>NC_088336.1:17367500-17726250 GCF_036884655.1 Musa acuminata AAA Group | reverse complement strand
ACCTCCACCGAGTGTATTGGTTTCAGTAGAGGCTGCGGTGCTTTCATGGCTCAGCTCAGGAGCTTCATCGTTCTCCTCCTCGTGGTCGTCTTCGACGACCTTGTGTCGTATGGGGAAGCAGCATACAACATTGCCGATTACGGCGCCAAGTCAGATGGCCGGACCGACTCGACCAAGTCGCTGCTCGCTGCATGGGAAGCGGCCTGCGGCTCGGCGGGGTCGGCCACCATGTACGTGCCGGCCGGGGACTTCTTGGTCGGCCAAGCCACCTTCGCTGGCCCATGCAGCAGCAGCAAGATCACCGTCCAGATCGACGGGACGCTCGTCTCGCCGTCCGATCTCGGCGGGGCTGGCGACTGGCTCGTGTTCCACCACGTCGAGGGCGTGTCGGTGTACGGCGGGACCGTCGACGGCCGCGGATCCTCCCTCTGGGCCTGCAAGGCCGTCGGACGTAGCTGCGCCGCCGGAGCCTCGGTGAGCTAATCATGTTACACTCGCAATCTACTTCGAATGATAAATGATAAAGATGAATCGATCGTCTTCTGCCTATGCAGTCGCTAACGTTCAGGAACTCGAAGGACATCACGATCAGCGGGCTGACATCGACGGACAGCGAGCTATACCACATCGTGATCGACGGCTGCGATGGCGTGACAGTGCAGAACGTCAAGATCACGGCACCGGGGAACAGCCCCAACACCGACGGCATCCACGTCCAAGGGTCGAGCCACGTGACGATTACCGGGGCCAGCATCAAGACCGGCGACGACTGCATCTCCGTCGGGCCCGGCACCACTAACCTGTGGATCGAACAGGTGGCGTGCGGCCCAGGCCACGGCATAAGGTAAATAAGCACTGCAAGCAGAAACCAGTGTACCATTAGCTGAGACGAAGCTGACCTGATGCGGTGGCCACAGCATCGGGAGCCTGGGGAAGGAGTACGACGAGGAGGGGGTGGAGAACGTGACGGTGAACACGGCGGTGTTCACGGGGACGGAGAATGGGCTGCGGATAAAGACATGGGGGAGGCCGAGCCAGGGGTTCGTGAAGGGGGTGGTGTTCGAGCACGCCGTGATGCAGAACGTCCAAAACCCCATCATCATCGACCAGAACTACTGCCCCGGCGACAGAGGATGCCCCGACCAGGTGAGTTGACCATCGCTATCGCCATCGCCATCGCCATCACCTACCTCTGCATATGTTTCATCAGTTGAAGAAAAAAGGAAATAAGAGAGGAACAACGACGACATGAGTCGTGTTAAGCTAACCGTCTTTCCCCACAGAGTTCCGGCGTCAGGATCAGTGGCGTGACGTACAATGACATTCATGGATCGTCTGCATCGGAAGTGGCGGTCAACTTCGACTGCAGCGCCAGCAACCCCTGCACCGGAATCGGGTTACAGGACATCAAGCTCACCTACGGGAACACGGCGGCGGAATCATCCTGTAAGCACGCCGATGGCACCGCCTCCGGCTTCGTCGTGCCGCCAAGTTGTCTATGATGGCGAACTCCGGTTGCAGCATTACCACGCAGCTCATACATAACAGTTGTAGCACTACATGTAGACGACTCAGACACAGATGGCTACTTGGATGACATAATTTAATGCATACATCAATATATATGCTCACTTGTTCACCAAAATTACAATATCTGATGTTAAAGGAAGGCTTCAGATTAAGCAGCACAGAAAATATTCTCCTATAAAAGCAAAAAAAAAAAGGAGGGTACATTAAGCTCGGATTCGGCATCTAATTGTTTCTGAAGCATACTCCTGGATCCACAGTAGAAGAAATCTGAAATTAAGGTTAAACAGTTTGCATTAAACCAATATGAGCTTGCCAAATCATCGTAAGACCTCACCAATTAGCAAGACATTAACATGTAAATTCTAAGAAAATGCATGTCGTAAGACTTCAAAAGGAAAACGTGTTGAGGCAATGCCCGGAGTAAACATCAGACTATTGTAAACATAGACCATGAAAATGCATCCGTCGATTAGTTGGTCGTCTAAACATTTACACTATAATAACGCGTTGAGGCTTCAAAAGGAAAAAGAAAATTTTGGGCCACCATTTATAATAACAAAATAGATATAAATAGTTGATGGATAAAGAAAATTTTGGGCCACCATTTATACTAACAAAATAGATATAAATAGTTGATGGATGTACTCTCACCTATTTGTGGACAAAAAATGAATCAACCTCATTACTTTTTGTATTCTAATCTGTATAAATAGGAGACGGAAAATGTTAATGCATTGAAGCATTTTTCATTTCTTCAATAAAGCTTCTTCAGTAATTGTTCTTATCTTCTATTCTTTTCATCACTTGTGTCACGAAACGAAACTAATGCGAGAAGATGGGCACGACAGATAAATACTAATTCATCAAGCTTTTCAATTTTTGTCAGTTCCCTTAATTTAATTTATCAGCGAGGATTTTGTTCAAAACCGAGGTTAAAACTTTAAAACCATATTCAAGACAGTGGTTTTCAACCGAGAATTACAGTAATTTGAACCAGAAATCACAAATGATATACAAAGTTTCGCAAGGTACACATCTATCTTGTTTTTTTAATGTTTCAGCAGTGCTAGTACTTTAGCAGTTATTTTTCAAATCAAAAAGTTGTTTCGAGTATAATCACAAATCGTAAGTTATCACTTGTTATTTAACAAAAAAAAAAACTCTTAAACAGAGTTGAAGACGTACATGTCAGAAGTTGATGTAAAAGGAGACGGCTGCATGCATTAATCGAGCTAATACATGGATTTCAAAAGTATCCCTTTAAACCAATATTTATAAGGCCTATCACATGTCCAGACACAGTCTCATTGCATGTGGAACGCATTTTTTGACTTGAAATAATTGTTAGAACATGCCTAGCACTCATCCTCGTCTACTACTACATATGAAGCAAAAAAATCTAAAATGGAAACAATTAAAGGTCTACTACAGACAATTGAAAATAAAAACAAATTGTGTAACTGCTTACAATAACAAGCGCTATTTGTTCAGAATTACTAGAACTCAAATGTGTAAAGCAACTTTACCACATCTAATAGTTTCGTTGTTTAAAATCCTGAAGAGACTAAGAAATACTAGACTTAGTTATCATTTGGTTGATAACCAGATGCATATGCACGGACTACATCATCTCTCTTTAATATTGAGAAGAACAATGATTTCCAAAATCATATAAGCTCCTTAGTTGGATTGTGGGGCATACACAAAAACTACATGTGCTAAGTGCATCACTTGTTTCAGTGACTCACTATTTAAGGAATGAAAATATGTCAAAATATGTAGAAAAGATCACTTGTTTCAGTGACTCACTATTTAAGGCATGAAAATATGTCAAAATATGTAGAAAAGAAGCTTAGAAGTTAACTGGAATTGTTCGCATCAGTAAATTATCTAATGTTATCATGCATCTGAACAGAAGTGTAAAAGGCATGAAAATATGTCAAAATATGCAGAAAAGAAGCTTAGAAGTTAACTGGAATTGTTCGCATCAGTAAATTATCTAATGTTATCATGCATCTGAATAGAAATGTAAAAGACATGAAAATATGTCAAAACATGCATAAAAGAAGCTTAGAAGTTAACTGGAATTGTTCGCATCAGTAAATTATCTAATGTTATCATGCATTTGAACAGAAGTGTAAAAGGCATGAAAATATGTCAAAATATGCAGAAAAAAAGCTTAGAAGTTAACTGGAATTGTTCGCATCAGTAAATTATCTAATGTTATCATGCATCTGAACAGAAGTGTAAACTATACTTGCCTGAACTAAATCCTTCTCTTCTATCAATGACTTTACCGTTCCACCTTTTGAAAAAAGCTCAAAAAGTATCTGCGGACATTGAATCAATAAAACTAATGAAAAAAAGGGGTAAAATGAGACATCACTAAACTTTTGTGATGCACACAATGTGTTATTTGAACTCCATGTATGGATGTTTTAGCATGTGACACATGAATGCATACATCGGAACAACACTAGCATCCTTTCCTATAAAAGCCACCACAGTAAGAGCATAAATAAATAAATTGCAGTCTTGTTGGTTTGGTTGTAGTTTGTGAGTTATTTGGTAGGAGGATATATGAGAGAGCTACTCAGTGTGATCAACAGATATAAAGCCAAACGACTTTATCATATATAAGTTATTTATCAATATAATGACTTTTCTGATATTATCATGTTCTTAGAAAACTTATCAGAAAGCATTTAACCCAATTAAAAATGTGATATCACATAAGATTTAAGGTCAAAGCACAAGGCAAAAGAGAAATAACAAACGATTGATTGTTTCTCCGAAAAGAAACATAGTATGCTTAATTAAAGTCAGATTCTTAGTGAGAATGCCAACAAGTAACAATTAGCTTAACACACCAGGTAGTGAAAATGTGACAATAAAGAAAAAAATTAGGAGACCACAACCATTTTTCTTGATGAGACAAGTAGCTAGTTAGTTATCGACAGTTTCATTTACATCAGATGTGCCATAATAAAAGTATTGAATAAAATGTTCATACCAAGGAAGTGCAAAAGATCACACTTTTACCTCCTTCCCAATCTTCCCACTAATGGTTCCATTTTTTATTGAAGTTATTAACTCAGAAAGCTCTACTGGTGTTAATTTGATTTCATTCATTGAAAGTCATTCATTCTTCAGAAAAGCTGCAATGTCGCCCATAATCCAGTTGGCAGCCAACTTTGCATCAGCACCATTCTCAACAGAAGCATCAAAAAATTCAGCAACCTGAGAAATTTATATGCTCAGTGTGGCCATCTTTTACCAGCTTAACAAAAAATAGCTAATATTTCTATAGTTACTTACCATTCATAATTGATACTTACATGATTGTCATTGGCAAGAAAGAGAACATCTTGCATGTTGAGACCCAATTTTTCATATCGTCTGCGTTTTGCTTCTGGGAGCTCAGGCAAAACTTGTTGAATTTTGTCAACATAGTCTTTTGTCAGAATAACTTCAGGTAGGTCAGGCTCAGGAAAATATCTGTAATCTGCTAGTCCTTCCTTTTTCCTCATTGTAAAAGTTTTCTGCAAACAGAAAAAGTCACGTTTAAATATAAAAAATTACATGTACAACTGATGGAGATGGAGTTATGTACTAGAAGGAAGATGACAACCTGAGCACCTTCTTCCCATAAACGAGTTTCTTGTACAATTTGATCACTTTGACCTTGGCTATGAAGAAGAACCTGTCTTGAGATCTCATAATCTATGGCCCTATTCATTGCAGAAAATGAATTCATGTTCTTTATTTCAACCTGTGAATGCAACAAGCAAAAGTGTGCTAACCATCAATCTCTGTGATAAAAATTTAAGATCATTTGTGCTATATCAAGCAACAGTTATAACCAAATAGAAGCACGGTCAAATAATACATCTTTAATAAATAAAATAATAAATTGATACACTGTTAATTGACCCTGGAACCCTATCGAGGACCAGTTTAAATCAAGTTTATGCATAACCTGAGCTTAATTGGCCATGGATCAGCCTTCTTGATGGGCCAACATTTTTGATTGGTTCAGCATGTTACAGCCCAATAGAGCCTAATAATTAAAAAAAAGGGCATTCATAAAGATTCAGAGAAGCAGACAAAGATAGGAAAGAGAAGTCCAATCCTAGTACAAGTCAGGATGGGAAAGACCTTCAAATTGCACTCCTAATAAAATTAGGAAAGAAGAGGGCATATTTACATTGTAACGACTCTTAGTGATACTTATAGCATTTTTCCTGTAATTTTTGGAATAATTTTGTCATTTTATTAATTATTTTAGGAAGTATTTGCGATCTTATTATAAGCCCAACTAACGTCCAGTGGTCTTCCTATGGCATGATATAGGTTAGACAAAACATTTTGCTAACATTACATATATTTTAGAGGGTTTCAATATCACAAGCCATTTTAGTAACCTATACATATGTTAGCATGGAAGCACATATACATTGTTATGTTTCTCTGTTTATCTTTCTTTATTACAGTATATTAATTTTGTTTAGAAAAATTTTCTAGTGTAACCCTGTAACTTTATGAAATATCCTATATACCCATGTAAAATTGCATGTATTATATATATCCCTACAAAGTCAAAAACCATGTTACTGTACCACTGCCCTTGAATTACTCAATCAGTGTGAGGCTTAAAAGAGTGTTAAGACTGGATTAATGCTGGTGAAAGAGTAGATAACCAGTATTAAACTAACAGGAGTTAAATTGGCAAAAAAAAATGCTTCTGCATGGTGAAATGTTGACCTATTGCAAGGTTACAACTACTTTTATCTACCGATGAAAGAGAAGAAAAACCCCGGTCAACACTAGATGACAAGGACTCTGTGTTTTATTTATATGAAAGACTAATAGTAGACCATGTGGATTATGAAATAAGCAAATAGCACCTTTGTTCCAAAATTTGATTGTCCTATTGGACGGACAAAAATATTTACAACACAACGAAGTGAACCTTCCTGCATATTTCCAATGCTTATTCCAAGATACCTAACCAGCCTCTCTATCTCTGCAGCATATTCTGCAGCCTCAAGTCCACTCCTCATATCGGGCTCAGAGAAAATCTCCAGTAAAGCCACCCATGCCCTATTCAGATCCACCTGCCAAAACAGCCCCACAAAGCATTTGATATCACCATGCAAATATCATGTTAGCAAACTACAAATAGTTCCAAGTATAACGAGAGAAACTGACATGGGAATAACTCCCCGTTTCTGAGTGAATTAGTTTTCCTGCAACTTCTTCCATATGAACTCTAGTTATCCCAAACCTTCTATGACCACCACCAAACTCAACTGGAAGATCCAAATCAATGAACCCTTTAATTGCTATCGGGATGTCAAATTATGATATTTGGTATCCTTTAGGGAGAATCTTGGAGGTCATGGACAATCTGTAGTTGAGTGCAAGGCTAAGTTTCATAGCAAATTCAATGACCTTGTAGTTCAAAAGTAGTAGAGTACCAGGATGTCCCATGCAGACAGGACAAACAGTAGTGTTTGGTTATGATCCATAGAGGTAAGGGCAGCTGCAGAATGCTTTGGTAAGGGTTAATAGTTGCACATGGGTATCTATACCAATAATAGTTTCATATCCATGAATTTTTTGTTCTACACTTGTTTTAGTTGTCGTTTGTGATGGGGATATAAACATGAATAACCTTTGTATATGAACAAATACTAGAAGACCATAATACACAGCAGAATTAAATGGAAGCACAATCAAACAGAACACCAAGATATACGTGGAAAACCCCTCCAATGTGAAGGGTAAAAACCACAAGACAAACTAGAGATAATCCACTATGAGAATAATGAATATACAATCTCAATCTCTTGCCCTAAACCCTAGCAACAATCTCAAGAGAACAACTGGGATACAAGGATAACGTCACTGCCCACAATATCTAAAACCTCCCCAAGTAATCATAGCAAGAGTCTACTGTAGATTTGATCTAACCTAAGATAGAACACTACTAGATGATTGAGAACAGCCTCTCTGCGTTGTCCTTGTCCTCTTCCCTTTCTTTCTTTCCTTTTCTGCCTTATTTTCCTCCTTTTCTTTGGAATCTCATGGCTGTTTCCTTCTCCCATGTTGCTGCCCTATTTATGCCTTTTTCGGACTCCAAAATGCAGCCACCACAACCCCCCTAATGTTAATTAGGGTTAGGTTAAGAGGGGGTGAGCTGTGGGCTGCCCAAGCCCACTATGGGCTGAATTTGTGGGCTGCCAGCCCAACAACCTCTCCCTTCAGCCCATAAGGGAGGCTGTCCCATGACTCCTCAATGTGAAGCCATGCCGACCAGCTTTCGGCATATCTCCTGTCTTTCTTTTGATAAAGTTTTTGTCAACATGTCTGCTCCGTTTTCATCTGTGTGAATTTTTTGAAACTGCAACTGCTTCTCTTCAAATACATTTCGAATCCAGTGGTATCTGACATCTATATGCTTTGACTTAGAATGAAACATTGGGTTCTTACACAAATGGATGGCACTCTGGTTGTCACAATGCACCACATAATTTTTCTGTTTCAGCCCCAAATTTTGTAAGAATTCTTTCATCCATAACATTTCTTTGTATACATCTGTAGCAGCAATATATTCTGTTTCTATGGTGGAGAGAGCAATACACCTTTGCAACTTGGATTGCCATGACACAGCTCCCCCTACAAAAGTAAGTACATAACCTGAAGTAGACTTTCTCGTATCTATATCTCTTGCCATATCTGCATCTGTGTAACCTGTCAACACATGTGGTCCATCTCCAAAGCTTAAACAAACCTTAGAGCTCCCTTTGAGATATCTAAAAATCCACTTCACTACTGCCCAGTGCTCTTTGCTTGGATTTGCAAGAAATCTGCTAGTAACACCCACTGCATATGCGATGTCTGGCCTCGTACATACCATTGCATACATTAAACTTCCAACTGCTGAAGCATAAGGAACCTTTTGCATTTTATCCTTCTCCTCATCACTCGATGGACTCTATTCTGAGCACAACTTGAAGTGACCTGTAAGAGGAGAACCAACTGGTTTTGCATTGCTCATACTGAATCTTTCCAATATCTTCTCGATATATTTCTCCTATGACAACCAAATCTTCTTATTTTTCCTATTACGGGAAATATGCATACCTAGTATTTGCTTTGCTGGCCTCATGTCTTTCATTGCAAAAGACTCACTCAGTTTCTTCTTCAACCTGTCAATTTTAGACATATATTTCCCAAGAATAAGCATATCATCAACATAAAGTAAGAGAATAATAAAATCCTCACCAAACCATTTGATGTATACACAATAATCTAAAGCCATTTTTTGTATCTATTTTCTATCATAAATAAATCAAACTTTCTGTACCACTGTCTTGGAGCTTGCTTTAGCCCATACAAACTCTTCTTCAACTTGCAGACAAAATTATCTTTACCTTTGACTTTGAAGCCTTCTGGTTGCTCCATATAAATTTCCTCCTCCAAATCACCATGAAGGAAAGTTGTCTTCACATCTAACTGCTCAACCTCCAAGTCCTGTCTAGCAGCAATACCAAAAGCAACACGAATAGAAGACATTTTAACAACAGGAGAGAAAATCTCTTCAAAGTCAATACCTTTCTTTTGACCAAAGCCTTTCACAATCAATCTAACTTTGTACTTCGGTTGAGAACAATATTCTTGAGTCTTCAACCTAAAAACCCACTTGTTCTTCAAGGCCTTCATTCCATTTGGTAGCAGCACCAAATCATAAGTGTGGTTCTTTTGAAGAGCATCCATCTCTTCCTGCATAGCAAGTAACCATTTCTCTTTCTGCTCACTTTCAACTGCTTCCTGGTAACTCTTTGGTTCACCTGCATCAGTAAGCATCACATACTCATCTGTAGAGTATCTTCTGGAAGGTTAACGTTGTCTAGAAGATCTTCTCAACTGAGGTTTTGTTGGAACTTGCTCTCCTACTTCTTCTTGCTCAACATGTCCTGTAGGTAGATCAATATCAGGCTCTACACTATCTTCCTGTACATCTCCCCCATCATCGTGATATACTAGAGGAATAACTGGGTCACAATCTGCTAATCCTTCTGCAAAAGTCTTGGCCGGTGTCTTTTTCTTCAAATCTTCAAAGGTTTGATCCTCAAAGAAGACTACATCTCTGCTTCTAAACACCTTCTGCTTTTCTGGATCCCAAAGCCTGTAACCAAAATGATCATGTGAGTAGCCAAGAAAAATACATTCTTTAGTCTTACCATCCAGCTTGGACCTCTCATTGTCTGGAATATGTGCAAATGCGCGATAACCAAACACTCTTAAATGCTTGTAGGAAACATCTTTCCCTGACCATACATGCTCTGCAATATCACCATCTAGGGCTGTACATGGTGATAAGTTGATCACATCAACTGTAGTCCTCAAAGCCTCATCCCAGAACCTTTTGGGTAGCTTGGCCTGTGAAAGCATACATCTGATCTTTTCTATGATGGTGCGGTTCATCCTCTCTGCAATTGCATTATGCTGAGGTGTACCAGGAACTGTCATCTCATGTTGGATCTCATGTGACCTGCAATAGTCATTAAACAATCCTGTATACTCACTACCATTATCTGATCTTATGCATTTCAATTTCCTTTATGTCTCCCTTTGAACCCTGGTATAAAACTCTTTGAAGACATTAATCACATGATCTTTAGTCTTCAAAGCATAGGCCCAAACTTTTCTGAAAAAATCATCTATAAAAGTGACAAAATAAAGTGCACCACTTATACCAAGAATATTAGCAGATCCACTATGAGTTTTTGTTCTCAAAGGACCACATACATCTGTATAAACACAGTCTAAGGCATGCATTTTTCTAGACAAAGCAGCACTAACAAATGAAACTCTATGTTGTTTACCTGCTAAACAATCATTACAAGGTTTCAGATGTATACTTCTGAAGTCTGGTAATACCTCTCTCTTAGAAAGAGCTTGCAGCCCCTTCTCGCTCATGTGTCCCAGTCGCCTATGCCACAACTCCATGCTGAAGTCTTTTTCTGTAGCATTTAACTGCTCACCATAAGCTTTAGCTTGCAACCTGTACAAAGTATGACATTTCTTTCCATTAGTTATAACAAGAGAACCCTTACTGATCTTCCATTGCCCTTTGTGAAATCTGCTATCATAGTCTACATCATCTATCCTTCCAACTGAAATTAGATTCAGCCTCAAGTCAACCACATGCCTCACATCTTTAAGCACCAACTTGCAGCCAAGGTTGGTCTTTAAATGGATATCACCCATGCCTATGATGTCTGCTGTACCATAGTTGCCCTTCTTGACAACACCAAAGTTTCCAGACCTATATGTAGCAAAAAACTCTCTCCGTAGTGTAGCATGATAAGAAGCACCTGTGTCAATCACCCACTCAAGATCCTGACACACACAAGAAAAAATATCATCAGAAGGAGATAAAATCAAATAATCACCAGCCTGCATTGTAGTTGTGATATTATCTTTTGAATCTATAGACTCCACTTCTTTTCCCTTTTTCTTGCTCTTCTTAGGTTCCTTACATTGGTTCTTGTAATGTCCTTTCTCACCACAATTATAGCAAAAATATCTTTTCTTAATCTTGACTTGCTTCTATCCATGCGTGAACTGCTTCTAGACTTTGACCTTCCTCTGTTCTATGATATAAGTGCCTGTGAATCATTCTGAGATGTAGCCAAACTCTTTCTTCTCAACAAACTGCTTGTTACTTGACTCATAGTGACAATACCATCTGGCGCAGAATTACTGAGGGAAACCACCAGTGTCTCCCAACTTTCTGGTAATGAACTGAGAAGTAACAATGCCCGCAACTCATCATCAAGAGACATTTTCATAGAGGATAACTGATTAGTAATATTTTGCATTTCATTCAAATGTTCAACAATAGAAGCACCTTCTCTATATTTTAGGTTCACAAGTTTTCTGACCAAAAAAGTTTTGTTGCAAGCTGTTTTTCTTTTATAGAGACTTTCCAACTTTTTCCAAAAAGAATATGCAGAAATTTCAGTAGAAACATGGTGAAAGACACAATCATCAAGCCATTTCGAATAAATCTAATTGTTTTTCGATCTAACCTCTTCCACTCATTATCTGTCATAGTTGTGGGTTTTGCACTATCCCCCTACAAAGGTCCATACAAATCTTTACAGTACAAGAGATCTTCCATTCTTGGTTTCCATATCATCCAATTATTTCCATTCAAACTAATCATGCAAGAAACATTACTGGCCTAATGTTCAAATACAAAAATTAAATCACCAAAACCCCTTTTTGCTCTGATACCAGTTGATAGGGATATAAACAAGAATAACCTTTGTATATGAACAAATACTAGAAGACCATAATACGCAGCGGAATTAAATGTAAGCACAATCAAACAGAACACCAAGATATACGTGGAAAACCCCTCCAATGTGAAGGGTAAAAACCACGGGGCAAACTAGAGATAATCCACTATAAGAATAATGAATATACAAATCTCAATCTCTTGCCCTAAACTCTAGCAATAATCTCAAGAGAACAACTGGGATACAAAGATCACGTCACTGCCCACAATATCTAAAACCTCCCCAAGTAATCACAGCAAGAGTCTATTGTAGATTTGATCTAACCTGAGATAGAACACTGCTAGATGATTTAGAACAGCCTCTCTGCGTTGTCCTTGTCGTCTTCCCTTTCTTTCTCTTCCTTTTCTGTCTTGTTTTCCTCCTTTTCTTTGGAATCCCGTGGCTGTTTCCTTCTCCCACGTTGCTACCCTATTTATGCCTCCAAAACGCAGGCACCACACCCCCCTAACGTTAATTAGGGTTAGGTTAAGAGGGGGTGAGCTGTGAGCTGCCCAAGGCCACTATGGGTTGAATTTGTGGGCTGCCAGCCCAACAGCTTGAACTGATGCCTCTTTCAAAGTGCTAGTGGTGCTCTATGCTTGGGCATTGATGCGAGTTTTGAAGCTTACAATGTGCGAAAAAGAGCACTACTGGTCCTGATGAACAAAGCTAATTGGTTAAGGAAAATATGGTTGGTTCTAATTCCTCCATGATATATCAAAGCCATCATCACCCCTTGATCGACAGATATATTTAGCCCACCACCAACAAAAAGCTTCAAGCAAGCATCCCACCTAAAGAAAGCAAGAAAAATCTGAGAAAATTCTAAGCAAGAGAATAGCTTCAGAAAAATGCCAAGCATCCCTCTATGTTATATATGTGTTTAATATAGAATTGAAGAATAGATCGTGAAAGAGATGAATTTTATTCATTGAGGTAATAAGTATTTATACAAGTTTTGATAGAGAGATTTCCCTCGATTAATCACCCAAATCACACATCAGTTATTCAAATATACGATTGATCCTTAATTATAGATTGATCGAGGATATAAGGAAGCATGAATGCTATTCAATGTGTGCCTTTATCATGATCTTCTATTATGTTCTTGTAAGATTGAGCTTCTACGAAGGATGTTAATATTGGACCAATGAAATTGAATATCTTATGGGCGAGAGACTTTGTTGAGGAAGTCTACTAATTGAATATCTTGTGGGCGAGAGACTTTTTGATAGCACACATGTATCATGATTTATAAAAGAATGAGATGGTAAATGATGATATCATGCAAAATTGTGAATGACAATTAAGCCAAGAAAGGAACATTTCATATGGTTTACGAGAAATGTTACTTCTTTGACTTTAACATTTGGTGGCTTGTGACTTTGGGGTATACCGATTAACCAAGGAACAAAAAACCACACTAAGAGGCCAATATTTCCTATGGTTGACGGAAATGTTACTTCTTTGACTTTAACATCTCAAATTAATGCCGCCTTCATCTCCACTCATCTAAATTTGTCACAGTGCATGACGAGGTTTGATGCCTTTCTTATCAACCAGTTCGTGCCACTCAAACTCGATTAGCTCTTCCAACAAGAATGCAGAACCCAATCAGATGACTTGCAAGCTAAACCCGAGTTCAAGAATGGCAGCAGCAGTTGCCATCGAGATCTTGATTGCAGCAACCGAAATGGTCTCACCGTGTTCCTACCTCGGTTGACTTTCAACACCAAGTGCACATGGTATTCTTGGATTTCTTCTCCTTTGACGGATCGAAGAACCCGTTTTCTAGTGCCTACTTGTCTTCTAAAAATGCCAAACCCAAGAATCCAAAAGCAGAAATGCTAATAAAATACAGCATTCTCTCACATGCATGCACCTGAGGGAGTGTGCCCTCGTAAATCTCGGGCTGTGTTTGCTTCGTCCTTCATCCTTCAGCCACCAACACAAACACCTTCACACGAACCCTATAAATATCAGCAGTCCATTCATCAAGCTCTCCAACACCTCCACCGAGTGTATTGGTTTCAGTAGAGGCTGCGGTGCTTTCATGGCTCAGCTCAGGAGCTTCATCGTTCTCCTCCTCGTGGTCGTCTTCGACGACCTTGTGTCGTATGGGGAAGCAGCATACAACATTGCCGATTACGGCGCCAAGTCAGATGGCCGGACCGACTCGACCAAGTCGCTGCTCGCTGCATGGGAAGCGGCCTGCGGCTCGGCGGGGTCGGCCACCATGTACGTGCCGGCCGGGGACTTCTTGGTCGGCCAAGCCACCTTCGCTGGCCCATGCAGCAGCAGCAAGATCACCGTCCAGATCGACGGGACGCTCGTCTCGCCGTCCTATCTCGGCGGGGCTGGCGACTGGCTCGTGTTCCACCACGTCGAGGGCGTGTCGGTGTACGGCGGGACCGTCGACGGCCGCGGATCCTCCCTCTGGGCCTGCAAGGCCGCCGGACGTAGCTGCGCCGCCGGAGCCTCGGTGAGCTAATCATGTTACACTCGCAATCTACTTCGAATGATAAATGATAAAGATGAATCGATCGTCTTCTGCCTATGCAGTCGCTAACGTTCAGGAACTCGAAGGACATCACGATCAGCGGGCTGACATCGACGGACAGCGAGCTATACTACATCGTGATCGACGGCTGCGATGGCGTGACAGTGCAGAACGTCAAGATCACGGCACCGGGGAACAGCCCCAACACCGACGGCATCCACGTCCAAGGGTCGAGCCACGTGACGATTACCGGGGCCAGCATCAAGACCGGCGACGACTGCATCTCCGTCGGGCCCGGCACCACTAACCTGTGGATCGAACAGGTGGCGTGCGGCCCAGGCCACGGCATAAGGTAAATAAGCACTGCAAGCAGAAACCAGTGTACCATTAGCTGAGACGAAGCTGACCTGATGCGGTGGCCACAGCATCGGGAGCCTGGGGAAGGAGTACGACGAGGAGGGGGTGGAGAACGTGACGGTGAACACGGCGGTGTTCACGGGGACGGAGAATGGGCTGCGGATAAAGACATGGGGGAGGCCGAGCCAGGGGTTCGTGAAGGGGGTGGTGTTCGAGCACGCCGTGATGCAGAACGTCCAAAACCCCATCATCATCGACCAGAACTACTGCCCCGGCGACAGAGGATGCCCCGACCAGGTGAGTTGACCATCGCTATCGCCATCGCCATCGCCATCACATACCTCTGCATATGTTTCATCAGTTGAAGAAAAAAGGAAATAAGAGAGGAACAACGACGACATGAGTCGTGTTAAGCTAACCGTCTTTCCCCACAGAGTTCCGGCGTCAGGATCAGTGGCGTGACGTACAATGACATTCATGGATCGTCTGCATCGGAAGTGGCGGTCAACTTCGACTGCAGCGCCAGCAACCCCTGCACCGGAATCGGGTTACAGGACATCAAGCTCACCTACGGGAACACGGCGGCGGAATCATCCTGTAAGCACGCCGATGGCACCGCCTCCGGCTTCGTCGTGCCGCCAAGTTGTCTATGATGGCGAACTCCGGTTGCAGCATTACCACGCAGCTCATACATAACAGTTGTAGCACTACATGTAGACGACTCAGACACAGATGGCTACTTGGATGACATAATTTAATGCATACATCAATATATATGCTCACTTGTTCACCAAAATTACAATATCTGATGTTAAAGGAAGGCTTCAGATTAAGCAGCACAGAAAATATTCTCCTATAAAAGCAAAAAAAGCAAAAAAAAAAGGAGGGTACATTAAGCTCGGATTCGGCATCTAATTGTTTCTGAAGCATACTCCTGGATCCACAGTACAAGAAATCTGAAATTAAGGTTAAACAGTTTGCATTAAACCAATATGAGCTTGCCAAATCATCGTAAGACCTCACCAATTAGCAAGACATTAACATGTAAATTCTAAGAAAATGCATGTCGTAAGACTTCAAAAGGAAAACGTGTTGAGGCAATGTTCGGAGTAAACATCAGACTATTGTAAACATAGACCATGAAAATGCATCCGTCGATGCGTTGGTCGTCTAAACATTTACAACGCTGAGGCTTCAAAAGGAAAAAGAAGATTTTGGGCCACCATTTATACTAACAAAATAGATATAAATAGTTGATGGATGTACTCTCACCTATTTGTGGACAAAAAATGAATCAACCTCATTACTTTTTGTATTCTAATCTGTATAAATAGGAGACGGAAAATGTTAATGTATTGAAGCATTTTTCATTTCTTCAATAAAGCTTCTTTAGTAATTGTTCTTATCTTCTATTCTTTTCATCACTTGTGTCACGAAACGAAACTAATGCGAGAAGATGGGCACGACAGATAAATACTAATTCATCAAGCTTTTCAACTTTTATCGGTTCCCTTAATTTAATTTATCAGCGAGGATTTTGTTCAAAACCGAGGTTAAAACTTTAAAACCATATTCAAGACAGAGGTTTTCAACCGAGAATTACAGCAATTTGAACAAGAAAATACAAATGATATACAAAGTTTCGCAAGGTACACATCTATCTTGTTTTTTTAATGTTTCAGCAGTGCTAGTACTTTAGCAGTTATTTTTCAAATCAAAAAGTTGTTTCGAGTATAATCACAAATCGTAAGTTATCACTTGTTATTTAACAAAAAAAAAACTCTTAAACAGAGTTGAAGACGTACATGTCAGAAGTTGATGTAAAAGGAGACGGCTGCATGCATTAATCGAGCTAATACATGGATTTCAAAAGTATCCCTTTAAACCAATATTTATAACGCCTATCACATGTCCAGACACAGTCTCATTGCATGTGGAACACATTTTTTGACTTGAAATAATTGTTAGAACATGCCTAGCACTCATCCTCGTCTACTACTACATATGAAGCAAAAAAATCTAAAATGGAAACAATTAAAGGTCTACTACAGACAATTGAAAATAAAAACAAATTGTGTAACTGCTTACAATAAAAAAACAAAAGCATTAACAAGCGCTATTTGTTCAGAATTACTAGAACTCAAATGTGTAAAGCAACTTTACCACATCTAATAGTTTCGGTGTTTAAAATCCTGAAGAGACTAAGAAATACTAGACTTAGTTATCATTTGGTTGATAACCAGATGCATATGCACGGACTACATCACCTCTCTTTAATATTGAGAAGAACAATGATTTCCAAAATCATATAAGCTCCTTAGTTGGATTGTGGGGCATACACAAAAACTACATGTGCTAAGTGCATCACTTGTTTCAGTGACTCACTATTTAAGGAATGAAAATATGTCAAAATATGTAGAAAAGATCACTTGTTTCAGTGACTCACTATTTAAGGCATGAAAATATGTCAAAATATGCAGAAAAGAAGCTTAGAAGTTAACTGGAATTGTTCGCTTTCATTTAATTCCGCTGCGTATTATAGTCTTCTAGTATTTGTTCATATACAAAGGTTATTCCTATTTATATCCCCATCAATTGGTATAAGAGTAGGGGGTTTTGGTGATTTAATTTTTGTATTTGAACATGGAGGCCAGTAATGTTTCTCGCATGATTAGTTTGAATAGAAACAATTGGATGATATGAAAACCAAGAATGAAAGATCTCTTGTATTGCAAAGATTTGTATTGACCTTTGCAGGGGGGTAGTGCAAAACCTACAACTATGACAGATAATGAGTGGAAGCGGTTAGATCGAAAAACAATTGGGTTTATTAGATAGTGGCTTGATGATAGTGTCTTTCCTCACTATGTTTCTATTGAAATTTCTACATATTCTCTTTGGAAAAAGTTGGAAAGTCTCTATGAAAGAAAAACAGCTGGTAAAAAAGCTTTTTTGATCTGAAAACTTGTGAACCTAAAATATAAAGAGGGCGCTTCTATTGCTGAGCATTTGAATGAAATGCAGAGTATTAATAACCAGTTATCCTCTATGAAAATATCTCTTGATGATGAGTTGCAGGCATTGTTACTTCTCAGTTCATTACCAGAAAGTTGGGAGACACTGGTGGTTTCCCTCAGTAATTCTGCGCCAGATGGTATTGTCACTATGAGTCATGTAACAAGCAGTTTGTTGAATGAGGAGTTGAGAAGAAAGAGTTCAGCAATATCTCAGAATGATTCACAGGCACTTATCTCAGAGAACAGAGGAAGGTCAAAGTCTAGAAGTAGTTCACGCATGGGTAGAAGCAAGTCAAGATCAAGAAAAGATATTGTTTGCTATAATTGTGGTGAGAAAGAACATTACAAGAATCAATGTAAACAACCTAAGAAGAGCAAGAAAAAGAGAAAAGAAGTGGAGTCTATAGAGTCTAAAGATAATATCATAGCTATAATGCAGGGTGGTGATTATTTGATTTTGTCTCCTTCTGATGATATTTTTTCTTGTGTGTGTCAGGATCTTGAGTGGGTGATCGACACATGTGCTTCTTATCATGCTACACCACGGAGGGAGTTTTTTGCTACATACAGGCCTGGAAATTTCGGTTTTGTCAAGATGGGCAACTATGACACAACAGATATCATAGGCATGGGTGATATCCATTTAAAGACCAACCTTGACTGTAAGTTGGTGCTTAAGGATGTGAGGCATGTGATTAACTTGAGGCTGAATTTTATTTCAGTTGGAAGACTAGATGATGAAGACTATGAAAGCAGATTTCACAAAGGGCAATGGAAGCTCAGTAAGGGTTCTCTTGTTATAGCTAGTGGAAAAAAATGTCATACTTTGTACAGGTTACAGACTAAAGCTTATGGTGAGCAGTTAAATGCTACAGAGAAAGACTTCAGTATGGAGTTGTGGCATAGGCGATTGAGACACATGAGCGAGAAGAGGCTGCAAGCTCTTTCCAAGATAGAGGTATTACCAAACCTCAGAGGTATACATCTGAACCCTTGTATTGATTGTTTGGCTGGTAAACAACATAGAGTTTCATTTGGTAGTGCTGCTTTATCTAGAAAAATGCATGCCTTACCCGTGTTTATACAGATGTATGTGGTCCTTTGAGGACAAAAACTTATAGTGGATCTGTTGATGTTCTTGGTATAAGTGGTGCACTTTATTTTGTCACTTTTATAGATGATTTTTCCAGAAAAGTTTGGGCCTATGCTTTGAAGACTAAAGATCATGTGATTAATGTCTTCAAAGAGTTTTATGCCAGGGTTGAAAGGGAGACAGAAAGAAAATTGAAATGCATAAGATCAGATAATGGTGGTGAGTATACAGGATTGTTTAATAACTATTGCAGGTCACATGGGATCCAACATGAGATGACAGTTCCTAGTACACCTCAGCATAATGCAATTGCAGAGAGAATGAACCGCACCATCATGGAAAAGATCAGATGTATGCTTTCACAGGCCAAGCTACCCAAAAGGTTTTGGGATGAGGCTTTGAGGAATACAGTTGATGTGATCAACTTATCACCATGTACAGCCCTAGATGGTGATATTGCAGAGTATGTATGGTCAGGGAAAGATGTTTCTTGCAAGCATTTAAGAGTGTTTGGTTGTCGCGCATTTGCACATATTCCAGACAATGAGAGGTCCAAGCTAGATGGTAAGACTAAAGAATGTATTTTTCTTGGCTACTCATATGATCATTTTGGTTATAGGCTTTGAGATCCAGAAAAGCAGAAGGTGTTCAGAAGCAGAGATGTAGTCTTCTTTGAGGATCAAACCTTTGAAGATTTGAAGAAGAATACACCGGCCAAGACTTCTGCAAAGGATTAGCAGATTGTGACCTAGTTATTCCTCCAGTATATCACGGTGATGGGGGAGATGTGCAGGAAGATAGTGTAGAGCCTGATATTAATCTACCTACAGGATATGTTGAGCAAGAAGAAGTAGGAGAGCAAGTTCTAATAGAACCTCAGTTGAGAAGATCTTCTAGACAACGTCAACATTCCAGAAGATACTCTACAGATGAGTATGTGATGCTTACTGATGCAGGTGAACCAGAGAGTTACCAGGAAGCAGTTGAAAGTGAGAAGAAAGAGAAGTGGTTATTTGCTATGCAGGAAGAGATGAATGCTCTTCAGAAGAACCACACTTATGATTTGGTGCTGCTACCAAATGGAATGAAGGCCTTAAAAAACAAGTGGGTTTTTAGGTTGAAGACTCAAGAATATTGTTCTCAACTGAAGTTCAAAGCTTGATTGATTGTGAAAGGCTTCGGTCAAAAGAAAGGTATTGGCTTTGAAGAGATTTTCTCTCCTGTTGTTAAAATGTCTTCTATTCGTATTGCTCTTGGTATTGCTGCTAAACAGGACTTGGAGGTTGAGCAGTTAGATGTGAAGACAGCTTTCCTTCATGGTGATTTGGAGGAGTAAATTTATATGGAGCAACCAGAAGGCTTCAAAGTCAAAGGTAAAGATAATTTTGTCTGCAAGTTGAAGAAGAGCTTATATGGGCTAAAGCAAGCTCCAAGACAGTGGTACAGAAAGTTTGATTCATTTATGATAGAAAATGGATATAAAAGAATGGCTTTAGATCATTGTGTATACATCAAATAGTTTGGTGAGGATTTTATTATTCTCTTACTTTATGTTGATGATATGCTTATTCTTGGGAAATATATGTCTAAAATTGACAGGTTGAGGAAGGAACTGAGTGAGTCTTTTACAATTAAGGACATGGGGCCAGCAAAGCAAATACTAGGTATGCAGATTTCTCGTAACAGGAAAAATAAGAAGATTTGGTTGTCACAGGAGAAATACATCGAGAAAATATTGGAAAGATTCAGCATGAGCAATGCAAAATCAGTTGGTTCTCCTCTTGTAGGTCACTTCAAGTTATGCTCTGAATAGAGTCCATCGAGTGATGAGGAGAAGGAGAAAATGCAAAGGTTCCTTATGCTTCAGCAGTTGGAAGTTTAATGTATCCAATGGTATGTACGAGGCCAGACATCGCATATGCGGTGGGTGTTACTAGCAGATTTCTTGCAAATCCAGGCAAAGAGCATTGAGCAACAGTGAAGTGGATTTTTAGATATCTCAAAGGGATCTCTAAGGTTTGTTTAAGATTTGGAGATGGACCAAATGTGTTGACAGGTTACACAGATGCAGATATAGCAAGAGATATAGATACGAGAAAGTCTACTTCAGGTTATGTACTTACTTTTGTAGGGGGAGCTGTGTCATGGCAATCCAGGTTGCAAAGGTGTATTGCTCTCTCTACCACAGAAGCAGAATATATTGCTGCTATAGAGGTATGCAAAGAAATGTTATGGATGAAAGAATTCTTACAAGAATTGGGGCTGAAACAGGAAAATTATGTGGTGCATTGTGACAGCTAGAGTGTCATCCATTTGTGTAAGAACCCAATGTTTCATTCAAAGTCAAAGCATATAGATGTCAGATACTACTGGATTCGAAATGTATTTGAAGAGAAGCAGTAGCAGCTTCAGAAAATTCACACAGATGACAACGGAGCAGACATGTCGACAAAAACTTTACCAAAAGAAAGATAGGAGATATGCCGACAACTGGTCAGCATGACGTCACATTGAGGAGTCATGGGACAGCCTCCATTATGGGTTGAAGGGGGAGGTTGTTAGGCTGGTAGCCCACAAATTCAGCCCATAGTGGGCTTGGGCAGCCCACAGCTCACTCCCTCTTAACCTAACCCTAATTAACATTAGGGGGAGTGTGGAGGCTACATTTTGGAGGCAGAAAAAGACATAAATAGGGCAGCAACGTGGGAGAAAAGAACAACCATAGGATTCCAAAGAAAAGCAGGAAAACAAGGAAGAAAAGGAAGAGAAAGAAAGGGAAGAAGACAAGGACAACGCAGAGAGGCTGTTCACAATCATCTAACAGTGTTCTGTCTCAGGTTAGATCAAATCTACAGTAGACTCTTGCTGTGATTACTTGGGGAGGTTTTAGATATTGTGGGCAGTGACGTGATCCTTGTATCCCAATTATTCTCTTGAGATTGTTGCTAGGGTTTAGGGCAAGAGATTGAGATTTGTATATTCATTATTTTCATAGTGGATTATCTCTAGTTTGCCCCATGGTTTTTACCCTTCACATTGGAGAGGTTTTTCACGCATATCTTGGTATTCTGTTTCCATTTAATTCCGCTGCGTATTATGGTCTTCTAGTATTTGTTCATATATAAAGGTTATTCCTGTTTATATCCCCATCAATTGGTATCAGAGCAAGGGGTTTTGGTGATTTAATTTTTGTATTTGAACATGGAGGCCAGTAATGTTTCTCGCATGATTAGTTTGAATGGAAACAATTGGATGATATAGAAACCAAGAATGGAAGATCTCTTGTATTGCAAAGATTTGTATTGACCTTTGCAGGGGGATAGTGCAAAACCCACAACCATGACAGATGATGAGTGGAAGAGGTTAGATCGAAAAATAATTGGGTTTATTAGACAGAGAATAGCTTCAGAAAAATGCCAAGCATCCCTCTATGTTATATATGTGTTTAATATAGAATCGAAGAATAGATTGTCAAAGAGATGAATTTTATTCATTGAGGTAATAAGTATTTATACAAGTTTTGATAGAGAGATTTCCCTCGATTAATCACCCAAATCACACATCAGTTATCCAAATATACGATTGATCCTTAATTATAGATTGATCGAGGATATAAGGAAGCATGAATGCTATTCAATGTGTGCCTTTATCATGATCTTCTATCATGCTCTCGTAAGATTGAGCTTCTATGAAGAATGTTAATATTGGACCAATGAAATTGAATATCTTATGGGCGAGAGACTTTGTTGAGAAAGTCTACTAATTGAATATCTTGTAGGCGAGAGACTTTTTGATAGCACACATGTATCATGATTGCAGGCATTGTTACTTCTCAGTTCATTACCAGAAAGTTGAGAGACACTGGTGGTTTCCCTCAGTAATTCTGCGCCAGATGGTGTTGTCACTATAAGTCAAGTAACAAGCAGTTTGTTGAATGAGGAGTTGAGAAGAAAGAGTTCGGCAACATCTCAGAATGATTCACAGACACTTATCTCAGAGAACATAAGAAGGTCAAAGTCTAGAAGTAGTTCACGCATGGGTAGAAGCAAGTCAAGATCAAGAAAAGATATTGTTTGCTATAATTGTGGTGAGAAAGGACATTACAAGAACCAATGTAAACAACCTAAGAAGAGCAAGAAAAAGAGAAAAGAAGTGGAGTCTATAGAGTCTAAAGATAATATTATAGCTATAATGCAGGGTGGTGATTATTTGATTTTGTCTCCTCCTGATGATATTTTTTCTTGTGTGTGTCAGGATCTTGAGTGGGTGATTGACACAGGTGCTTCTTATCATGCTACACCACGGAGGGAGTTTTTGCTACATACAGGTCTGAAAATTTCGGTGTTGTCAAGATGGGCAACTATTGCACAACAGACATCATAGGCATGGGTGATATCCATTTAAAAACCAACCTTGACTGCAAGTTGGTGCTTAAGGATGTGAGGAATGTGATTGACTTGAGGCTGAATTTTATTTCAGTTGGAAGACTAGATGATGAAGACTGTGAAAGCAGATTTCACAAAGGGCAATGGAAGCTCAGTAAAGGTTCTCTTGTTATAGCTAGCGGAAAGAAATGTCATACTTTGTACAAGTTGCAGGCTAAAGCTTATGATGAGTAGTTAAATGCTACAGAGAAAGACTTCAGTATGGAGTTGTGGCATAGGCGATTGAGACACATGAGCGAGAAGGGGCTGCAAGCTCTTTCCAAGAGAGAGGTATTACCAGACCTCAGAGGTATACATCTGAACCCTTGTATTGATTGTTTGGCTGGTAAACAACATAGAGTTTCATTTGCTAGTACTGCTTTATCTAGAAAATTGCATGTCTTCGACCGTGTTTATACAGATGTATGTGGTCCTTTGAGGACAAAAACTCCTAGTGAATCTGTTGATGTTCTTGGTATAAGTGGTGCACTTTATTTTGTCACTTTTATAGATGATTTTTCCAGAAAAGTTTGGGCATATGCTTTGAAGACTAAAGATCATGTGATTAATGTCTTCAAAGAGTTTTATGCCAGGGTTGAAAGGGAGGCAGAAAGGAAATTGAAATGCATAAGATCAGATAATGGTGGTGAGTATACAGGATTGTTTAATGACTATTGCAGGTCACATGGGATCCAACATGAGATGACAGTTCCTGGTACACCTCAGCATAATGCAATTGCAGAGAGGATGAACCGCACCATCATGGAAAAGATTAGATGTATGCTTTCACAGGCCAAGCTACCCAAAAGGTTTTGGGATGAGGCTTTGAAGACTACAGTTGATGTGATCAACTTATCACTATGTACAGCCCAAGATGGTGATATTGCAGAGCATGTATGGTCAGAGAAAGATGTTTCCTACAAGCATTTAAGAGTGTTTGGTTGTCGCGCATTTGCACATATTCCAGATAATGAGAGGTCCAAGCTGGATGGTAAGACTAAAGAATGTATTTTTCTTGGCTACTCATATGATCATTTTGGTTACAAGCTTTAGGATCCAGAAAAGCAGAAGGTGTTCAGAAACAGAGATGTAGTCTTCTTTGGGGATCAAACCTTTGAAGATTTGAAGAAGAAGACACCGGCCAAGACTTCTGCAAAAGATTAACAAATTATGACCCATTTATTCCTCCAGTATATCACGGTGATGGGGGAGATGTGCAGGAAGATAGTGTAGAGCCTGATATTGATCTACCTACAGGACATGTTGAGCAAGAAGAAGTAGGAGAGCAAGTTCCAACAGAACCTCAGTTGAGAAGATCTTCTAGACAATGTCAACCTTCCAGAAGATACTCTATAGATAAGTATGTGATGCTTACTGATGCAGGTGAACCAGAGAGTTACCTGGAAGCAGTTGAAAGTGAGAAGAAAGAGAAGTAGTTACTTGCTATGCAGGAAGAGATGGATGCTCTTCAGAAGAACCACACTTATGATTTGGTGCTGCTACCAAATGGAATGAAGGCCTTAAAGAACAAGTGGGTTTTTAGGTTGAAGACTCAAGAATATTCTTCTCAACCGAAGTACAAAGCTAGATTGATTGTGAAAGGCTTTGGTCAAAAGAAATGTATTGATTTTGAAGAGATTTTCTCTCTTGTTGTTAAAATGTCTTCTATTCGTGTTGCTCTTGGTATTGTTGCTAGACAGGACTTGGAGGTTGAGCTGTTAGATGTGAAGACAGCTTTCCTTCATGGTGATTTGGAGGAGAAAATTTATATGGAGCAACCAGAAGGCTTCAAAGTCAAAGGTAAAGATAATTTTGTCTACAAGTTGAAGAAGAGCTTGTACGGGCTAAAGCAAGCTCCAAGACAGTGGTACATAAAGTTTGATTCATTTATGATAGAAAATGGATACAAAAGAACGGCTTTAGATCATTGTGTATACATCAAATAGTTTGGTGAGGATTTTATTATTCTCTTACTTTATGTTGATGATATGCTTATTCTTGGGAAAAATATGTCTAAAATTGACAAGTTGAAGAAGGAACTAAGTGAGTCTTTTGCAATGAAGGACATAGGACCAGCAAAGCAAATACTAGGTATGCAAATTTCCCATAACAGGAAAAATAAGAAGATTTGGTTGTCACAGGAGAAATACATCGAGAAGATATTGGAAAGATTCAGTATGAGCAATGCAAAACCAATTGGTTCTCCTCTTGCAGGTCACTTCAAGTTGCTCAGAATAGAGTCCATCGAGTGATGAGGAGAAGGAGAAAATGCAAGAGGTTCCTTATGCTTCAGCAGTTGAAAGTTTAATGTATGCAATGGTATGTACGAGGCCAAACATCGCATATGCAGTGGGTGTTACTAGCAGATTTCTTGCAAATCCAGGCAAAGAGCACTGGGCAACAGTGAAGTTGATTTTTAGATATCTCAAAGGGAGCTCTAAGGTTTGTTTAAGCTTTGGAGATGTACCACATGTGTTGACAGGTTACACAGATGCAGATATGGCAAGAGATATAGATACGAGAAAGTCTACTTCAGGTTATGTACTTACTTTTGTAGGGGGAGCTGTGTCATGGCAATCCAGGTTGCAAAGGTGTATTGCTCTCTCCACCACAGAAGCAGAATATATTGCTGCTATAGAGGTATGCAAAGAAATGTTATGGATGAAAGAATTCTTACAAGAATTGGGGCTGAAACAGGAAAATTATGTGGTGCATTATGACAGCCAGAGTGTCATCCATTTGTGTAAGAACCCAATGTTTCATTCCAAGTCAAAGCATGTCAGACACCACTGGATTCGAAATGTATTTGAAGAGAAGCAGTTGCAGCTTCAGAAAATTCACATAGATGACAACGGAGCAGACATGTTGACAAAAACTTTACCAAAAGAAAGACAGGAGATATGCCGACATCTGGTCGGCATTGCGTCACATTGAGGAGTCATGGGACAGCCTCCCTTATGGGCTGAAGGGGGAGGTTGTTAGGCTGGCAGCCCGCAAATTCAATCGATAGTGGGCTTGGGCAGCCCACAGCTCACTCCCTCTTAACCTAACCCTAATTAACATTAGGGGGAGTGTGGAGGCTGCATTTTGGAGGCAGAAAAAGACATAAATAGGGCAGCATCGTGGGAGAAGAGAACAACCATGGGATTCCAAAGAAAAGGAGGAAAACAAGGCAGAAAAGGAAGAGAAAGAAAGGGAAGAAGACAAGGACAACACAGAGAGGCTGTTCTCAATCATCTAGCAGTGTTCTATCTCAGGTTAGATCAAATCTATAGTAGACTTTTGCTGTGATTACTTAGGGAGGTTTTAGATATTGTGGGCAGTGACATGATCCTTATATCCCAGTTATTCTCTTGAGATTGTTGCTAGGGTTTAGGGCAAGAGATTGAGATTTGTATATTCATTATTTTCATAGTGGATTATCTCTAGTTTGCCCTGTGGTTTTTACCCTTCACAATGGAGGGGTTTTTCACGTATATCTTGGTATTCTGTTTGATTGTGCTTCCATTTAATTCCGCTGCGTATTATGGTCTTCTAGTATTTGTTCATATACAAAGGTTATTCCTGTTTATATCCGCATCAATTGGTATCAGAGTAAGGGGTTTTGGTTATTTAATTTTTGTATTTGAACATGGAGGCCAGTAATGTTTCTCGCATGATTAGTTTGAATGGAAACAATTGGATGATATGAAAACCAAGAATGGAAGATCTCTTGTATTGTAAAGATTTGTATTGACCTTTGCAGGGGATAGTGCAAAACCCACAACTATGACAAATGATGAGTGGAAGAGGTTAGATCGAAAAATAATTGGGTTTATTAGACAGAGAATAGCTTCAGAAAAATGCCAAGCATCCCTCTATGTTATATATGTGTTTAATATAGAATCGAAGAATAGATTGTCAAAGAGATGAATTTTATTCATTGAGGTAATAAGTATTTATACAAGTTTTGATAGAGAGATTTCCCTCGATTAATCACCCAAATCACACATCAGTTATCCAAATATACGATTGATCCTTAATTATAGATTGATCGAGGATATAAGGAAGCATGAATGCTATTCAATGTGTGTCTTTATCATGATCTTCTATCATGCTCTCGTAAGATTGAGCTTCTATGAAGAATGTTAATATTGGACTAATGAAATTGAATATCTTATGGGCGAGAGACTTTGTTGAGGGAGTCTACTAATTGAATATCTTGTGGGTGATAGACTTTTTGGTAGCGCACATGTATCATGATTTATAAAAGAATGAGATGGTAAATGATGATATCATGCAAAATTGTGAATGACAATTAAGCCGAGAAAGGAACATTTCCTATGGTTTACGGAAATGTTACTTCTTTGACTTTAACATTTGGTGGCTTGCGACTTTGGGGTATACCGATTAACCAAGGAACAAAAAACCACACTTAGAGTCCAATATTTCCTATAGTTGACGGAAATGTTACTTCTTTGACTTTAACATCTCAAATTAATGCCGCCTTCATCTCCGCTTTTAGCTCCACTCATCCCTCTAAATTTAATGCCGACATTGAATCAATAAAACTAATGAAAAAAAGGGGTAAAATGAGACAGCACTAAACTTTTGTGATGCACACAGTGTGTTATTTGAACTCCATGTATGGATGTTTTAGCATGTGACACATGAATGCATACATAGGAACAACACTAGCACCCTTTCCTATAAAAGCCACCACAGTAAGACCATAAATAAATAAATTGCAGTCATGTTGGTTTGGTTGTAGTTTGTGAGTTATTTGGTAGGAGGATATATGAGAGAGCTACTCAGTGTGATCAACGGATATAAAGCCAAACGACTTTATCATATATAAGTTATTTATCAATATAATGACTTTTATGATATTATCATGTTCTTAGAAAACTTACCAGAAAGAGCATTTAACCCAATTAAAAATGTGATATCACATAAGATTTAAGGTCAAAGCACAAGGCAAAAGAGAAATAACCAACGATTGATTGTTTCTCCGAAAAGAAACATAGTATGCTTAATTAAAGTCAGATTCCCAGTGAGAATGCCAACAAGTAACAATTAGCTTAACACACCAGGTAGTGAAAATGTGACAATAAAGAAAAAAATTAGGAGACCACAACCATTTTTCTTGATGAGACAAGTAGCTAGTTAGTTATCGACAGTTTCATTTACATCAGATGTGCCATAATAAAAGTATTGAATAAAATGTTCATACCAAGGAAGTGCAAAAGATCACACTTTTACCTCCTTCCCAATCTTCCCACTAATGGTTCCATTTTTTATTGAAGTTATTAACTCAGAAAGCTCTACTGGTGTTAATTTGATTTTATTCATTGAAAGTCATTCATTCTTCAGAAAAGCTGCAATGTCGCCCATAATCCAGTTGGCAGCCAACTTTGCATCAGCACCATTCTCAACAGAAGCATCAAAAAATTCAGCAACCTGAGAAATTTATATGCTCAGTGTGGCCATCTTTTACCAGCTTAACAAAAAATAGCTACTATTTCTAAAGTTACTTACCATTCATAATTGATACGTACATGATTGTCATTGGCAAGAAAGAGAACATCTTGCATGTTGAGACCCAATTTTTCATATCGTCTGCGTTTTGCTTCTGGGAGCTCAGGCAAAACTTGTTGAATTTTGTCAACATAGTCTTTTGTCAGAATAACTTCTGGTAGGTCAAGCTCACGAAAATATCTGTAATCTGCTAGTCCTTCCTTTTTCCTCATTGTAAAAGTTTTCTGCAAACAGAAAAAGTCACGATTAAATATAAAAAATTACATGTACGACTGATGGAGATGGAGTTACGTACTAGAAGGAAGATGACAACCTGAGCACCTTCTTCCCATAAACGAGTTTCTTGTACAATTTGATCACTTTGACCTCGGCTATGAAGAAGAACCTGTCTTGAGATCTCATAATCTATGGCCCTATTCATTGCAGAAAATGAATTCATGTTCTTTATTTCAACCTGTGAATGCAACAAGCAAAAGTGTGCTAACCATCAATCTCTGTGATAAAAATTTAAGATCATTAGTGCTATATCAAGCAACCGTTATAACCAAATAGAAGCACGGTCAAATAATACATCTTTAATAAATAAAATAATAAATTGATACATTATTAATTGACCCTGGAACCCTATCGAGGACCAGTTTAAATCAAGTTTATGCATAACCTGAGCCTAATTGGCCATAGATCAGCCTTCTTGATCATTGAAGGGGCCAACATTTTTGGTTGGTCCAGCATGTTACAGCCCAATAGAGCCTAATAATTAAAAAAAAAAGGGTGTTTACACATATTAGAAGAAGTAGACAAAGATAGGAAAGTGAAGCCCAATCCTAATATAAGTCAGGATGGGAAAGACTTTCAAATTGCACTCCTAATAAAATTAGGAAAGAAGGAGGCAGATTTACATTGTAACGACTCTTGGTGATACTTATAGCATTTTTCCTGTAATTTTTGGAATAATTTTGTCATTTTAGTAGTTATTTTAGGAAGTATTTGCGATCTTATTATAAGCCCAACTAGCGTCCAGTGGTCTTCGTGAGATTTCATGGGGTTTCAAAAATAAATATCACAAGCCATTTTAGCAACCTATACATATGTTAGCTTGTAAGCAAATATAAATTGTTTTGTTTCTCTGTTTATCTTTCTTTATTATAGTATATTAATTTTGTTTAGAAAAATTTTCTAGTGTAACCCGGTAACTTCATGAAATATCCTATATACCTATGTAAAATTGCATATATTATATATATCCCTACAATGTCAAAAACCATGTTATTGTACCACTGCCCTTGAATTACTCGGTCAGTGTGAGACTTAAAAGAGTGTTAAGGCTGGATTAATGCTGGTGAAAGAGTAGGTAACCTGTATTAAACTAACAGGAGTTAAATTGGGAAAAAAAAATGCTTCTGCATGGTGAAATGTTGACCTGTTGCAAGGTTACAACTACTTTTATCTACCGATGAAAGAGAAGAAAAACCCCGGTCAACACTAGATGACAATGACTTTGTGTTTTATTTATATGAAAGACTAACAGTAGACCATGTGGATTATGAAATAAGCAAATAGTACCTTTGTTCCAAAATTTGATTGTCCTACTGGACGGACAAAAATATTTACATCAAAACGAAGTGAACCTTCTTGCATATTTCCAATGCTTATTCCAAGATACCTAACCAGCCTCTCTATCTCTGCAGCATATTCTATAGCCTCAAGTCTACTCCTCATATCGGGTTCAGAGACAATCTCCAGTAAAGGCACCCCTGCCCTATTCAGATCCACCTGCCAAAATAGCCCCACAAAGCATTTGATATCACCATGCAAATATCATGTTAGGAAACTACAAATAGTTCCAAGTATAACGAGAGAAACTGACATGGGAATAACTCCCCGTTTCTGAGTAAATTAGTTTTCCTGCATCTTCTTCCATATGAACTCTAGTTATCCCAAACCTTCTATGACCACCACCAAACTCAACTGGAAGATCCAAATCAATGAACCCTTTAATTGCTATCAGGATGTCAAATTGTGATATTTGGTATCCTTTAGGGAGATCTTGGTAAAAGTATTACTTTCTGTCAAACTTGGAGGTCATGGACAATCTGTAGTTGAGTGCAAGGCCAAGCTTCACAACAAATTCAATGACCTTGGAGTTCAAAACTGGTAGAGTACCAGGATGTCCCATGCAGACAGGACAAACAGTAGCGTTTGGTTATGATCCATAGGGGTAAGGGCAGCTGCAGAATACTTTGATAAGGGTTGATAGTTGCACATGGGTCTCTATACCAATAATAGTTTCATATCCAAGAATTTTTTGTTCTACACTTGTTTTAGTTGTCGCTTGTGATGGAGATATAAACAGGAATAACCTTTGTATATGAACAAATACTAGAAGACCATAATACGCAGCGGAATTAAATAGAAGCACAATCAAACAGAACACTAAGATATACGTGGAAAACCCCTCCAATGTGAAGGGTAAAAACCACGGGGCAAACTAGAGATAATCCACTATGAGAATAATGAATATACAAATCTCAATCTCTTGCCCTAAACCCTAGCAACAATCTTAAGAGAACAACTAGGATACAAGGATCACGTCACTGCTCACAATATCTAAAACCTCCCCAAGTAATCACAGCAAGAGTCTACTGTAGATTTGATCTAACCTGAGATAGAACACTACTAGATGATTGAGAACAACCTCTTTGCGTTGTCCTTGTCTTCTTCCCTTTCTTTCTCTTCCTTTTCTGCCCTGTTTTCCTCCTTTTCTTTGGAATCTCGTGGCTATTTCCTTCTCCCACGTTGCTGCCCTATTTATACCTTTTTCTGTCTCCAAAACGCAGCCACCACACCCCCCCCTAATGTTAATTATGGTTAGGTTAAGAGGGGGTGAGCTGTGGGCTGCCCAAGTCCACTATGGGCTGAATTTGTGGGCTGCCAGCCCAACAACCTCCCCCTTCAGCCCATAAGGGAGGCTGTCCCATGACTCCTCAATGTGAAGCCATGCCGACCAGCTATCGGCATATCTCCTGTCTTTCTTTTGGTAAAGTTTTTGTCAACATATCTACTCCGGTTTCATCTGTGTGAATTTTCTGAAGCTACAACTGCTTCTCTTCAAATACATTTCGAATCCAGTAGTATCTGACATCTATATGCTTTGACTTGGAATGAAACATTGGGTTCTTACACAAATGGATGGCAGTCTGGCTATCACAATGCACCACATAATTTTCTTGTTTCAGCCCCAATTCTTGTAAGAATTCTTTCATCCATAACATTTCTTTGCATACCTCTGTAGCAGCAATATATTATGCTTCTGTGGTGGAGAGAGCAATACACTTTGTAACCTGGATTGCCATTGTTAGGATCGGAGCGGCACTAAGAGGAGGGGGGGGTGAATTAGTGCAGCGGATTAAAACTTTGGTTTTAGAAAATCTTTCGTACGATAAAAATAATGTTTCGTTTGAAACCATTTCAATTGCGTTGAAAGCGTACGTAATAAGATGAGGGCAGTGAACTTAGCAAAGTAAAGGTTTGCAGAAAGATAAATGCATAAACATAAACGCAAACCGGAGATTACGCCGATTTTAAAGTGGTTCGGTCAAATGACCTACATCCACTTGCGAGGCCCCTCTTCGATGAGGCTCCCACCTTCAACTAGCAAATCTCTTGAAAGGGAAGGGTAAATACCCCTCTTACAACTCTTTACAAGCGGTTCACTCTCTTACAAATTTTCAGCAAGAAAGAAGGAGGTGAACACTAGCAAAATGAAAACAAGATTAGCTAGGACTTTTCTAAGACCTTTCTCTCAAACACTTGCTACTCAAAAAGTTATCTTCTCAGTTGAGACTTGAGGGGTATTTATAGGCCTCAAGAGGATTCAAATTTGGGCGTCAAAAATTTGAATTCTCTTATGTTCCAGATGCTGGCGGTGCCACCGCCCAACGCTCGGGTGCTGGGCAGTGCAACCACCCATCCCAGGAGGTGTCACCGCCCAGCCTAGGCGGTGCCACCGCTTAGGCCAATTCAGCTCACTGGTTGGGCTCCAAACTTAGCCCAAACCAGTCCGAACTCGGGCCCAATTGGCCCCTACTTGGATTATAAGATTAACACCTAATCCTAACCCTAATTAACATGCTAACTACAAATTTAAAGACATTTTCTAAGCTATTATAAAGTCCGTAAGTTAAGACTTTTTTCGGCGAGCTTCCGGCGAACTTCCGACGGTTTTCCGATAAACTCTCGGAAACCATTCTGCGGACTCCCGGCAAGCTCCTAGACTTCACGATTTGATCTTGACGAGTTCCAACGAGCTTCTTCGGCAAGCTCCGATCTTTCTCGGCGAGCTCCGCGAACTTCCAACGAACCTTCCGGCGAGCTTCCGAAAAATCCTTCGGCAAGCTCCCTACTCATTCTCGACTAGTCCCGGCAGCATTCCCGACGAACCTTCGGACTTCCGTCGAACTCTCGAACTCCCAACGAATCCTTCGCGCTTGACTCCAGCACTTTGTTTCGCTTTATGTCTTCATCGTTATCGTAGTTAATCCTGCACACACAAACCAAAACTCTACTCCGATCTAGACAATTATTACAACGCGAATTGACATTCTGTTGCCCGGCACGTCATTGGTTGGTGCTTCGTCCGATTCTTTGGTGCATCGTCCTCTCTTGCGGCTGGTTGCCCAATTTGCGGTTGACCTCCGCAACCCCGATATCCTTGGCGCAATTTCGCTCTCCTTGGCCCAATGCCCGATGTCCGAAGCATTCAGCCATCCAATATCATGACGTGATCTCTTCCGGCGCAACGTCAATTCCTCCTGCGTCAACTGTCTAATCCTGATCGAGTAGACCTGCATCACTTAAAATGCAATTTAAATTATAAACACATATCAAGTGGTTTCATCATCAAAATACGAGATTCAACAATCTCCCCCTTTTTGATGATGACAACCACTTGATGACGGAGTTAACCTTAACTCCCGAAGTTTAAACAAACTCCCCCTATCAATATGCCATATTGATAGAACCTTGAATTCAAACTGAATTCAAGTCATTGCAATATTCATCATGAATACTTGCAACACATCATCATGAACATATGCATAAACTTATGCATATCATGTCATCAACATACTTCTCCCCCTTAGTCATCAACAAAAAGGAGAAGTACAACTATTCTTTGTGTTTGTAATATAAGTTCAACTCATTGCATGAAAAACATAATATTAAGTTTTATCATCATGCTGTTTTGAAGCTAGAAAATTTAGCAAGTAATGCATCATGCTTAGGACATTCAAGCTATCAAGTTTTAGATATGTAAGTTTTACAGCATAGAAGATAGCACTTTTGGTAATGTTCAAGATAGTAAGTTCTACATCATGCAAGCTAGCAATATTGAGATGTTCAAGAAAGCAACTCTTGCTTCTTGAAATATGCAAATTTGTCAAGTTTTGTTAGATGTGCAAGTTAGCATTTTTGCCTCTTAAGATAGGAAAGATAGCACATTTGCTTCTTTTGAGATAGCAACTTTTTGCTTCTCTTTAGACTACAAGCTAGCAATTTTTACGATATGTAAGTTTCACAATATACAAGCTAGCAAAAATTTCGAAAGCAAATGCAAGATAGCTTTCTTGTGTAAGCTCATAATTCTTGCTTCCTATTGCAATGTGCAAGTTGCAAGTTTTGCTTCTTGAGATAGGCAAGATAGCACTTTTGCAATTTTTGTTTCTTAAGATAGGCAAGCTTGTGATGTTCAAAATAACAAGCTCTATCTTCTAGAAGTGCCATTTTTGCTTTCTTTGCAAAGTGTAAGCTAGCAAAATGTTTGAAAAAGTGATCAAGTTTTGCAACATACAAGCTAGCAAAAATGCCAAACTAGCAAGAGATAATGTTTTACATGAGGCAAGCAAACAATTTGGCAAATGTTACATTTGCATCTTCTCTTTTGAGAAGTGCAATTTTTGCTTTCATTTTGAATTGTGCAAGCTAGTTAGTTTGCCTCTTTTCATGATGTCCACACTAGAAATTCTTGCTCCCCCTTTGTCATTGTCAAAAAGAAGGGAAGACCCTTATATCAATTTTCATATTATGACAAAGGTAAGTATCATTCTTATTTGTGCATCATTATATATTCAAATTAAAACATACACAATTTCAATAACCTTATTTTTCATGCACGATACCGAAAAATAAATCAATCATCATTAATAAGCATATCATACATGATACTCAAACATTAAAATTTTCAAGCATTTATCAACATGTTGATCATGATACCAAACATTCATCATTTAAAGCATTTCAATCATTGTTTCAATCATCACTATAACTCATCATGCACAAAATGTAAAATCATCTAACATGATACAAACATTTATTTTCAAAATGTTTATCACTATTTTCATGTATGATAATAAAGTATTCATGATGCATATATCATCACAATACAAAGCAATTGCATGCATAATTTCAAATTATAAATATTTCAAATCATGAAGATATTAACTTGTCAAATTTCATCCGATCATTCATGATTATAACTTTTCATTTGTATACATCAAAATAATATCAAGAGTATTTCATGCATAATTTTAATCACCACATAAGGAATATCAAGAAGAAAGTAATTGGGTGATGCGATAAACATTTCATGAATACAAGGAATTGTATAAAAATCATATCATGAAAGATTAGAACATATGAATACCAAAAGGCATGATTTCTTTTTGAAAAACCTACTCATAAATAATCAAAAGAAAATCTTAGGAGATCGATTAATGAAAAAATCTTGATTCATAATAAATCTTAATTTGTAAATATCACGGAATCAAGATTATGATTTTGAATAAAACTCATTCAAATTCAAATCATCCAAATCATCAAAATCTCAACATTTCTTTCGAGAGATTCAAAATGGCATAGATAGTTTTATTGGTCTCTTAGGTAGAAATCAATAAGATAGAGGATTACATTTCATTTTTATAAATTTCTATTCATGTGATTTACTTCTTATGAGCATGCCTTAGTCTTTATATGCCAAATCAATATAAGCATTAAAGTTCAAGATGTAAAGGCAAAATCTTATAAGACAACTCATTTATAAAATATTCATCATGTTTATTTTCATGAGATTCATAAGATTGGTAAAATAAATTCATTAATCTCAATAGAATAGAAAATTCATTTCCATTTCATACAATTGATTTCATGTGAGAGTGTTCAAGTCTTTTTGTGAAAACATTGTATCATCATTTAAAGTCAAAACATAAGTTTCGTCGTAAAGCCGTCAAGACCAAACACATCAAAAATAAAACATCATGATATCACATCTATCATCAAAAGACTATCAAGAAATTCATACATAGATGTACATGCACTATGTCATCTTAATATGTCATGAGAATGTCATCTTAATTCGTCATAAAAATGATTAAACCAAAAATATGTTAATCCAAAATGAGAGCATCAAATCAACATTTACTTCAAAAACTCATGCATGACATAAAATCATCAAAATACACATGCATGGATTAATCCTAAGCATTATCACATATCATATAACTATAATCCATAATGTTGCATACATCATTCAACATTTCAAAACATAACATGCATGAAACCTTAGCAATATACTTTTCATTGATCAAATTTTTAATTTTTTTAAAGATGCTAAAAAAGAAAAACATGATATAATTTTTTTTATTTCCTATTCCTACTATCTAAATTAAGAACTCATGAAAAACTTCAAGTAATTTCAAAATAATTCAAGAGAGTTGAGTTACTTACCTTGTAGTCGAAGCCCGTCAAAGCCCAATTCGCCGTTTCACCTTTGGAAGTTCTTGATTCATCCTTGGGTGCCTTCCTTTTCTTTGGCCTCTTCCTCCATTCAAGTTCATTGTTTATTTTAGATTTTTGTTTAATGAACTTATTAAGAGTTGGTGTTCGAAGTTCAAGTTCATCATTGTCCTCATCACTTGAGTCATCGCTCAAGTGGTATTCATTTGTCCGAGGTTCCAAATCCTTCCTGTTCTTTGGAAGGTGGTTCAAGTGTTCATTGTGTTCATTATGTGCATTGCGCACCATTTCTATTGTCATTAATGAGCCGATAAGTTCTTCAAGTGGAAAAATATTTAAATCTTTTGTTTCTTGTATTGCCATTACTTTTGATTCCCAAGCTTTAGAAAGTGATCATAAAACTTTACTAACAAGTTCAAAATTCGAGAAACATTTGCCAAGAGCTTGTAAACCATTGACGACATCCGTGAAACGGGTGTACATGTCAACAATGGTTTCGCTCGGCTTCATTTGAAAAAGCTTGAAATCATGCATTAAAATTTGAAAAAGCTTGAAACAATGGTGCCTTCGTGTGTGATTTCAAGAGTGTGCCATATGTCGAAAGCCGTTTCGCATAAAGAAACCCGATTGAGCTCATTTTTGTCCAAAGCGCAAAATAAGGCATTCATAGCCTTTGCGTTTAAAGAAAACATCTTCTTCTCCAAATCATTCCATTGGTTCATTGGAAGAGAAGACATTTCAAATCCATTTTCGACTATGTGCCATAAATTCAAATCCAAAGAAAGTAAGAAAACTCTCATTCGAGTTTTCCAATAAGTGTAGTACGTCCCATTGAAAATGGGAGGACAAATGAGAGAGTGACCCTCTTGAAAGCCGTAAAGAGCCATTTCTATTTGGGTGTTAAACCAAGGTAGAAAAACGTGGCTCTGATACCAATTGTTAGGATCGGAGCGGCACTAAGAGGGGGGGGTGAATTAGTGCAGCGGATTAAAACTTTGGTTTTAGAAAATCTTTCGTACGATAAAAATAATGTTTCGTTTGAAACCGTTTCAATTGCGTTGAAAGCGTACGTAATAAGATGAGGGTAGTGAACTTAGCAAAGTAAAGGTTTGCAGAAAGATAAATGCATAAACATAAACGCAAACCGGAGATTACGTCGATTTTAAAGTGGTTCGGTCAAATGACCTACATCCACTTGCGAGGCCCCTCTTCGATGAGGCTCCCACCTTCAACTAGCAAATCTCTTGAAAGGGAAGGGTAAATACCCCTCTTACAACTCTTTACAAGCGGTTCACTCTCTTACAAATTTTCAGCAAGAAAGAAGGAGGTGAACACTAGCAAAATGAAAACAAGATTAGCTAGGACTTTTCTAAGACCTTTCTCTCAAACACTTGCTGCTCAAAAAGTTGTCTTCTTAGCTGAGACTTGAGGGGTATTTATAGACCTCAAGAGGATTCAAATTTGGGCTCCAAAAATTTGAATTCTCTTATGTTCCCGATGCTGGTGGTGCCACCGCCCAGCGCTCGGGTGCTGGGCGGTGCAACCACCCATCCCAGGAGGTGTCACCGCCCAGCTCTCGGGTGCTGGGCGGTGCCACCGCCCAGCCTAGGTGGTGCCACCGCCTAGGCCAATTCAGCTCACTGGTTGGGCTCCAAACTTAGCCCAAACCAGTCCGAACTCGGGCCCAATTGGCCCCTACTTGGATTATAAGATTAAGACCTAATCCTAACCCTAATTAATGTGCTAACTACAAATTTAAAGACATTTTCTAAGCTATTACAAAGTCTGTAAGTCAAGACTTTTTCCAGCGAGCTTCCGGCAAACTTCCAACGGTTTTCCGATAAACTCTCGGAAACCATTCTGCGGACTCCCGGCAAGCTCCTAGACTTCACGATTTGATCTTGACGAGTTCCAACGAGCTTCTTCGGCAAGCTCCGATCTTTCTCGGCAAGCTCCGCGAACTTCCAACGAACCTTCCGGCGAGCTTCCGAAAAATCCTTCGGCAAGCTCCCTACTCATTCTCGACTAGTCCCGGCAGCATTCCCGACGAAACTTCAGACTTCCGTCGAACTCTCGAACTCCCAATGAATCCTTCGTGCTTGACTCCAGCACTTTGTTTCGCTTTATGTCTTCATCGTTATCGTAGTTAATCCTGCACACACAAACCAAAACTCTACTCCGATCTAGACAATTATTACAACGCGAATTGACATTCTGTTGCCCGGCACGTCATTGGTTGGTGCTTCGTCCGATTCTTCGGTGCATCGTCCTCTCTTGCGGCTGGTTGCCCAATCGGCGGTTGACCTCCGCAACCCCGATATCCTTGGTGCAATTTCGCTCCCCTTAGCCCGATGCCCGACGTCCGAAGCATTCAACCATCCAATATCATGACATGATCTCTTCCGGCGCAACGTCAATTCCTCCTGCGTCAACTGTCTAATCCTGATCGAGTAGACCTGCATCACTTAAAATGCAGTTTAAATTATAAACACATATCAAGTGGTTTCATCATCAAAATACGAGATTCAACAGCCATGACACAGCTCCCCCTACAAAAGTAAGCACATATCCTGAAGTAGACTTTCTCGTATCTATATCTCTTGCCATATCTGCATCTGTGTAACCTGTCAACACATGTGGTCCACCTCCAAAGCTTAAACAAACCTTAGAGCTCCCTCCGAGATATCTAAAAATCCACTTCACTACTGCCCAGTGCTCTTTGCCTGGATTTGCAAGAAATCTGCTAGTAACACCAACTGCATATGCGATGTCTGGCCTCGTACATACCATTGTATACATTAAACTTCCAACTGCTGAAGCATAAGGAACCTTTTGAATTTTCTCCTTCTCCTCATCACTTGAGGGACTCTGTTCTGAGCATAACTTGAAGTGACCAGCAAGAGGAGAACCAACTGGCTTTGCATTGCTCATACTGAATCTTTCCAATATCTTCTCGATGTATTTCTCCTGTGACAACTAAATCTTCTTCTTTTGACCAAAGCCTTTCACAACCAATCTAGCTTTGTACTTTGGTTGAGAACAATATTCTTGAGTCTTCATCCTGCAAACCCACTTGTTCTTCAAGGCCTTCATTCTATTTGGTAGCAGCACCAAATCATAAGTGTGGTTCTTCTGAAGAGCATCCATCTCTTCCTGCATAGCAACTAACAACTTCTTTTTCTGCTCACTTTCAATTGCTTCCTGATAACTCTCTGGTTCACCTGCATCAGTAAGCATCACATACTCATCTGTAGAGTATCATCTGGAAGGTTGACGTTGTCGAGAAGATCTTCTCAACTGAGGTTCTACAGGAAGTTGCTCTCTAACTTCTTCTTGCTCAACATGTCCTGCAGGTAGATCAACGTCAGGCTCTACACTATCTTCCTGCACATCTCCCTCATCACCGTGATATACTAGAGGAATATACTGCAGGTAGATCAACGTCAGGCTCTTCTTCTTCAAATCTTCAAAGGTTTGATCCTCAAAGAAGACTACATCTCTACTTCTGAATACCTTCTGCTTTTATGGATCCCAAAGCCTGTAACCAAAATGATGATGTGAGTAACCAAGAAAAATACATTCTTTAGTCTTACCATCCAGCTTGGACCTCTCATTATCTGGAACATGTGCAAATGCACGACAACCAAACACTCTCAAATACTTGTAGGAAACATCTTTCCCTAACCATACATGCTCTGCAACATCACCATCTAAGGTTGTACATGGTGATAAGTTGATCACATCAACTGCAGCCCTCAAAGCCTCATCCCAAAACCTTTTGGGTAGCTTGGCCTGTGAAAGCATACATATGATCTTTTCCATGATGGTGCGGTTCATCCTCTCTGCAATTGCATTATGCTAAGGTGTACCAGGAACTGTCATCTCATGTTAGATCCCATGTGACCTGCAATAGTCATTAAACAATCCTGTATACTCACCACCATTATCTGATCTTATGCATTTCAATTTCCTTTCTGTCTCCCTTTCAACCCTGCATGAAACTTTTTGAAGACATTAATCACCTGATCTTTAGTCTTCAAAGCATAGGCCCAAACTTTCCTGGAAAAATCATCTATAAAAGTGACAAAATAAAGTGCACCACTTATACCAAGAACAACAGATCCACCATGAGTTTTTGGCCTCAAAGGACCATATACATTTGTATAAACACGGTCTAAGTCGTGTATTTTTCTAGACAAAGCAGCACTAGCAAATGAAACTCTATGTTGTTTACCTGATAAACAATCAATACAAGGGTTCAGATGTATACCTCTGAGGTCTGGTAATACCTCTCTCTTAGAAAGAGCTTGCAGCCCCTTCTCGCTCATGTGTCTTAGTCGCCTATGCCACAACTCAATGCTGAAGTCTTTTTCTGTAGCATTTAACTGCTCACCATAAGCTTTAGCCTACAACCTGTACAAAGTATAACATTTCTTTCAATTAGCTATAACAAAAGAACCCTTACCGATCTTCCATTGCCCTTTGTGAAATCTGCTATCATAGTCTTCATCATCTATCCTTCCAACTGAAATTAGATTCAGCCTCAAGTCAACCACATGCCTCACATCTTTAAACATGAACTTGCAGCCAAATATCACCCATGCCTATGATGTCTGCTGTGCCATAGTTGCCCATCTTGACAACACCAAAGTTTCCAGACCTATATGTAGCAAAAAACTCTCTCCGTGGTGTAGAATGATAAGAAGCACCTGTGTCAATCACTCATTCAAGATCCTGACACACACAAGAAAAAATATTATCAGAAGGAGATAAAATCAAATAATCACCACCCTGCATTGTAGCTGTGATATTATCTTTTGACTCTATAGACTCCGCTTCTTTTCCCTTTTTCTTGCTCTTCTTAGGTTGCTTACAATGGTTCTTGTAATGTCCTTTCTCACCACAATTATAGCAAACAATATCTTTTCTTGATCTTGACTTGCTTCTACCCATGCGTGAACTGCTTCTAGACTTTGAGATAAGTGCCTGTGAATCATTCTGAGATGTTGCCGAACTCTTTCTTCTCAACTCCTCATTCAACAAACTGCTTGTTACTTGACTCATAGTGATAACACCGTCTGGCGCAGAATTACTGAGGGAAACCATCAGTGTCTCCCAACTTTTTAGTAATGAACTGAGAAGTAACAATGCTTGCAACTCATCATAAAGAGACATTTTCATAGAGGATAACTGATTAGTAATACTTTGCATTTCATTTAAATGTTCAGCAATAGAAACACCTTCTCTATATTTTAGGTTCACAAGTTTTCTGATAAAAAAAGCTTTGTTGCCAGCTGTTTTTCTTTCATAGAGACTTTCCAACTTTTTCCAAAAAGAATATGTAGAAATTTCAGTAGAAACATGGTAAAAGACACTATCATCAAGCTATTATCGAATAAATCCAATTATTTTTCGATCTAACCTCTTCCACTCATCATCTGTCATAGTTGTGGGTTTTGCACTAGCCCCCCTGTAAAGGTCCATACAAATCTTTGCAATACAAGAGATCTTGCATTCTTAGTTTCCATATCATCCAATTGTTTCCATTCAAACTAATCATGCGAGAAACATTACTGGCCTCCATATTCAAATACAAAAATTAAATCACCAAAACCCCTTTTTGCTCTGATACCAGTTGATGGGGATATAAACAGGAATAACCTTTGTATATGAACAAATACTAGAAGACCATAATACGCAACGGAATTAAATGGAAGCACAATCAAACAGAACACCATGATATACGTGGAAACCCCTCCAATGTGAAGGGTAAAAATCACGGGGCAAACTAGAGATAATCCACTATGAGAATAATGAATATACAAATCTCAATCTCTTGCCCTAAACCCTAGCAACAATCTTAAGAGAACAACTGGGATACAAGGATCACGTCAATGCCCACAATATCTAAAACATCCCCAAGTAATCACAGCAAGAGTCTACTGTAAATTTGATCTAACCTGAGATAGAACACTGCTAGATGATTGAGAACAGCCTCTCTGCGTTGTCCTTGTCTTCTTCCCTTTCTTTCTCTTTCTTTTCTGCCTTGTTTTCCTCATTTTCTTTAAAATCCCATGGCTATTTCCTTCTCCCACCTTGCTGCCCTAGTTATGTCTTTTTCTGCCTCCAAAACGTAGCCACCACACCCCCTAATATTAATTAGGGTTAGGTTAAGAGGGGTGAGCTAGGGGCTGCCCAAGGCCACTATGGGCTGAATTTGTGGGCTGTCAGCCCAACAGCTTGAACCGATGCCTCTTTCAGAATGCTAGTAGTGCTCTCTGCTTGGGCATTGATGCGAGTCTTTGAAGCTTACAATGTGCGAAAAAGAGCACTACTGGTCCTGATGAACAAAGCTGATTGGTTGAGGAAAATATGGTTGGTTCTAATTCCTCCATGATATATCAAAGCCATCATCACCCCTTGATCGCCGGATATATTTAGCCCACCACCAACAAAAAGCTTCAAGCAAGCATCTCACCTAAAGAAAGCAAGAAAAATATGAGAAAATTCTAAGCAAGAGAATAGCTTCAGAAAAATGCCAAGCATCCTATATATGTGTTTAAAATAGAATTGAAGAATAGATTATGAAAGAGATGAATTTTATTCATTGTGGTAACAAGTATTTATACAAGTTGAGGAGGTTAATTTTGTCTCAGTATATCGACAAGTTCATCAGGGATCAAAGGAGAGAGAGAGAGAGAGAGAGAGAGTTCAAATAAGAGAGCAAGAGGATGCGGGTAAAGAAGAATGAGATAGGCTTGATTTAGATTGGCATAGATGAATCGAATTGAACAACCAATTAATGACTCCTACCTACCTTAATGTCATATTTTCGTGTGTATTAATAAACACAAATGATTTATCGTGTATATTGAGTCTAGTAGTTGGCTTGGGGTGAGATCAATAAAGTTTTATTGTATATCCAATTTTTTTATTGAGCTGTCAAATAATTTTTTTATTAATTATTATTACTAGGACATCGGAACTACATATATAGTTATAGTGATTATTGTGGTTGAAGTAATTTTCTAAGTTGTTTGGGTTAAGATTATCATCATAATTGGAGAGTTGATAATGTAACGGAGGATGATAGCCCTTTATGTTATATATGTGTTTAATATAGAATTAAAGAATAGATTGTGAAAGAGATGAATTTTATTCATTGAGGTAATAAGTATTTATACAAGTTTTGATAGAAAGATTTTCCTCGATTAATCACCCAAATCACACATCAGTTATTCAAATATACGATTGATCCTTAATTATAGATTGATCGAGGATATAAGGAAGCATGAATGCTATTCAATGTGTGTCTTTATCATGATCTTCTATCATGCCCTCGTAAGATTGAGCTTCTATGAAGGATGTTAATATTTGACCAATGAAATTGAATATCTTATGGGCGAGAGACTTTGTTGAGGGAGTCTACTAATTGAATATCTTGTGGGTGAGAGACTTTTTGGTAGCGCACATGTATCATGATTTATAAAAGAATGAGATGGTAAATGATGATATCATGCAAAATTGTGAATGACAATTAAGCCGAGAAAGGAACATTTCCTATGGTTTACGGAAATGTTACTTCTTTGACTTTAACATTTGGTGGCTTGTGACTTTGGGGTATACCGATTAACCAAGGAACAAAAAACCACACTTAGAGTCCAATATTTCCTATGGTTGACGGAAATGTTGGTCGGCCAAGCCAACTTCGCTGGCCCATGCAGCAGCAGCAAGATCACCGTCCAGATCGACGGGACGCTCGTCTCGCCGTCCGATCTCGGCGGGGCTGGCGACTGGCTCGTGTTCCACCACGTCGAGGGCGTGTCGGTGTACGGCGGGACCGTCGACGGCCGCGGATCCTCCCTCTGGGCCTGCAAGGCCGCCGGACGTAGCTGCGCCGCCGGAGCCTCGGTGAGCTAATCATGTTACACTCGCAATCTACTTCGAATGATAAATGATAAAGATGAATCGATCGTCTTCTGCCTATGCAGTCGCTAACGTTCAGGAACTCGAAGGACATCACGATCAGCGGGCTGACATCGACGGACAGCGAGCTATACCACATCGTGATCGACGGCTGCGATGGCGTGACAGTGCAGAACGTCAAGATCACGGCACCGGGGAACAGCCCCAACACCGACGGCATCCACGTCCAAGGGTCGAGCCACGTGACGATTACCGGGGCCAGCATCAAGACCGGCGACGACTGCATCTCCGTCGGGCCCGGCACCACTAACCTGTGGATCGAACAGGTGGCGTGCGGCCCAGGCCACGGCATAAGGTAAATGAGCACTGCAAGCAGAAACCAGTGTACCATTAGCTGAGACGAAGCTGACCTGATGCGGTGGCCACAGCATCGGGAGCCTGGGGAAGGAGTACGACGAGGAGGGGGTGGAGAACGTGACGGTGAACACGGCGGTGTTCACGGGGACGGAGAATGGGCTGCGGATAAAGACATGGGGGAGGCCGAGCCAGGGGTTCGTGAAGGGGGTGGTGTTCGAGCACGCCGTGATGCAGAACGTCCAAAACCCCATCATCATCGACCAGAACTACTGCCCCGGCGACAGAGGATGCCCCGACCAGGTGAGTTGACCATCGCTATCGCCATCGCCATCGCCATCACCTACCTCTGCATATGTTTCATCAGTTGAAGAAAAAAGGAAATAAGAGAGGAACAACGACGACATGAGTCGTGTTAAGCTAACCATCTTTCCCCACAGAGTTCCGGCGTCAGGATCAGTGGCGTGACGTACAATGACATTCATGGATCGTCTGCATCGGAAGTGGCGGTCAACTTCGACTGCAGCGCCAGCAACCCCTGCACCGGAATCGGGTTACAGGACATCAAGCTCACCTACGGGAACACGGCGGCGGAATCATCCTGTAAGCACGCCGATGGCACCGCCTCCGGCTTCGTCGTGCCGCCAAGTTGTCTATGATGGCGAACTCCGGTTGCAGCATTACCACGCAGCTCATACATAACAGTTGTAGCACTACATGTAGACGACTCAGACACAGATGGCTACTTGGATGACATAATTTAATGCATACATCAATATATATGCTCACTTGTTCACCAAAATTACAATATCTGATGTTAAAGGAAGGCTTCAGATTAAGCAGCACAGAAAATATTCTCCTATAAAAGCAAAAAAAAAAAGGAGGGTACATTAAGCTCGGATTCGGCATCTAATTGTTTCTGAAGCATACTCCTGGATCCACAGTAGAAGAAATCTGAAATTAAGGTTAAACAGTTTTCATTAAACCAATATGAGCTTGCCAAATCATCGTAAGACCTCACCAATTAGCAAGACATTAACATGTAAATTCTAAGAAAATGCATGTTGTAAGACTTCAAAAGGAAAACGTGTTGAGGCAATGCCCGGGGTAAATATAGACCATGAAAATGCATCTGTCGATGCGTTGGTCGTCTAAACATTTACAGCGCTGAGGCTTCAAAAGGAAAAAGAAGATTTTGGGCCACCATTTATACTAACAAAATAGATATAAATAGTTGATGGATGTACTCTCACCTATTTGTGGACAAAAAATGAATCAACCTCATTGCTTTTTGTATTCTAATCTGTATAAATAGGAGAGGAAATATTTAATGTATTGAAGCATTTTTCATTTCTTCAATAAAGCTTCTTCACTTCTTCAATAAAGCTTCTTCAGTAATTATTTTTATTTTCTATTCTTTTCATCACTTGTGTCACGAAACTAATGCGAGAAGATGGGCACGACAGACAAATACTAATTCATCAAGCTTTTCAACTTTTGTCAGTTCCCTCCATTTAATTTATCAGCGAGGATTTTGTTCAAAACCAATAGATTTGCCTTGCCCTTGGACTCCTTCATTACCTGGAGAACCAGAGTTTAAAACTTTAAAACCATATTCAAAGACAGAGGTTTTCAACCGAGAATTACAGTAATTTGAACAAGAAAATACAAATGATATACAAAGTTTCGCAAGGTACACATCTATCTTGTTTTTTTAATGTTTCAGCAGTGCTAGTACTTTAGCAGTTATTTTTCAAATCAAAAAGTTGTTTCGAGTATAATCACAAATCGTAAGTTATCACTTGTTATTTAACAAAAAAAAAAACTCTTAAACAGAGTTGAAGACGTACATGTCAGAAGTTGATGTAAAAGGAGACGGCTGCATGCATTAATCGAGCTAATACATGGATTTCAAAAGTATCCCTTTAAACCAATATTTATAACGCCTATCACATGTCCAGACACAGTCTCATTGCATGTGGAACACATTTTTTGACTTGAAATAATTGTTAGAACATGCCTAGCACTCATCCTCGTCTACTACTACATATGAAGCAAAAAAATCTAAAATGGAAACAATTAAAGGTCTACTACAGACAATTGAAAATAAAAACAAATTGTGTAACTGCTTACAATAAAAAAACAAAAGCATTAACAAGCGCTATTTGTTCAGAATTACTAGAACTCAAATGTGTAAAGCAACTTTACCACATCTAATAGTTTCGGTGTTTAAAATCCTGAAGAGACTAAGAAATACTGGACTTAGTTATCATTTGGTTGATAACCAGATGCATATGCACGGACTACATCATCTCTCTTTAATATTGAGAAGAACAATGATTTCCAAAATCATATAAGCTCCTTAGTTGGATTGTGGGGCATACACAAAAACTACATGTGCTAAGTGCATCACTTGTTTCAGTGACTCACTATTTAAGGAATGAAAATATGTCAAAATATGTAGAAAAGATCACTTGTTTCAGTGACTCACTATTTAAGGCATGAAAATATGTCAAAATATGCATAAAAGAAGCTTAGAAGTTAACTGAAATTATTTGCATCAGTAAATTATCTAATATTATCATGCATCTGAATAGAAATGTAAAAGGCATGAAAATATGTCAAAATATGCAGAAAAGAAGCTTAGAAGTTAACTGGAATTGTTCGCATCAGTAAATTATCTAATGTTATCATGCATCTGAACATAAGTGTAAAAGGCATGAAAATATGTCAAAATATGCAGAAAAGAAGCTTAGAAGTTAACTAGAATTGTTCGCATCAGTAAATTATCTAATGTTATCATGCATCTGAACATAAGTGTAAACTATACTTGCGTGAACTAAATCCTTCTCTTCTATCAATGGCTTTACCGTTCCACCTTCTGATAAAAGCTCAAAAAGTATCTGCGGACATTGAATCAATAAAACTAATGAAAAAAAGGGGTAAAATGAGACAGCACTAAACTTTTGTGATGCACACAGTGTGTTATTTGAACTCCATGTATGGATGTTTTAGCATGTGACACATGAATGCATACATAGGAACAACACTAGCATCCTTTCCTATAAAAGCCACCACAGTAAGACCATAAATAAATAAATTGCAGTCATGTTGGTTTGGTTGTAGTTTGTGAGTTATTTGGTAGGAGGATATATGAGAGAGCTACTCAGTGTGATCAACGGATATAAAGCCAAACGACTTTATCATATATAAGTTATTTATCAATATAATGACTTTTATGATATTATCATGTTCTTAGAAAACTTACCAGAAAGAGCATTTAACCCAATTAAAAATGTGATATCACATAAGATTTAAGGTCAAAGCACAAGGCAAAAGAGAAATAACCAACGATTGATTGTTTCTCCGAAAAGAAACATAGTATGCTTAATTAAAGTCAGATTCCCAGTGAGAATGCCAACAAGTAACAATTAGCTTAACACACCAGGTAGTGAAAATGTGACAATAAAGAAAAAAATTAGGAGACCACAACCATTTTTCTTGATGAGACAAGTAGCTAGTTAGTTATCGACAGTTTCATTTACATCAGATGTGCCATAATAAAAGTATTGAATAAAATGTTCATACCAAGGAAGTGCAAAAGATCACACTTTTACCTCCTTCCCAATCTTCCCACTAATGGTTCCATTTTTTATTGAAGTTATTAACTCAGAAAGCTCTACTGGTGTTAATTTGATTTCATTCATTGAAAGTCATTCATTCTTCAGAAAAGCTGCAATGTCGCCCATAATCCAGTTGGCAGCCAACTTTGCATCAGCACCATTCTCAACAGAAGCATCAAAAAATTCAGCAACCTGAGAAATTTATATGCTCAGTGTGGCCATCTTTTACCAGCTTAACAAAAAATAGCTACTATTTCTAAAGTTACTTACCATTCATAAGTGATACTTACATGATTGTCATTGGCAAGAAAGAGAACATCTTGCATGTTGAGACCCAATTTTTCATATCGTCTACGTTTTGCTTCTGGGAGCTCAGGCAAAACTTGTTGAATTTTGTCAACATAGTCTTTTGTCAGAATAACTTCAGGTAGGTCAGGCTCAGGAAAATATATGTACTCTGCTAGTCCTTCCTTTTTCCTCATTGTAAAAGTTTTCTGCAAACAGAAAAAGTCACGATTAAATAAAAAAAATTACATGTACAACTGATGGAGATGGAGTTACGTACTAGAAGGAAGACGACAACCTGAGCACCTTCTTCCCATAAACGAGTTTCTTGTACAATTTGATCACTTTGACCTCGGCTATGAAGAAGAACCTGTCTTGAGATCTCATAATCTATGGCCCTATTCATTGCAGAAAATGAATTCATGTTCTTTATTTCAACCTGTGAATGCAACAAGCAAAAGTGTGCTAACCATCAATCTCTGTGATAAAAATTTAAGATCATTAGTGCTATATCAAGCAACAGTTATAACCAAATAGAAGCACGGTCAAATAATACATCTTTAATAAATAAAATAATAAATTGATACATTGTTAATTGACCCTGGAACCCTATCGAGGACCAGTTTAAATCAAGTTTATGCATAACCTGGGCCTAATTGGCCATAGATCAGCCTTCTTGATCATTGAAGGGGCCAACATTTTTGGTTGGTCCAGCATGTTACAGCCCAATAGAGCCTAATAATTAAAAAAAAAGGGTGTTTACATATATTAGAAGAAGTAGACAAAGATAGGAAAGAGAAGCCCAATCCTAGTATAAGTCAGGATGGGAAAGACTTTCAAATTGCACTCCTAATAAAATTAGGAAAGAAGGAGGCAGATTTACATTGTAACGACTCTTGGTGATACTTATAGCATTTTTCCTGTAATTTTTGGAATAATTTTGTCATTTTAGTAGTTATTTTAGGAAGTATTTGCGATCTTATTATAAGCCCAACTAGCGTCCAGTGGTCTTCCTATGGCATGATATAGGTTAGACAAAACATTTTACTAACAGTACATATATTTTAGAGGGTTTCAAAATCACTTTTCGTGGGATTTCATGGGGTTTCAAAAATAAATATCACAAGCCATTTTAGCAACCTATACATATGTTAGCTTGTAAGCAAATATAAATTGTTTTGTTTCTCTGTTTATCTTTCTTTATTATAGTATATTAATTTTGTTTAGAAAAATTTTCTAGTGTAACCCGGTAACTTCATGAAATATCCTATATACCTATGTAAAATTGCATATATTATATATATCCCTACAATGTCAAAAACCATGTTATTGTACCACTGCCCTTGAATTACTCGGTCAGTGTGAGACTTAAAAGAGTGCTAAGGCTGGATTAATGCTGGTGAAAGAGTAGGTAACCTGTATTAAACTAACAGGAGTTAAATTGGGAAAAAAAAATGCTTCTGCATGGTGAAATGTTGACCTATTGCAAGGTTACAACTACTTTTATCTACCGATGAAAGAGAAGAAAAACCCCGGTCAACACTAGATGACAAGGACTTTGTGTTTTATTTATATGAAAGACTAACAGTAGACCATGTGGATTATGAAATAAGCAAATAGTACCTTTGTTCCAAAATTTGATTGTCTAACTGGACGGACAAAAATATTTACATCAAAACGAAGTGAACCTTCCTGCATATTTCCAATGCTTATTCCAAGATACCTAACCAGCCTCTCTATCTCTGCAGCATATTCTATAGCCTCAAGTCCACTCCTCATATCGGGTTCAGAGACAATCTCCAGTAAAGGCACCCCTGCCCTATTCAGATCCACCTGCCAAAATAGCCCCACAAAGCATTTGATATCACCATGCAAATATCATGTTAGGAAACTACAAATAGTTCCAAGTATAACGAGAGAAACTGACATGGGAATAACTCCCCGTTTCTGAGTAAATTAGTTTTCCTGCATCTTCTTCCATATGAACTCTAGTTATCCCAAACCTTCTATGACCACCACCAAACTCAACTGGAAGATCCAAATCAATGAACCCTTTAATTGCTATCAGGATGTTAAATTGTGATATTTGGTATCCTTTAGGGAGATCTTGGTAAAAGTATTACTTTCTGTCAAACTTGGAGGTCATGGACAATCTGTAGTTGAGTGCAAGGCCAAGCTTCACAACAAATTCAATGACCTTGGAGTTCAAAACTGGTAGAGTACCAGGATGTCCCATGCAGACAGGACAAACAGTAGTGTTTGGTTATGATCCATAGGGGTAAGGGCAGCTGCAGAATGCTTTGATAAGGGTTGATAGTTGCACATGGGTCTCTATACCAATAATAGTTTCATATCCAAGAATTTTTTGTTCTACACTTGTTTTAGTTGTCGCTTGTGATGGGGATATAAACAGGAATAACCTTTGTATATGAACAAATACTAGAAGACCATAATACGCAGCGGAATTAAATAGAAGCACAATCAAACAGAACACTAAGATATACGTGGAAAATCCCTCCAATGTGAAGGGTAAAAACCACAGGGCAAACTAGAGATAATCCACTATGAGAATAATGAATATACAAATCTCAATCTCTTGCCCTAAACCCTAGCAACAATCTTAAGAGAACAACTAGGATACAAGGATCACGTCACTGCTCACAATATCTAAAACCTCCCCAAGTAATCACAGCAAGAGTCTACTGTAGATTTGATCTAACCTAAGATAGAACACTACTAAATGATTGAGAATAGCCTCTTTACGTTGTCCTTGTCTTCTTCCCTTTCTTTCTCTTCCTTTTCTGCCTTGTTTTCCTCCTTTTCTTTGGAATCTCGTGGCTATTTCCTTCTCCCACGTTGCTGCCCTATTTATGCCTTTTTCGGTCTCCAAAACGCAGCCACCACACCCCCCCTAATGTTAATTACGGTTAGGTTAAGAGGGGGTGAGCTGTGGGCTGCCCAAGCCCACTATGGGCTGAATTTGTGGGCTGCCAGCCCAACAACCTCCCCCTTCAGCCCATAAGGGAGGCTGTCCCATGACTCCTCAATGTGAAGCCATGCCGACCAGCTATCGGCATATCTCCTGTCTTTCTTTTGGTAAAGTTTTTGTCAACATGTCTGCTCCGGTTTCATCTGTGTGAATTTTCTGAAGCTACAACTGCTTCTCTTCAAATACATTTCGAATCCAGTAGTATCTGACATCTATATGCTTTGACTTGGAATGAAACATTGGGTTCTTACACAAATGGATGGCAGTCTGGCTATCACAATGCACCACATAATTTTCTTGTTTCAGCCCCAATTCTTGTAAGAATTCTTTCATCCATAACATTTCTTTGCATACCTCTGTAGCAGCAATATATTATGCTTCTGTGGTGGAGAGAGCAATACACTTTGCAACCTGGATTGCCATTGTTAGGATCGGAGCGGCACTAAGAGGGGGGGGGTGAATTAGTGCAGCGGATTAAAACTTTGGTTTTAGAAAATCTTTCGTACGATAAAAATAATGTTTCGTTTGAAACCGTTTAAATTGCGTTGAAAGCGTACGTAATAAGATGAGGGCAGTGAACTTAGCAAAGTAAAGGTTTGCAGAAAGATAAATGCATAAACATAAACGCAAACCGGAGATTATGCCGATTTTAAAGTGGTTCGGTCAAATGACCTACATCCACTTGCGAGGCCCCTCTTCGATGAGGCTCCCACCTTCAACTAGTAAATCTCTTGAAAGGGAAGGGTAAATACCCCTCTTACAACTCTTTACAAGCGGTTCACTCTCTTACAAATTTTCAGCAAGAAAGAAGGAGGTGAACACTAGCAAAATGAAAACAAGATTAGCTAGGACTTTTCTAAGACCTTTCTCTCAAACACTTGCTACTCAAAAAGTTATCTTCTCAGCTGAGACTTGAGGGATATTTATAGGCCTCAAGAGGATTCAAATTTGGGCGTCAAAAATTTGAATTCTCTTATGTTCCAGATGCTGGCGGTGCCACCGCCCAACGCTCGGGTGCTGGGCGGTGCAACCACCCATCCCAGGAGGTGTCACCGCCCAGCCTAGGCGGTGCCACCGCCTAGGCCAATTCAGCTCACTGGTTGGGCTCCAAACTTGGCCCAAACCAGTCCGAACTCGGGCCCAATTGGCCCCTACTTGGATTATAAGATTAAGACCTAATCCTAACCCTAATTAATGTGCTAACTACAAATTTAAAGACATTTTCTAAGTTATTACAAAGTCCGTAAGTTAAGACTTTTTCCGGCGAGCTTCCGGCGAACTTCCGACGGTTTTCCGATAAACTCTCGGAAACCATTTTGCGGACTCCCGGCAAGCTCCTAGACTTCACGATTTGATCTTGACGAGTTCCAACGAGCTTCTTCGGCAAGCTCCGATCTTTCTCGGCGAGCTCCGCGAACTTCCAACGAACCTTCCGGCGAGCTTCCGAAAAATCCTTCGGCAAGCTCCCTACTCATTCTCGACTAGTCCCGGCAGCATTCCCGACGAACCTTCGGACTTCCGTCGAACTCTCGAACTCCCAACGAATCCTTCGCGCTTGACTCCAGCACTTTGTTTCGCTTTATGTCTTCATCGTTATCGTAGTTAATCCTGCACACACAAACCAAAACTCTACTCCGATCTAGACAATTATTACAACGCGAATTGACATTCTGTTGCCCGGCACGTCATTGGTTGGTGCTTCGTCCGATTCTTTGGTGCATCGTCCTCTCTTGCGGCTGGTTGCCCAATCGGCGGTTGACCTCCGCAACCCCGATATCCTTGGCACAATTTCGCTCTCCTTGGCCCGATGCCCGATGTCCGAAGTATTCAGCCATCCAATATCATGACGTGATCTCTTCCGGCGCAACGTCAATTCCTCCTGCGTCAACTGTCTAATCCTGATCGAGTAGACCTGCTTCACTTAAAATGCAATTTAAATTATAAACACATATCAAGTGGTTTCATCATCAAAATACGAGATTCAACAATCTCCCCCTTTTTGATGATGACAACCACTTGATGACGGAGTTAACCTTAACTCCCGAAGTTTAAACAAACTCCCCCTATCAATATGCCATATTGATAGAACCTTGAATTCAAACTGAATTCAAGTCATTGCAATATTCATCATGAATACTTGCAACACATCATCATGAACATATGCATAAACTTATGCATATCATGTCATCAACATACTTCTCCCCCTTTGTCATCAACAAAAAGGAGAAGTACAACTATTCTTTGTGTTTGTAATATAAGTTCAACTCATTGCATGAAAAACATAATATTAAGTTTTATCATCATGCTGTTTTGAAGCTAGAAAATTTAGCAAGTAATGCATCATGCTTAGGACATTCAAGCTATCAAGTTTTAGATATGCAAGTTTTATAGCATAGAAGATAGCACTTTTGGTAATGTTCAAGATAGTAAGTTCTACATCATGCAAGCTAGCAATATTGAGATGTTCAAAAAAGCAACTCTTGCTTCTTGAAATATGCAAATTTGTCAAGTTTTGTTAGATGTGCAAGTTAGCATTTTTGCCTCTTAAGATAGGAAAGATAGCACATTTGCTTCTTTTGAGATAGCAACTTTTTGCTTCTCTTTAGACTACAAGCTAGCAATTTTTACGATATGTAAGTTTCACAATATACAAGCTAGCAAAAATTTCGAAAGCAAATGCAAGATAGCTTTCTTGTGTAAGCTCATAATTCTTGCTTCCTATTGCAATGTGCAAGTTGCAAGTTTTGCTTCTTAAGATAGGCAAGATAGCACTTTTGCAATTTTTGTTTCTTAAGATAGGCAAGCTTGTGATGTTCAAAATAACAAGCTCTATCTTCTAGAAGTGCCATTTTTGCTTTCTTTGCAAAGTGTAAGCTAGCAAAATGTTTGAAAAAGTGATCAAGTTTTGCAACATACAAGCTAGCAAAAATGCCAAACTAGCAAGAGATAATGTTTTACATGAGGCAAGCAAACAATTTGGCAAATGTTACATTTGCATCTTCTCTTTTGAGAAGTGCAATTTTTGCTTTCATTTTGAATTGTGCAAGCTAGTTAGTTTGCCTCTTTTCATGATGTCCACACTAGAAATTCTTGCTCCCCCTTTGTCATTGTCAAAAAGAAGGGAAGACCCTTATATCAATTTTCATATTATGACAAAGGTAAGTATCATTCTTATTTGTGCATCATTATATATTCAAATTAAAACATACACAATTTCAATAACCTTATTTTTCATGCACGATACCGAAAAATAAATCAATCATCATTAATAAGCATATCATACATGATACTCAAACATTAAAATTTTCAAGCATTTATCAACATGTTGATCATGATACCAAACATTCATCATTTAAAGCATTTCAATCATTGTTTCAATCATCACTATAACTCATCATGCACAAAATGTAAAATCATCTAACATGATACAAACATTTATTTTCAAAATGTTTATCACTATTTTCATGTATGATAATAAAGTATTCATGATGCATATATCATCACAATACAAAGCAATTGCATGCATAATTTCAAATTATAAATATTTCAAATTATGAAGATATTAACTTGTCAAATTTCATCCGATCATTCATGATTATAACTTTTCATTTGTATACATCAAAATAATATCAAGAGTATTTCATGCATAATTTTAATCACCACATAAGGAATATCAAGAAGAAAGTAATTGGGTGATGCGATAAACATTTCATGAATACAAGGAATTGTATAAAAATCATATCATGAAAGATTAGAACATATGAATACCAAAAGGCATGATTTCTTTTTGAAAAACCTACTCATAAATAATCAAAAGAAAATCTTAGGAGATCAATTAATGAAAAAATCTTGATTCATAATAAATCTTAATTTGTAAATATCACGGAATCAAGATTATGATTTTGAATAAAACTCATTCAAATTCAAATCATCCAAATCATCAAAATCTCAACATTTCTTTCGAGAGATTCAAAATGGCATAGATAGTTTTATTGGTCTCTTAGGTAGAAATCAATAAGATAGAGGATTACATTTCATTTTTATAAATTTCTATTCATGTGATTTGCTTCTTATGGGCATGCCTTAGTCTTTATATGCCAAATCAATATAAGCATTAAAGTTCAAGATGTAAAGGCAAAATCTTATAAGACAACTCATTTATAAAATATTCATCATGTTTATTTTCATGAGATTCATAAGATTGGTAAAATAAATTCATTAATCTCAATAGAATAGAAAATTCATTTCCATTTCATACAATTGATTTCATGTGAGAGTGTTCAAGTCTTTTTGTGAAAACATTGTATCATCATTTAAAGTCAAAACATAAGTTTCGTCATAAAGCCGTCAAGACCAAACACATCAAAAATAAAACATCATGATATCACATCTATCATCAAAAGACTATCAAGAAATTCATACATAGATGTACATGCACTATGTCATCTTAATATGTCATGAGAATGTCATCTTAATTCGTCATAAAAATGATTAAACCAAAAATATGTTAATCCAAAATGAGAGCATCAAATCAACATTTACTTCAAAAACTCATGCATGACATAAAATCATCAAAATACACATGCATGGATTAATCCTAAGCATTATCACATATCATATAACTATAATCCATAATGTTGCATACATCATTCAACATTTCAAAACATAACATGCATGAAACCTTAGCAATATACTTTTCATTGATCAAATTTTTAATTTTTTTAAAGATGCTAAAAAAGAAAAACATGATATAATTTTTGAAAAATAATTTTTTTTATTTCCTATTCCTACTATCTAAATTAAGAACTCATGAAAAACTTCAAGTAATTTCAAAATAATTCAAGAGAGTTGAGTTACTTACCTTGTAGTCGAAGCCCGTCAAAGCCCAATTCGCCGTTTCACCTTTGGAAGTTCTTGATTCATCCTTGGGTGCCTTCCTTTTCTTTGGCCTCTTCCTCCATTCAAGTTCATTGTTTATTTTAGATTTTTGTTTAATGAACTTATTAAGAGTTGGTGTTCGAAGTTCAAGTTCATCATTGTCCTCATCACTTGAGTCATCGCTCAAGTGGTATTCATTTGTCCGAGGTTCCAAATCCTTCCTGTTCTTTGGAAGGTGGTTCAAGTGTTCATTGTGTTCATTATGTGCATTGCGCACCATTTCTATTGTCATTAATGAGCCGATAAGTTCTTCAAGTGGAAAAATATTTAAATCTTTTGTTTCTTGTATTGCCGTTACTTTTGATTCCCAAGCTTTAGAAAGTGATCGTAAAACTTTACTAACAAGTTCAAAATTCGAGAAACATTTGCCAAGAGCTTGTAAACCATTGACGACATCCGTGAAACGGGTGTACATGTCAACAATGGTTTCGCTCGGCTTCATTTGAAAAAGCTTGAAATCATGCATTAAAATGTTGATTTTCTAATCTTTAACTCTAGAAGTGCCTTCGTGTGTGATTTCAAGAGTGTGACATATGTCGAAAGCCGTTTCGCATAAAGAAACCCGATTGAACTCATTTTTGTCCAAAGCGCAAAATAAAGCATTCATAGCCTTTGCGTTTAAAGAAAACATCTTCTTCTCCAAATCATTCCATTGGTTCATTGGAAGAGAAGACATTTCAAATCCATTTTCGACTATGTGCCATAAATTCAAATCCAAAGAAAGTAAGAAAACTCTCATTCGAGTTTTCCAATAAGTGTAGTCCGTCCCATTGAAAATGGGAGGACAAATGAGAGAGTGACCCTCTTGAAAGCCGTAAAGAGCCATTTCTATTTGGGTGTTAAACTAAGGTAGAAAAACGTAGCTCTGATACCAATTGTTAGGATCGGAGCGGCACTAAGAGGGGGGGGTGAATTAGTGCAGCGGATTAAAACTTTGGTTTTAGAAAATCTTTCGTACGATAAAAATAATGTTTCGTTTGAAACCGTTTCAATTGCGTTGAAAGCGTACGTAATAAGATGAGGGTAGTGAACTTAGCAAAGTAAAGGTTTGCAGAAAGATAAATGCATAAACATAAACGCAAACCGGAGATTACGCCGATTTTAAAGTGGTTCGGTCAAATGACCTACATCCACTTGCGAGGCCCCTCTTCGATGAGGCTCCCACCTTCAACTAGCAAATCTCTTGAAAGGGAAGGGTAAATACCCCTCTTACAACTCTTTACAAGCGGTTCACTCTCTTACAAATTTTCAGCAAGAAAGAAGGAGGTGAACACTAGCAAAATGAAAACAAGATTAGCTAGGACTTTTCTAAGACCTTTCTCTCAAACACTTGCTGCTCAAAAAGTTGTCTTCTTAGCTGAGACTTGAGGGGTATTTATAGGCCTCAAGAGGATTCAAATTTGGGCTCCAAAAATTTGAATTCTCTTATGTTCCCGATGCTGGCGGTGCCACCGCCCAGCCAAGCGGTGCCACCGCCCAGCGCTCGGGTGCTGGGCGGTGCAACCACCCATCCCAGGAGGTGTCACCGCCCAGCTCTCGGGTGCTGGGCGGTGCCACCGCCCAGCCTAGGTGGTGCCACCGCCTAGGCCAATTCAGCTCACTGGTTGGGCTCCAAACTTGGCCCAAACCAGTCCGAACTCGGGCCCAATTGGCCCCTACTTGGATTATAAGATTAAGACCTAATCCTAACCCTAATTAACATGCTAACTATAAATTTAAAGACATTTTCTAAGCTATTACAAAGTCCATAAGTCAAGACTTTTTCCGGCAAGCTTCCGGCGAACTTCCGACGGTTTTCCGATAAACTCTCGGAAATCATTCTGCGGACTCCCGGCAAGCTCCTAGACTTCACGATTTGATCTTGACGAGTTCCAATGAGCTTCTTCGGCAAGCTCCGATCTTTCTCGGCGAGCTCCGCGAACTTCCAACGAAACTTCCGGCGAGCTTCCGAAAAATCCTTCGGCAAGCTCCCTACTCATTCTCGACTAGTCCCGGCAGCATTCCCGACGAAACTTCAGACTTCCGTCGAACTCTCGAACTCCCAACGAATCCTTCGCGCTTGACTCCAGCACTTTGTTTCGCTTTATGTCTTCATCGTTATCGTAGTTAATCCTGCACACACAAACCAAAACTCTACTCCGATCTAGACAATTATTACAACGCGAATTGACATTCTGTTGCCCGGCACGTCATTGGTTGGTGCTTCGGCCGATTCTTCGGTGCATCATCCTCTCTTGCGGCTGGTTGCCCAATCGGCGGTTGACCTCCGCAACCCCGATATCCTTGGTGCAATTTCGCTCCCCTTGGCCCGATGCCCGACGTCCGAAGCATTCAGCCATCCAATATCATGACGTGATCTCTTCCGGCGCAACGTCAATTCCTCCTGCGTCAACTGTCTAATCCTGATCGAGTAGACCTGCATCACTTAAAATGCAGTTTAAATTATAAACACATATCAAGTGGTTTCATGATCAAAATACGAGATTCAACAGCCATGACACAGCTCCCCCTACAAAAGTAAGCACATATCCTGAAGTAGACTTTCTCGTATCTATATCTCTTGCCATATCTGCATCTGTGTAACCTGTCAACACATGTGGCCCACCTCCAAAGCTTAAACAAACCTTAGAGCTCCCTCCGAGATATCTAAAAATCCACTTCACTGCTGCCCAATGCTCTTTGCCTGGATTTGCAAGAAATCTGCTAGTAACACCAACTGCATATGCGATGTCTGGCCTCGTACATATCATTGCATACATTAAACTTCCAACTGCTGAAGCATAAGGAACCTTTTGAATTTTCTCCTTCTCCTCATCACTTGAGGGACTCTGTTCTGAGCATAACTTGAAGTGACCAGCAAGAGGAGAACCAACTGGCTTTGCATTGCTCATACTGAATCTTTCCAATATCTTCTCGATGTATTTCTCCTGTGACAACTAAATCTTCTTATTTTTCCTGTCACGAAAAATCTGCATACCTAGTATTTGCTTTGCTGGCCCCATGTCCTTCATTGCAAAAGACTCACTCAGTTCTTCTTCAATCTGTCAATTTTAGATATATCTTTTCCAAGAATAAAGTAAATGAATCCTCACCAAACCATTTGATGTACACACAATAATCTGAAGCCATTCTTTTGTATCCATTTTCTATCATAAATGAATCAAACTTTCTGTACCATTGTCTTGGAGCTTGCTTTAGCCCATACAAGCTCTTCTTCAATTTTATAGATAAAGTTATCTTTACCTTTAACTTTGAAGCCTTCTGGTTGCTCCATATAAATTTTCTCTTCCAAATCCTCATGAAGGAAAGCTGTCTTCACATCTAACTGCTCAACCTCCAAGTCTTGGCTAGCAGTAATACCAAGAGCAACACGAATATAAGACATTTTAACAACAGGAGAAAAAATCTCTTCAAAGTCAATACCTTTCTTTTGACCAAAGCCTTTCACAACCAATCTAGCTTTGTACTTTGGTTGAGAACAATATTCTTGAGTCTTCATCCTGAAAACCCACTTGTTCTTCAAGGCCTTCATTCCATTTGGTAGCAGCACCAAATCATAAGTGTGGTTCTTCTGAAGAGCATCCATCTCTTCCTGCATAGCAACTAACAACTTCTTTTTCTGCTCACTTTCAATTGCTTCCTGATAACTCTCTGGTTCACCTGCATCAGTAAGCATCACATACTCATCTGTAGAGTATCATCTGGAAGGTTGACGTTGTCGAGAAGATCTTCTCAACTGAGGTTCTGCAGGAAGTTGCTCTCTAACTTCTTCTTGCTCAACATGTCCTGCAGGTAGATCAATGTCAGGCTCTACACTATCTTCCTGCACATCTCCCTCATCACCGTGATATACTAGAGGAATATACTGTAGGTAGATCAACGTCAGGCTCTTCTTCTTCAAATCTTCAAAGGTTTGATCCTCAAAGAAGACTACATCTCTACTTCTGAATACCTTCTGCTTTTATGGATCCCAAAGCCTGTAACCAAAATGATGATGTGAGTAACCAAGAAAAATACATTCTTTAGTCTTACCATCCAGCTTGGACCTCTCATTATCTGGAACATGTGCAAATGCACGACAACCAAACACTCTCAAATACTTGTAGGAAACATCTTTCCCTGACCATACATGCTCTGCAACATCACCATCTAAGGTTGTACATGGTGATAAGTTGATCACATCAACTGCAGTCCTCAAAGCCTCATCCCAAAACCTTTTGGGTAGCTTGGCCTGTGAAAGCATACATATGATCTTTTCCATGATGGTGCGGTTCATCCTCTCTGCAATTGCATTATGCTGAGGTGTACCAGGAACTGTCATCTCATGTTGGATCCCATGTGACCTGCAATAGTCATTAAACAATCCTGTATACTCACCACCATTATCTGATCTTATGCATTTCAATTTCCTTTCTGTCTCCCTTTCAACCCTGCATGAAACTTTTTGAAGACATTAATCACCTGATCTTTAGTCTTCAAAGCATAGGCCCAAACTTTCCTGGAAAAATCATCTATAAAAGTGACAAAATAAAGTGCACCACTTATACCAAGAACAACAGATCCACCATGAGTTTTTGTCCTCAAAGGACCATATACATCTGTATAAACACGGTCTAAGACGTGTATTTTTCTAGACAAAGCAGCACTAGCAAATAAAACTCTATGTTGTTTACCTGCTAAACAATCAATACAAGGGTTCAGATGTATACCTCTGAGGTCTGGTAATATCTCTCTCTTAGAAAGAGCTTGCAGCCCCTTCTCGCTCATGTGTCTTAGTCACCTATGCCACAACTCAATGCTGAAGTCTTTTTCTGTAGCATTTAACTGCTCACCATAAGCTTTAGCCTGCAACCTATACAAAGTATAACATTTCTTTCAATTAGCTATAACAAGAGAACCCTTACCAATCTTCCATTGCCCTTTGTGAAATCTGCTATCATAGTCTTCATCATCTATCCTTCCAACTGAAATTAGATTCAGCCTCAAGTCAACCACATGCCTCACATCTTTAAACACGAACTTGCAGCCAAATATCACCCATGCCTATGATGTCTGCTGTACCATAGTTGCCCATCTTGACAACACCAAAGTTTCCAGACCTATATGTAGCAAAAAACTCCCTCCGTGGTGTAGAATGATAAGAAGCACCTGTGTCAATCACTCACTCAAGATCCTGACACACACAAGAAAAAATATTATCAGAAGGAGATAAAATCAAATAATCACCACCCTGTATTGTAGCTGTGATATTATCTTTTGACTCTATAGACTCCGCTTCTTTTCCCTTTTTCTTGCTCTTCTTAGGTTGCTTACAATGGTTCTTGTAATGTCCTTTCTCACCACAATTATAGCAAACAATATCTTTTCTTGATCTTGACTTGCTTCTACCCATGCGTGAACTGCTTCTAGACTTTGAGATAAGTGCCTGTGAATCATTCTAAGATGTTGCCGAACTCTTTCTTCTCAACTCCTCATTCAACAAACTGCTTGTTACTTGACTCATAGTGATAACACCATCTGGCGCAGAATTACTGAGGGAAACCACCAGTGTCTCCCAACTTTTTAGTAATGAATTGAGAAGTAACAATGCCTGCAACTCATCATCAAGAGACATTTTCATAGAGGATAACTGATTAGTAATACTTTGCATTTCATTTAAATGTTCAGCAATAGAAGCACCTTCTCTATATTTTAGGTTCACAAGTTTTCTGATAAAAAAAGCTTTGTTGCCAGCTGTTTTTCTTTCATAGAGACTTTCCAACTTTTTCCAAAAAGAATATGTAGAAATTTCAGTAGAAACATGGTAAAAGACACTATCATCAAGCTATTATCGAATAAATCCAATTATTTTTCGATCTAACCTCTTCCACTCATCATCTGTCATAGTTGTGGGTTTTGCACTAGCCCCCCTGTAAAGGTCCATACAAATCTTTGCAATACAAGAGATCTTTCATTCTTGGTTTCCATATCATCCAATTGTTTCCATTCAAACTAATCATGCGAGAAACATTACTGGCCTCCATATTCAAATACAAAAATTAAATCACCAAAACCCCTTTTTGCTCTGATACCAGTTGATGGGGATATAAACAGGAATAACCTTTGTATATGAACAAATACTAGAAGACCATAATACGCAACGGAATTAAATGGAAGCACAATCAAACAGAACACCATGATATACGTGGAAAACCCCTCCAATGTGAAGGGTAAAAATCACGGGGCAAACTAGAGATAATCCACTATGAGAATAATGAATATACAAATCTCAATCTCTTGCCCTAAACCCTAGCAACAATCTTAAGAGAACAACTGGGATACAAGGATCACGTCAATGCCCACAATATCTAAAATATCCCCAAGTAATCACAGCAAGAGTCTATTGTAAATTTGATCTAACCTGAGATAGAACACTGCTAGATGATTGAGAACAGCCTCTCTGCGTTGTCCTTGTCTTCTTCCCTTTCTTTCTCTTTCTTTTCTGCCTTGTTTTCCTCCTTTTCTTTAAAATCCCATGGCTATTTCCTTCTCCCACCTTGCTGCCCTAGTTATGTCTTTTTCTGCCTCCAAAACGCAGCCACCACACCCCCTAATATTAATTAGGGTTAGGTTAAGAGGGGTGAGCTGTGGGCTGCCCAAGGCCACTATGGGCTGAATTTGTGGGCTGTCAGCCCAACAGCTTGAACTGATGCTTCTTTCAGAATGTTAGTAGTGCTCTCTGCTTGGGCATTGATGCGAGTCTTTGAAGCATACAATGTGCGAAAAAGAGCACTACTGGTCCTGATGAACAAAGCTGATTGGTTGAGGAAAATATGGTTGGTTCTAATTCCTCCATGATATATCAAAGCCATCATCACCCCTTGATCGCCGGATATATTTAGCCCACCACCAACAAAAAGCTTCAAGCAAGCATCCCACCTAAAGAAAGCAAGAAAAATATGAGAAAATTCTAAGCAAGAGAATAGCTTCAGAAAAATGCCAAGCATCCTATATATGTGTTTAATATAGAATTGAAGAATAGATTATGAAAGAGATGAATTTTATTCATTGTGGTAACAAGTATTTATACAAGTTGAGGAGGTTAATTTTGTCTCAGTATATCGACAAGTTCATCATGGATCAAAGGAGAGAGAGAGAGAGAGAGAGAGAGAGAGAGTTCAAATAAGAGAGCAAGAGGATGCGGGTAAAGAAGAATGAGATAGGCTTGATTTAGATTGGCATAGATGAATCGAATTGAACAACCAATTAATGACTCCTACCTACCTTAATGTCATATTTTCGTGTGTGTATTAATAAACACAAATGATTTATCGTGTATATTGAGTCTAGTAGTTGGCTTGGGGTGAGATCAATAAAGTTTTATTGTATATCCAATTTTTTTATTGAGCTGTCAAATAATTTTTTTATTAATTATTATTACTAGGACATCGGAACTACATATATAGTTATAGTGATTATTGTGGTTGAAGTAATTTTCTAAGTTGTTTGGGTTAAGATTATCATCATAATTGGAGAGTTGATAATGTAACGGAGGATGATAGCCCTTTATGTTATATATGTGTTTAATATAGAATTAAAGAATAGATTGTGAAAGAGATGAATTTTATTCACTGAGGTAATAAGTATTTATACAAGTTTTGATAGAGAGATTTTCCTCGATTAATCACCCAAATCACACATCAGTTATTCAAATATACGATTGATCCTTAATTATAGATTGATCGAGGATATAAGGAAGCATGAATGCTATTCAATGTGTGCCTTTATCATGATCTTTTATCATGCTCTCGTAAGATTGAGCTTCTATGAAGAATGTTAATATTGGACCAATGAAATTGAATATCTTATGGGCGAGAGACTTTGTTGAGGAAGTCTACTAATTGAATATCTTGTGGGTGATAGACTTTTTGGTAGTGCACATGTATCATGATTTATAAAAGAATGAGATGGTAAATGATGATATCATGCAAAATTGTGAATGACAATTAAGCCGAGAAAGGAACATTTCCTATGGTTTACGGAAATGTTACTTCTTTGACTTTAACATTTGGTGGCTTGTGACTTTGGGGTATACCGATTAACCAAGGAACAAAAAACCACACTTAGAGTCCAATATTTCCTATGGTTGACGGAAATGTTACTTCTTTGACTTTAACATCTCAAATTAATGCCGCCTTCATCTCCACTCATCTAAATTTGTCACAGTGCATGACGAGGTTCGATGCCTTTCTTATCAACCAGTTCGTGCCACTCAAACTCGATTAGCTCTTCCAACAAGAATGCAGAACCCAATCAGATGACTTGCAAGCTAAACCCGAGTTCAAGAATGGCAGCAGCAGTTGCCATCGAGATCTTGATTGCAGCAACCGAAATGGTCTCACCGTGTTCCTACCTCGGTTGACTTTCAACACCAAGTGCACATGGTATTCTTGGATTTCTTCTCCTTTGACGGATCGAAGAACCCGTTTTCTAGTGCCTACTTGTCTTCTAAAAATGACAAACCCAAGAATCCAAAAGCAGAAATGCTAATAAAATACAGCATTCTCTCACATGCATGCACCTGAGGGAGTGTTCCCTCGTAAATCTCGGGCTGTGTTTGCTTCGTCCTTCATCCTTCAGCCACCAACACAAACACCTTCACACGAACCCTATAAATATCAGCAGTCCATTCATCAAGCTCTCCAACACCTCCACCGAGTGTATTGGTTTCAGTAGAGGCTGCGGTGCTTTCATGGCTCAGCTCAGGAGCTTCATCGTTCTCCTCCTCGTGGTCGTCTTCGACGACCTTGTGTCGTATGGGGAAGCAGCATACAACATTGCCGATTACGGCGCCAAGTCAGATGGCCGGACCGACTCGACCAAGTCGCTGCTCGCTGCATGGGAAGCGGCCTGCGGCTCGGCGGGGTCGGCCACCATGTACGTGCCGGCCGGGGACTTCTTGGTCGGCCAAGCCACCTTCGCTGGCCCATGCAGCAGCAGCAAGATCACCGTCCAGATCGACGGGACGCTCGTCTCGCCGTCCGATCTCGGCGGGGCTGGCCACTGGCTCGTGTTCCACCACGTCGAGGGCGTGTCGGTGTACGGCGGGACCGTCGACGGCCGCGGATCCTCCCTCTGGGCCTGCAAGGCCGCCGGACGTAGCTGCGCCGCCGGAGCCTCGGTGAGCTAATCATGTTACACTCGCAATCTACTTCGAATGATAAATGATAAAGATGAATCGATCGTCTTCTGCCTATGCAGTCGCTAACGTTCAGGAACTCGAAGGACATCACGATCAGCGGGCTGACATCGACGGACAGCGAGCTATACCACATCGTGATCGACGGCTGCGATGGCGTGACAGTGAAGAACGTCAAGATCACGGCACCGGGGAACAGCCCCAACACCGACGGCATCCACGTCCAAGGGTCGAGCCACGTGACGATTACCGGGGCCAGCATCAAGACCGGCGACGACTGCATCTCCGTCGGGCCCGGCACCACTAACCTGTGGATCGAACAGGTGGCGTGCGGCCCAGGCCACGGCATAAGGTAAATAAGCACTGCAAGCAGAAACCAGTGTACCATTAGCTGAGACGAAGCTGACCTGATGCGGTGGCCACAGCATCGGGAGCCTGGGGAAGGAATACGACGAGGAGGGGGTGGAGAACGTGACGGTGAACACGGCGGTGTTCACGGGGACGGAGAATGGGCTGCGGATAAAGACATGGGGGAGGCCGAGCCAGGGGTTCGTGAAGGGGGTGGTGTTCGAGCACGCCGTGATGCAGAACGTCCAAAACCCCATCATCATCGACCAGAACTACTGCCCCGGCGACAGAGGATGCCCCGACCAGGTGAGTTGACCATCGCTATCGCCATCGCCATCGCCATCACCTACCTCTGCATATGTTTCATCAGTTGAAGAAAAAAGGAAATAAGAGAGGAACAACGACGACATGAGTCGTGTTAAGGTAACCGTCTTTCCCCACAGAGTTCCGGCGTCAGGATCAGTGGCGTGACGTACAATGACATTCATGGATCGTCTGCATCGGAAGTGGCGGTCAACTTCGACTGCAGCGCCAGCAACCCCTGCACCGGAATCGGGTTACAGGACATCAAGCTCACCTACGGGAACACGGCGGCGGAATCATCCTGTAAGCACGCCGATGGCACCGCCTCCGGCTTCGTCGTGCCGCCAAGTTGTCTATGATAACTCCGGTTGCAGCATTACCACGCAGCTCATACATAACAGTTGTAGCACTACATGTAGACGACTCAGACACAGATGGCTACTTGGATGACATAATTTAATGCATACATCAATATATATGCTCACTTGTTCACCAAAATTACAATATCTGATGTTAAAGGAAGGCTTCAGATTAAGCAGCACAGAAAATATTCTCCTATAAAAGCAAAAAAAGGAGGGTACATTAAGCTCGGATTCGGCATCTAATTGTTTCTGAAGCATACTCCAGGATCCACAGTAGAAGAAATCTGAAATTAAGGTTAAACAGTTTGCATTAAACCAATATGAGCTTGCCAAATCATTGTAAGACCTCACCAATTAGCAAGACATTAACATGTAAATTCTAAGAAAATGCATGTCGTAAGACTTCAAAAGGAAAACGTATTGATAGAAGATAAGATTATCCCGAGAAAATCTCTCTATTCTGTTGAGGAAAATCCTCTATGTATAAATAAGAGAGGGAACATGTTAATGTATTGAAGCATTTTTTATTTTTTCAATAAAGTTTCTTTAGTAATTATTCTTATCTTATATTCTTTTCATCACTTGTGTCACGAAACTAATGCGAGAAGATGGGCACGACAGACAAATACTAATTCATCAAGCTTTTCAACTTTTGTCAGTTCCCTTCGTTTAATTTATCAGCGAGGATTTTGTTCAAAACCAATGGATTTGCCTTGGACTCCTTCATTACTTGGAGAACCAGAGGTTAAAACTTTAAAACCATATTCAAAACAGAGGTTTTCAACCGAGAATTACAGCAATTTGAATAAGAAAACGCAAATGATATACAAAGTTTCGCAAGGTACACACCTGGGCAGCAAAAAATCCTTGCAACTTGGTTTTTCCACCACGATATTGTTGAAGTTGCTTGGGATTTGCAGCAAGCACTTTATCAACAAGTGCTTCTATTGCAGCTGGATCTACAAGCACTTTATTACAGTATATTAATTTTGTTTAGAAAAATTTTCTAGTGTAACCCGGTAACTTCATGAAATAGCCTATATACCCATGTAAAATTGTATATATTATATATATCCCTACAAAGTCAAAAACCATGTTACTGTACCACTGCCCTTGAATTATGTTGGGCTGACAGCACACAGATTCAGCCCATAGTAGGCTTGGGCAGCCCACACCCCTCTTAACCTAACCCTAATTAACATTAGGGGGTGTGATGGCTACGTTTTGGAGGCAGAAAAAGGCATAAATAGGGCAGCAACGTGGGAGAAGTAAAACAGCCACGGGATTCCAAAGAAAAGGAGGAAAACAAGGTAGAAAAGAAAGAGAAAGAAAGGGAAGAAGACAAGGACAATGCAAAGAGGTTGTTCTCAATCATCTAGTAATGTTCTCATCTCAGGTTAGATTAAATCTACAGTAGACTCTTGCTGTGATTACTTAGGGAGGTTTTAGATATTGTGGGCAGTGACGTGATCCTTGTATCCCAGTTATTCTCTTGTGATTATTGCTAGGGTTTAGGGCAAGAGATTGAGATTTGTATATTCATTATTCTCATAGTGGATTATCTCTAGTTTACCCCGTGGTTTTTACCCTTCACATTGAAGGGGTTTTCCACGTATATCTTGGTGTTCTATTTGATTGTGGTTCCATTTAATTCCGCTGCATATCATGGCCTTCTAGTATTTGTTCATATACAAAGGTTATTCTTGTTTATATCCCCATTAATTGGTATGAGAGCAAGGGGTTTTGGTGATTTAAATTTTGTATTTGAACATGGAGGCCAGTTATGTTTCTCGCATGATTAGTTTAAATGGAAACAATTGGATGATATGGAAACCAAGAATGGAAGATCTCTTGTATTGCAAAGATTTGTATGGACCTTTGTAGGGGGATAGTGCAAAACCCACAACAATGACAGATGATGAGTGGACGAGGTTAGATCGAAAAACAATTGGATTTATTCGACAATGGCTTGATGATAGTGTCTTTCACCATGTTTCTACTGAAATTTCTACATATTCTCTTTGGAAAAAGTTGGAAAGTCTCTATGAAAGAAAAATAGCTGGCAACAAAGCTTTTTTGATCAGAAAACTTGTGAACCTAAAATATAGAGAGCGCGCTTCTATTGCTGAACATTTGAATGAAATGCAAAGTATTACTAACCAGTTATCCTCTATGAAAATATCTCTTGATGATGAGTTGCTAGCTTTGTTACTTCTTAGTTCATTACCAGAAAGTTGAGAGACATTGGTGGTTTCCCTCAGTAATTCTGCGTCAGATGGTATTGTTACTATGAGTCAAGTAACAAGCAGTTTGTTGAATGAGGAGTTGAGAAGAAAGAGTTCGGCAACGTCTCAGAATGATTCACAAGCACTTATCTCAGAGAACAGAGGAAGGTCAAAGTCTAGAAGCAGTTCACGCATGGGTAGAAACAAGTCAAGATCAAGAAAAGATATTGTTTGCTATAATTATGGTGAGAAAGGACATTACAAGAACCAATGTAAGCAACCTAAGAAGAGGAAGAAAAAAGAAAAAGAAGTGGAGTCTATACAGTCAAAAAATAATATCACAACTACAATGCAGGGTGGTGATTATTTGATTTTGTCTCCTTCTGATGATATTTTGTCTTGTGTGTGTCAAGATCTTGAGTGGGTGATTGACACAGGTGCTTTTTATCATGCTACACCACAGAGGGAGTTTTTTTGCTACATACAGGTCTGAAAATTTTGGTGTTGTCAAAATGGGCAACTATGGCACAACAAACATCATAGGCATGGGTGATATCCATTTAAAGACCAACCTTGGCGCAAGTTGGTGCTTAAGGATGTGAGGCATGTGATTGATTTGAGGCTGAATTTAATTTCAGTTGGAAGACTAGATGATGAAGACTATGAAAGCAGATTTCATAAAGGACAATGGAAGCTCAGTAATGGTTCTCTTATTATAGCTAATGGAAAGAAATGTTATACTTTGTACAGGTTGCAGGCTAAAGCTTATGGTGAGCAGTTAAATGCTACAGAAAAAGACTTTAGCATGGAGTTGTGGCATAGGCGACTGGGACACATGAGCGAAAAGGGGCTGCAAGCTCTTTCCAAGAGAGAAGTATTACCAGACCTCAGAGGTATACATCTGAACTCTTGTATTGATTGTTTGGCAGGTAAACAACATAGAGTTTCATTTGCTAGTGCTGCTTTGTCTAGAAAAATACATACCTTAGATTGTGTTTATACAGATGTATGTGGTCCTTTGAGGACAAAAACTCCTAGTGGATCTGTTAATGTTCTTGATATAAGTGGTGCACTTTATTTTGTCACTTTTATAGATGATTTTTCCAGAAAAGTTTGGGCCTATTATTTGAAGACTAAAGATCAGGTGATTAATGTCTTCAAAGAGTTTCATGCTAGGGTTGAAAGGGAGACAAAAAGGAAATTGAAATGCATAAGATCAGATAATGGTGGTGAGTATACAGGATTGTTTAATAACTATTGCAGGTCACATGGGATCCAACATGAGATGACAGTTCTTGGTACACATCAACATAATGCAATTGCAGAGAGAATGAACCGCACCATCATGGAAAAGATCATATGTATGCTTTCACAAGCCAAGCTACCCAAAATGTTTTGGGATGAGGCTTTGAGGACTGTAGTTGATGTGATCAACTTATTACCATGTACAGCCCTAGATGGTGATGTTGCAGAGCATGTATGGTCAGGGAAGATATTTCCTACAAGCATTTGAGAGTGTTTAGTTGTCATGCATTTGCACATGTTCCAGATAATGAGAGTTCCAAGCTGGATGGTAAGACTAAAGAATGTATTTTTCTTGGCTACTCACATGATCATTTTGGTTACAGGCTTTGGGATATAGAAAAGTAGAAGGTGTTCAGAAGTAGAGATGTAGTCTTCTTTCAGGATCAAACCTTTGAGGATTTGAAGAAGAAGGCACCAGCCAAGACTTCTGCAGAAGGATTAGCAGATTGTGACCCAGTTATTCCTCCAGTATATCAGGGTGATGGGGGAGATGTGCAGGAAGATAGTGTAGAGCCTGATATTGATCTACCTATAGGACATGTTGAGCAAGAAGAAGTAGGAGAGCAAGTTCCCGCATAACCTCAGTTGAGAAGATCTTCTAGACAACGTCAACCTTCCAGAAGATACTCTACAGATGAGTATGTGATGCTTACTGATGCAAGTGAACCAGAGAGTTACCAGGAAGCAGTTGAAAGTGAGTAGAAAGAGAAGTGGTTACTTGCTATGCAGGAAGAGATGGATGCTCTTTAGAAGAACCACACTTATGATTTGGTACTGCTACCAAATGGAATAAAGACCCTACCAAAAGAAAGGCAGGAGATATGCCGACATCTGGTCGGCATGGCTTCACATTGAGGAGTCATGGGACAGCCTCCCTTATGGGCTGAAGGGGGAGGTTGTTGGGCTGGCAACCCACAGATTCAGCTAGAGTAGGCTTGGGCAGCCCACAGCTCACACCCCCTCTTAACCTAACCCTAATTAACATTAGGGGGTGTGGTGGCTACGTTTTGGAGGCAGAAAAAGGCATAAATAGTGCAGCAACGTGGGAGAAGTAAAACAGCCATGGGATTCCAAAGAAAAGAAGGAAAACAAGATAGAAAAGGAAGAGAAAGAAAGGGAAGAAGACAAGGACAACGCAGAGAGGCTGTTCTCAATCATCTAGTAGTGTTCTCATCTCAAGTTAGATCAAATCTACAGTAGACTCTTACTATGATTACTTGGGAAGGTTTTAGATATTGTGGGCAGTGACGTGATCCTTGTATCCCAGTTATTCTCTTGTGATTGTTACTAGAGTTTAGGGCAAGGGATTGAGATTTATATATTCATTATTCTCATAGTGGATTATCTCTAGTTTGCCCCGTGATATTTACCCTTCACATTGAAGGGGTTTTCCACGTATATCTTGGTGTTCTATTTGATTATGATTCTATTTAATTCTGCTGCGTATTATGATCTTCTAGTATTTATTCATACACAAAGGTTATTCCTATTTATATCCCAATCAAATTACTCGGTCAGTGTAAGACTTAAAAGAGTGTTAAGACTGGATTAATGCTGGTGAAAGAGTAGGTAACCAGTATTAAACTAACAAGAGTTAAATTGGCAAAAAAAATGCTTCTGCATTTTTTGTTCTACACTTGTTTTAGTTGTCGCTTGAACTGATGCCTTTTTCAGAGTGCTAGTTGTGCTCTCTGCTTGAGCATTGATGCGAGTCTTTGAAGCTTGCAATGTGCGAAAAAGAGCACTACTCGTCCTGATGAACAAAGCTGATTGGTTGAGGAAAATATGGTTGGTTCTAATTCCTCCATGATATATCAAAGCCATCATCACCCCTTGATCACCAGATATATTTATCCCACCACCAACAAAAAGCTTCAAGCAAGCATCCCACCTAAAGAAAGCAAGAAAAATATGAGAAAATTCTAAGCAAGAGAATAGCTTCAGAAAAAAAACAAAGGTACTCAAGTTGATTATGCAGTTCATAACTAACAAACTCTTATGATATATATACGCACAATGTCTGAGGCAATAACCAATTATGTTAAGTATGATCTATAAGGTTCAAAAATATATAACTTAAAATTCATATAATTATAATATATTCAGTGTATTCATCAAAATAGCAGAAAATGAACAACATAAAAAAAAACATTGTCTACAAAATTAGAATCTGATGTGCTCGATAATGATTGAAGTGATTAATTTATATTATCAATACTCAGATGAAGCACGAAAGAGGAGCCGGATAAGGGCGGTCTTGTCCGACGACAACCTGTTGCTGCAAGGTCAGTTCGAGCGAGGCGTTACCTCCTGCAGAAGTTCCCGTAAGATTCGTGCTTTCCACCACCTAGTCCAGCTGCCGCCGCCGCCCGATAGCCGCGGTGTCAGGAGGAAGAGAGGAACGTGGTGCTGCTTCGTGCGGCTACGCCAAAATCGGGATGGATAATACATTTCGAAATATTGGGGCGGAAATTGAAGCATTTTTATATTGAAAATTACGGGTCGGATTTTGGCCTTGGACCCAAACCCGATTTGGTCGTCTCCCCAGGGGCCCGCGGCGCGAGTGCGGGTGGGACTTGGCTTGGGTGAACCGGTTGCAACGTTTGGGTTCAACTCAAGTCGAGTTAATTTCAATTACTCTCCTCTTTCAAGAATACCTTGCATCTAAGAATCGAAGATGTTTCATTTGAAGGGTTCTCATCTGTCTGCCTTCGCTGACTGCACTTCCTAATGCACCAGGAATTTATGCTAATCGTGTGAACTTTATACATCATTATTGTTCCATTGGCATGCAAGAAGATAGAACACATGGAAATAGATACCAAAACCAAGAGGATAAGAATGGGCCCATGAAAAGTTCAGCCGTGCATCATTTGCTGTGGCATGTCATCATGACATTGGCATGCTGTGTTTCGACTAGGTTTTGAATCTACAGAGATCGAGGGAGGGAGGAATTGCACTATTCCTGCTTTGTATTCTGATGGCAGGATGGGTTGGGTGATGGCTTAAATGCTCTCTCTCTCTCTCTCTCTCTCTCTCTCTCTTTAGGCCATTCGAGTTCGGTTTACTGGTCCTTTTATTGATGGCTCACCTCCCTTTCACAGTGAAGGAGAGTTCAACTGTTGAGTTAGGTCTTCTGCTATCCTCCGCAGCATTCCTTTTGCCTCCACCTATGCGTCAGCATTCACACACTTGAACTATTGGACTGAGAATGGTCAACTACAAAAGTGGGGTTTCAATCTCAGAGGCTTCCACATTAATGCTCTCAGCTTTACCTTTCTGCACCTTTGGGGTTCCGACAGCAGAAGTTTCAGACTCACAGGGCAGTGCTGTAAATGAAGATTGAATCACAAGACAGCAGAAGTTTCTGCACCTTTTATGAGGATTGAATCATGATGACCGTGTTTTCGACACCTCATGAAACACTCTTGCAGCTTGAAGAGATGTCATGATTATTCTCTTCTTTTATGGTCATCAGATTCAGAAGTAGAAGAGCTGCAAAGCCAAGAGAAGCAATATATATGTGCTACTTCACTGCAGTGTAATGCACGAAGAGAAACCCAGAAGAGTTTAGAGAAGGATGGCCATTAAATAACTTGCATCCAATAAGTACTCATATCAGAGTGTGTATTAAAAGCTGAATAGTAAAGCCGGTGAACTCATACAATGAAGTCTACGGGAACTACAGAAACCACAACTGCTGCATGACTTCAACACAAGAAAAGGACGAGAAATCCGAGAGTCATTATCTCCCTCTATATATGTTTATATCTCATTATCTCCAGCAATTAGCCATTCTCCAAATCTTAACCTGAAGTGCAGAGAAAGCAGAGATGGATCAGCAGAAAAGGCAGCATTTGGCATGCATGAGATCCACGTACCTGCGTGCATGAACGGGTCCTCTGTTAAAAGTTATATGATCTCAGATGATCGTGAAGAAAGATAGGTGTATGATACACAGTTGGTCTCTTACAGAGGTTTAATGGCTGAGCTGTCGTCGCCGCTGGCCGTGCTTGGCTTCATGACGCTTGCAAGTCCGGTGTCGTATGATCCATCGGCGGCCAGCTTCGCTGTCGGATCTTCTTCGTAGTGCCTCGGCATCGTAAGATCGTTGACATCGATGAGCTCATGCCCAGTGGCGGCGGGCTGGTACTTGGAGAGCTCGGACATGGCGGCGGACAGGTCGACACGGAGCTGGCGAAGCTGGCGCTGGAGGAGGGAGATGACGCCGACGCAGCCGTAGACGGGGTCGCGGAGGCGCATGTCGGCCTCGTAGGCGAGGGAGTTGACGGCGTCCTCGCGTTGGTAAGGGTGCAGCTCATTGAGCAGCTTCGTGACGTTGCTGGCCCCGAACACCCGGTGCACGTGCACGAACTTTTGCGGCTGGTCCGGCGGGAAGTAGGGGGCGAACACGCACTCCGGCTGGCACTTTCGCCGCAGGAACTTGCAGGCCGCGCATGGCGATGCTGCTGCAGCCGCTGCCGCCGCCGATACCATCTCACGCACAGCTGATACAGGAAGACAAGCATAAAAGACTAATGCCAGAAAGAACTGCTCCCTCTGAATACATAATGAACTCTAAAAGCGTAAGCTAAGGACGTGATTCCAGTCGTCGTAGTAGTGAATAGTTGTAGACCAACTAAGATGCATCTAATGGCCTCCTTCTTGGAGCTTGTTTCACCTGCACAGCAGAAAAGAGGAGGCAAATGGGGAACCTTATTCCTCGCTTGTTCGACTCTCGCCCTCGATGCCGAAGTCAAAGGCAGCAGAAGAGGGCAAACGGAAGCTGAGAGGAGGGAGAGGAGTTGGAAGATTTATGAACGAAGGGATAGTTGAGGAAGAAGAGAATGGCAGCAGATTTATAGACAGCTTATGTCGTGATTTAACTACGTGTGACATGAGAGAGAGAGAGAGAGGAATGAGCATGTCGTGATACGACCTCTTTGGCTGGTCCCCCGCGGGCGGGGCTCTTCTTTCTCGGCCGAGCAGGTCAGACCCGCCAAGCTCCGACCACTGATAGGGCAGAGAGGATGGGTCCCAACGGACACGTGGGACAAAAAATGGTGTTCGATGTCTCCGTGCCGAACTTGTTTTGGACGACAGACGGCATAATCGCAGGAATACCATCGACTCACTCGAGTCAGATGAACATTTAATGCCATGATGGTCACAACTCATACGTACCCAATAAAGTTTCCATCTACCAACAAAAGTCATTTTTTTAAGATGTTTCATATCTAGATTTTTAATGTTTACCTTTTCTTTTTCTTGGTTTGATTCAGAAAAAAACACAAATTAATATATGCAATGCAATTATAATAGTATATATTAATTTGGGGAAATCAAAATACAAATTCCTTCCCCGACTTCCCCTCCGTCTCCCTCTTCAAAATAAAATAATATTCGATATGTCAATAAGCACAAGGTGGTGACAATGGAAAACAAAGTTTAAAGCTACTACACAAATCCAATAGTTCGATGGAAATGCAGGTTCATTTTTTGTTTTTTTGAAGGGAGGAGAAAATAGGTCACACAGAGACAGCATATATAAAGTTACACTGAATTATAACACTTGTTCAGAGAAGATCCAAAAAGTATCTCACTCACTAATTGTTGCTTGCAGTAAACTCTAGCTCTAAATTATGCCTTATGATACCATTAGAAATTCACAGTGCCTTTCCATGCAGGGATAGCAAGATATTTACTTGTCCAATTACAGGAAGTAATTGCTCATTCATTTATCAAGATATAACCAACAAGATGTTGTTGGCAATTCTGACAATTACTTAGTTGGTAAAAGGCATAATTATCCTTGACCACTTCAAAAGAACAAAGTCCATCAACAGAAGCATTAGATCAAATATTAGGTAGACATGTACTTAGATGGTATTCACTTGCCTTATGTCCTGATAAGGTATACTTCGAGCCTAGGCCACGTCACAATCGATGTCATACCATGTCACAGCCAAGTCAGCAAGAGAAGCACCCCCACGCACTGAGCCAGCAACCATATCAAGACGCCACTCAGTATGTACCATCCCGGTAAGCTCGGGACAACACCGCATGGCGCCGTTCTGCATGTCGCGGGATGGCGACCGCACAAAGGTACCATCTCATCCCTCGAGGATCGGTCGTCACGCCAAATCCACGTACGATCGACCCTCGTACAGTAGTATAAAAGTATCTGGCCGGCATCCGGCCATGGAGGAGAAAAAATGGAGGCAGAAAGTAGAACCCCACACTGACTTACTTGTCGAGGGGCCACAGTCGGTAACGACCCGACAGGGCCTTCTGTGCAGGAAAATGGTAATGTCTGAGGCGAGGCCATCCCAATCGATAGAGGTGTCCTTCCTCCCAACGCCCCAATTAGCATCCCGACGAAAAGACGTCAATTTTGTGGTGCCAACACACCGACTAAAGGGCTTGACCGACTCCGGCATCCCGCTAAGCCGACCAAAGACTCCCGACATTGTTCCGTGGACTGGGCCATGCTGACTCATCAGCCACGGCGCATTAGTTCATCAATATTTTTGGCGCTAGAAGGAAGGTCATATCGTAGGGGAATCACGCAGTATCTCTCCCCGAGGGAGAACCATCAGCCGATCACCCCTCTGTCAAGCCCGGAGATCAGCCCCTCCCCGTCCTCAGAGACGAGAGAATCCCGGCCTCGACACCAGATCGCTACTAGCACCTGTTCAATGACCCGGGGTTGTCACTCCCTGGGCTTACCATGGGACCCTCGGTCGTTTCGCCCGAAGCGTTCCTCGGCCTGACAAAGCAAGTACAGGCGATGGCGGGAATGATGCCCGAGCAGACAATGGACCCAAGAGGCATGCCTGAGCAGAGCATACATGCACCCTGCCGGATCACTCTGCCCCACTTCGAGCCTGATACCATATCGTCCGACTCAACGGATGACTCATTCAGGATCCAGTTGTCCCGGGTCAACCAATGCCTGGATGAGTTCCAACGTGAGTTCTAGAAGTCGCGGGGCGAGATGGGCGAAGGCAGCTCGAGCAGATCCCCTTTTACTCAGGAAATATAGGACAAGCCTATACCCCTCAACTTCAGGCTACTAGCATTGGAGACGTATGACAGCGGCTCCAATCCCACATAGCACATCGCTGCGTTTCGGGCTCAGATGGCCCTCTATGGCACCTCTGATGCATTAATGTGTCGGGCATTCCCGACCACCTTTAGGGGACCGGCACGAGCGTGGTTCAACCAGCTACGCTTGTCCTCGGTCTCATCTTTCGACCAGCTCGCCAGGGAGTTCGAGCAGAATTTCCTCGCCAGCATGCGACCCAGACCTTCCATGGCCACCTTGCTCGCGTTATCCCAACGCGAAGATGAGTCGCTCTCTCAGTTCGTGACACGTTTCGCCACTGAAATCCGAGGATTCCGGGACGCTCATCCTTCTTTAATCATGTAGGCGTTTCTGATAGGTTTGAAGCCTTCAAGGTTCTTCTGGTCATTAATCGAGAAGCCACCATCAACCATCCCTGAGATGCTCCAGCGCCCCAATCAATACATTGCCGCCGAAGCTTTGGTGGCGGGAAAGCGCACGAACGGGAAGAGGCTGAGGGCGGAACAATCCCGAGGAACGACCTCAGCAGCCCCGGTGCAACCTCGTCGGAGGCCCGACCAACAAGAGCTGCTACTCTTGAGGCCCCCATATCTCCCTCTGAACACATCTCGTATCGAGATCTTCCTCCAAATCAGGGCGAAGGGCCTTTTGCAACAGCCCAACCCCATGAAAGCTACTCACAAAGACCGGTCCAAATATTGCAGGTTCCACCGAGACTACGGCCATGACACGGAAGACTGTCGCGACCTCTAGAATCAAATCGAGGACCTGATCCGAAGAGGTCACCTCGGGTGCTATCTCAAGGAACCCCGGGAAGTAACCCTACACCCTAGGGGACCCATCAAAAGACAGATCGACGTCATCTCCGGAGGACCGACAACCGACGGTTGCAGCACCACGGCGAGGAAGGCCTACGCCCGGAGCACGGTCGAGAAATGTCCCCGACCCGAGCTCGAGCTTGAAATCACTTTCGGGGCCGAAGAGGTCGAGCGCTCCCATCACGACGATGCTTTGGTGATCCCCATTCGGATTGCCAACGCTCGGGTCAAAAGGGTAATGGTTGATACCGGGAGCTCTGCCGACATGCTATACCTCGACGCCTTCAAGAAGCTCGGGACCACCATCCTCCCTGCCACCATCGAGGAAGAGCCGAGGGCCAAGACAATAATGACCACCTTCATGGTAGTCGATCTGCCCTCGGCCGACCAATGCTCAACAAGTTGAAAGCAGTGGTGTCCACCTACCATCGAGCCATTAAGTTTCCAACTTCGGTAGGGATCGGGGAATCCCGAAGCGATCAGGGAGAATCGAGGCGGTGCTATCTTACAGCGGTCACTCTCCCGGAGAAGGAGCGCCCCCGTCAAGTCCTGGATCCCTAAGAAGGAGCTGTAGCATCGAGGCGTCTGGAGCCTCTTGAGCAACTCACCGAGGTACCATTGAAAAGGAACCAGCCCGATTTGATCATAAAAATTGTGATGGCACTCCCCGAAGAAAATCAGCTCCAGCTCATAGACTTCCTAAAAGAAAATGCCAATGTATTTGCATGGTCCTCTAAGGAGATGCCTAGGATCGATCTGTTAGGATCAAGAGCACTAAGAGGGGGGGGTGAATTAGTGCAGCGGAAAACTTTCGACGATTAAAAAAGTGTTCGTACGATAAAAGCGATTTCAATAGAAAAGCTGATTCGTAAATCTCTTTAACTTGTAATCAAGCAAGATGTAGTTAAAGGAAATCTATGAAGGCAGTTTGCAGTTATGATGAAAGTTAAAATGTAAGCGCAAACTGAAATATGATGTTCGTAAGATAAAACTGATTTACGTCTAAACGCCGATTCGGAAAATACTGAACTTTGAAACACGATCGTATATGCGCAGAAGGCAGTAAGCTTTTGAGGAGGTTTGCAGTAAAGATAACATGCTCAAAGTAAATGCAAACCGAGATTTAGAGTGGTTCGGTCAATCTTGATCTACATCCACTTTTGGCTTCCTCCTCCGACGAGGTCATCGACGTCCACTAGAGGCCTTCCTTCAATAGGCGAAGGCCAACCACCCTTTTACAGTTTCACTCCTTTTGACGGGCTTAGGAGACAACCCTTACAGAATTTTCTTTCATCTCTTATCAGATTAGAACTTGGAAGAAAAGAGGAAGAAGAACTTTCAACTCATACATCTCTTTTGAGCTCTAACAATTATAAAGTAAAATCAGAATTTCGGTGGTTTCTGGGTGCCCTTTCAGTGCTGAAAGGGTGGGGTATTTATAGGCCCCAACCCAGTTTGAATTTCGAGCTCAAAACTGTCAATTCTCGGAATTTCGGGATTTGGCGGTTGCACCGCCTGACTGAGGCGATTGTACCACCTGGCAGAGCTTGAAGACTGAGCCTCTGGGCGGTGCCACCTCCTGTCAGGGGCGGTTACACCTCCTGCCAGAGCTCGAAGACCGAGCTCAGGCGGTGCCACCGCCTGACTAAGGCGGTTGCACCTCCTGCCAGAGCTCAAAGACCGAGCTCAGGCGGTGCCACCTCCTGTCAGGGGCGGTTGCACCACCCAGTCTCGCTCGGAGACTGAGCCCAAGCGTTGCCACCGCCTGGCTGGGGCGGTTCAACCGCCTAGCAGAAATCAGGGTCCGAATGGGTTGATCCATTCGGCCCAATTTGGGTTTTTCAGGGGCCCAATTGCCCCAAGATTAAGTTAATGGGATCACCTCCCATTTCCAACTTAATCATTGTGCTAACTACGATATTTCCTAAGACATTTACTGTAACTTGCTCCGGTGCGTCAATCGCTTCTTCCGGCGAGCTTCCGGCGAACTTCCGTCGATCATCCGATGAACCCTCGGTGATGCTCCTGCGGACTTCCGGCAAACTCCTAGACTTGCGACGATCCACTTGGCGAGTTCCGACGAGCTTCTTTGGCAAGCTCATGGACTTCTCGGATTTGTTCCCGCAGAACCTCCGACGACTGTCCGAACTTCCGTCGAACTCTCGATCTCCCAACGTGATCATTGTCTTGATTCCGACGCAACTCTTGCTGCATATCTTACTTTCATCGTAGTTAATCTTGCACACTTATCTCAACATATAGATTAGATAACAAATGACAATTGACTTCATCATCAAAATCCGAGATTCAACAATCTCCCCCTTTTTGATGATGACAATCAATTGATAATGGAGTTAACCTTAACTCCTCCTGTCTATATGCCATACTTGAGATAAGTCATTCTTGAATTCAAAACCTTTGAATTCATGAGACATATTGATAAGTTAAAATCATTTAAACTTATCAATATTCTCATCATGATGTTTCTCTCTGAAGATGATGTCACAGCTTGACATTCATTTTCAAATTTTACATTACAAGTTTGAATGATGGTAATAGTAGCAATTCATCATATTATAAGATATCAACATGTAAAACTGCGAAGTAAGATTTTGATATCATTACATGATGCACACATTTCAAATGTTTTAGCAATTATTGCATTTCATCACATGGTAAGATATCAATATGTAAAATTAAATGCAAGTTTTTTGTTTGATATCTTGACACGATACAAGCAAGGCATAATGTAAATTATAGCAATCATAGCATCTATTCATATATCTCTTGATGATGCAAGCATAGCATTAATACTCATATATTTCTCCCCCTTTGTCATCAACAAAAAGTGTGGTAATTGTGATACCAGGAGAATAATATAAGCAAATTTTGAGCATAAGTGTGATAATTGTTCATGCCTTTACTAGGTTCATGTTATTTTCCAATAATGAGTGATAGGAAATCAATTATACAAGCATATAAAGGAAAGCATGATATGTAGATCGCTTTGAATACTTCTTCCTTTTTATTTGTTATAATCTTTTTGCATGAAGGAGGAAGGCTATTTGTGATACCAGCTATTTGTGAGTTTACTTTGAGTGAAGTTAAAATTGATGAGAGATTAAATCATGAAGTTAAAATCGATGAGAGATTAAATCATGCTTCATTTTTACAAGGATCAAGATATGTATGTGAAACAAATCTTTGCAAGTAAAAACACTATCATCCATATTTCAAGATGGAATTTATAAGCAGGAATCATTTCATCAAATCCATTTCAAAAAAATATTTTTCATATAATAAGGCATGTAATACAACCATATTTCAAGATGGACAAGATTATGCTATAGATTTTCAAATGCAATCATGAAGACAAAACATGCTTATTGTTATGGAAATTTTTGTATTCAACACATAATTTCCAACATGTTATTTAGGCATGTAATGGCAATCAAGTGATTTGATCATTCAATAAAGTCCGAAAAATAATTTTAACTAGTTTATGTATTCGGACACATCAACATTCCTAATTCTCTTCTTATGAAATCAAATTGTTCTTCACTTAGAGGTTTTGTAAAAATATCAACTAGTTGATGTTTAGTATCAATGAACTCTATGATTACATCATGATTAGTAACATGATCTCGTATAAAGTGATGTCTAATATCAATATGTTTTGTTCTTGAGTGTTGTATAGGATTCTTTATTAAGCATATTGCACTTGTGTTATCACATTTAATGGGAATATTTTTAAGATGAACTTTATAATCTTCTAAGGTGTTTTTCATCCATACAACTTGTGCACAGTATGCACTTGCTGCAATATATTTAGCTTCGGTTGTTGATAGTGCAACCGAGTTTTGTTTCTTAGATGACCAGGAAACAAGGGCATGTCCTAAAAATTGACATGTTCCTGATGTGCTTTTTCTATCTAGTCTACAGCCAGCAAAGTCCGCATCAGCATAAGCAATTAACTCAAGATTCTCTGATTTTGGGTACCATAATCCTAGATTTGTGGTACCATTAAGATGTCTAAGTATTCTTTTAACTGCTTTGAGATGAGATATCTTAGGGTTTGATTGAAATCTAGCACAAAGTCCTACACTGAACATGATATCTGGTCTAGTTGCAGTGAGGTAAAGTAAACTTCCTATCATGCCCCTATAAGTTTTTTGATCGAAGCTCTCTCCACTTTCATCAATTTCTAACTTAGTGGAGGTGCTCATAGGAGTGTTAATAGCTTTTGAGCTATTCATATTAAACTTTTTTAACAAATTCATAGCATATTTAGTTTAACTAATAAAGATGCCATTGCTTAGTTGTTTGATTTGTAAGCCTAAGAAGAATGTTAATTCTCCCATTAAACTCATTTCGAATTCAAGACTCATAGTTTTAGCAAAAGATTCACAGAGAGATTCATTCGTAGAACCAAAGATAATATCATCAACATAAATCTGAATAATGAGAAAATTATTTTTAAAATTCTTGATGAATAGTGTAGTATCAACCTTGCCTTTTGTGAAATTATTTTCAATAAGAAAAGAACTAAGTCTCTCGTACCAAGCCCTCGGAGCTTGTTTTAAACCATAGAGAGCTTTAGTTAATCTAAACACATGATTAGGGAGGCTATTATTTTCAAATCCAGGAGGTTGTTCAACATAGACTTCTTCGGAAATAAAGCCATTAAGAAAAGCGCTTTTAACATCCATTTGAAATAACTTAAAATTATTACTACTAGCGTAGGCAAGGAGCATCCTTATGGCTTCTAATCGAGCCACAGGAGCGAAGGTTTCTTCGTAATATATACATTCTTCTTGGTTGAAACCTTTGGCCACTAATCTAGCCTTATTTCTAACCACGATACCATATTCATCTTGCTTGTTTCTAAAAACCCATTTAGTATCAATAACTAAATGGTCAGTTGGCCTAAGAACAAGCTTCCACACCTCATTTCTCTCAAATTGATTTAATTCATCTTGCATTGCGATAATCCATGAATCATCTTTCATGGCTTCGTCAACACATTTGGGTTCAATTTGGGAGAGAAAAGCGGCGTTGGCAGCAAAATTTTTAAAAGAAGAACGTGTTTGAACCCCCTTTGATGTGTCTCCTAAGATTAGCTCCTTAGGATGAGCATCTACATACTTCCAATCCTTGGGTAAGGATGTTTCAGAAGTGGATGCATCCAAGTTGCTAGTTGGAGATGGGGTTTCATTTAAGTTCAAGGAATCAAAATTAACATCATCATCAAAATCGTTTTTCCTGATTTCGGAAATCTCATTGAAAACAACATGAATGGATTCTTCAATAATTAAAGTTTTTTTATTGAAGATACGAAAAGCTTTAGAAACCAAAGAATAACCAAGAAAGATTCCTTCATCGGATTTAGCATCAAATTTTCCTAAGTTATCTTTTTCATTCAAGATAAAACACTTACACCCAAAGACTTTAAAATATGAAACATTGGGTTTTTTATTGTTCCATAACTCATAGGAAGTTTTGGTGAGTAAGGGTCTCACTAGAACTCTATTCAAAATATAGCATGCAGTGTTTACAGCTTCGGCCTAAAAATATTTGGGTAGGCTATGTTCATTCAACATGGTTCTTGCCATTTCTTGTAAATTTTGATTTTTTCTTTCTACTACTCCATTTTGTTGAGGATTTCTTGGAGTAGAGAAATTATGGTTGTATCCATTGAGTTCACAAAATTCTTGGAAATCATGGTTTTGAAATTCACCACCGTGATCACTTCTAATTGACGAAATCATAGAACCCTTCTCATTTTGAACAAGTTTACAAAACTTGGTAAAATATCTAAAGCATTCATTTTTCTGTTTTAAGAAGTAAATCCATGTGTATCTGCTATAGTCATCCACAATGACGAAAGCGTATTTGCTACCTCCTAGGCTTGATGTAGAGATTGGTCCGAACAAGTCCATAGGGATCAATTGTAAGGGCCTAGAGGTGCTTATTTGATTCTTAGATTTGAAACTACCCTTAATTTGTTTACCTAATTGGCAAGCATCACATACATTATCTTTGATGAACTTGATATGAGGAATTCCTCTTACAAGTTCTTTAGATGATATTTGAGTGATTAGTTTCATGCTAGCATGACCTAATCTTCTATGCCATATCCAAGCATCCTCATTCAAAACCGAAAAACACATTTCATTACACAAATCATTGATGTCAATAGTGTATACGTTATTTTGTTTTAATGCAATCATAGACGTGTTTTTGTGTGGTTTTTCAATGAAGCAAGCATTAGATTCGAATATGACAATATATCATTTATCACATAATTGACTAATGCTCAAGAGGTTATGTTTTAAACCATCAACTAACAAAACATCTTCAATAAAGAAGTTAGATTTGTTACATATGGTTCCTTTGCCAATGATTTTACCCTTGTTGTTGTCTCCGAATGTGACATAGCCTTCGTCTATGCTAGTGAGCTTAGAGAATTGAGATGGATCTCCGATCATATGCCTTGAGCATCCACTATCAAGGTACCATCTCTTGCTCCTAGCTTGCGATGGTATAGGTTTCTACAAGAAAGGATGATCTTTAGGTACCCATTTGCTTTTGGGTGCCTCAAAAATAGATCTACATTGTTTATCATGTTGCATAGAATTTATCATGGTTTCTTTAGGAACCCAAATTAATTTGTTCAGACTAATTTTCTTGAATGGACAATAATACGTTTTGTGTCCAAGTTTGCAACAAAAGTTGCATTTGCTTTGGTGTCGAACATGTAAGATGGGGCCTTTTATGAAGGTGGTTGAATTTTGATGAGGACTTCTCACAAATCCGATTCCACTTTTTTTGGGAACGTGATCCTTGTTTGCAAGGATCATGTTCAAAGACTTGCTACCAACCTCGAATTTCTTCAAGGTGTCTTTAAGTAGCAAGTTTTCCTTTTGGAGAGTTTCTAGATCATGGCATTTTATGCATGAACCTAAACTATCATGATATTCAGTTTTTAACTTATCAAAATTACAAGTAAGACTATCATGCTCCTTTTTTAGCAATTTATATTTTCTACTAATAATCTTGCATTCATCAAATAAGTCATGGAAGGCATTTAATAATTCGTCAAATGATAAATCTGCATCTATTAAATTCGTTACCTCTTCCCCGATGGCCATTAAGGCGTAATGAGCAACTTGCTCGGTGTTGGACTCCTCTTCTTCGGACGCGCTCGAGTCATCCCACGTTGCTTTGAGCGCCTTCTTCTTTGATGTTCTCTTTTTGACTTGGGGACAATCACTCTTGTAGTGTCCCGGCTTTTTGCACTCATAGCAAATAACTTGGTCCTTCTTGGGTTCAAAATTATTTTTTATTTCATTCTTAAACTTGTTTCTTTTAATGAATTTTTTAAATTTTCTTGTTAGAAGTGCCAAGTCATCGTCACAGTCCTCATCACTTGAGTTTTCTCTCAAGTGGTCTTCTGAAGTTCTAAGTGCCATATCCTTCCTGTTCTTTGGAAGGATGTCTTCTTGCTCTTCATGAGCTTTGCAAGTCATCTCGTAGGTCATTAATGACCCGATTAGTTCTTCAAGAGGGAAGTTGTTTAAATCTTTCGCCTCTTGAATAGCAGTGACTTTAGGATCCCAACTCTTAGGAAGGGATCTTAGAATCTTATTTACGAGCTCAAAATCTAAAAAACTTTTTCCGAGTCCTTTTAGACCGTTGACGATATCCGTGAAACGGGTAAACATGTCGCCAATAGTCTCACTCGGTTTCATCCGGAAAAGTTCGAAAGAATGTATCAAAAGATTGGTTTTTGACTCTTTCACTCTACTTGTGCCTTTGTGAGTCACTTCGAGTGTGTGCCAAATATCAAATTCAGTTTCACAAATTGAAACACGGTTGAACTCGTTTTTATCAAGCGCACAAAATAAGGCATTCATAGCCTTTGCATTAAGAGCGAAAGCCTTCTTCTCCAATTCATTCCAATCGATCATTGGAAAAGAAGACTTCGAAAATCCATTTTCGACAAGATTCCAAAGTTTAAAATCCATAGAAATAAGAAAGATCCTCATTCGGGTCTTCCAATACGTGTAGTCCGTCCCATTGAACATGAGTGGACGTGTAATAGAATGGCCCTCTTGGTTTCCGGCATATGCCATCTCTCTTGGGTTTTAATCTGCTTGAGAGTTAACCCCGCTCTGATACCAATTGTTAGGATCAAGAGCACTAAGAGGGGGGGGGGGGGGTGAATTAGTGCAGCGGAAAACTTTCGACGATTAAAAAAGTGTTCGTACGATAAAAGTGATTTCGGTAGAAAAGCCGATTCGTAAATCTCTTTAACTTGTAATCAAGCGAGATGTAGTTAAAGGAAATCTATGAAGGCAGTTTGCAGTTATGATGAAAGTTAAAATGTAAGCGCAAACTGAAATATGATGTTCGTACGATAAAACTGATTTACGTCTAAACGCCGATTCGGAAAATACTAAACTTTGAAACATGATCGTATATGTGCAGAAGGTAGTAAGCTTTTGAGGAGGTTTGCAGTAAAGATAAGATGCTCAAAGTAAATGCAAATTGAGATTTAGAGTGGTTCAGTCAATCTTGACCTACATCCACTTTTGGCTTCCTCCTCCGATGAGGTCACCGACGTCCACTAGAGGCCTTCCTTCAATAGGCGAAGGCCAACCACCCTTTTACAGTTTCACTCCTTTTGACGGGCTTAGGAGACAACCCTTACAGAATTTTCTTTCCTCTCTTATCAGATTAGAACTTGGAAGAAAAGAGGAAGAAGAACTTTCAACTCATACAAAACTTTTGAGCTCTAAAAATCATAAAGTAATATCAGAATTTCGGTGGTTTCTGGGTGCCCTTTCAGTGCTAAAAGGGTGGGGTATTTATAGGCCCCAACCCAGTTTGAATTTCGAGCTCAAAGCTATCAATTCTCGGAATTCTGGGATCTGACGGTTGCACCGTCTGACTGAGGTGGTTGCACCGCTTAGTAGAGCTCGAAGACTGAGCCTTTGGGCGGTGCCACCTCCTATCATGGGCGGTTGCACCTCCTGCCAGAGCTCGAAGACCGAGCTCAGGCGGTGCCACCTCCTGTCAGGGGCGGTTGCACCGCCCAGTCTCGCTTGGAGACTGAGCCCAGGCGGTGCTACCGCCTGGCAGAAATCAGGGTCCGAATGGGTTGATCCATTCGGCCCAATTTAGGTTTTTCAGGGGCCCAATTGCCCCAAGATTAAGTTAATGGGATCACCTCCCATTTCCAACTTAATCATTGTGCTAACTACGATATTTCCTAAGACATTTACTGCAACTTGCTCTGGTGCGTCAATCGCTTCTTCCGGTGAGCTTCCGGCGAACTTCCGTCGATCATCCGATGAACCCTCGGTGATGCTCCTGCGGACTTCCGGCAAACTCCTGGACTTGCGACGATCCACTTGGCGAGTTCCGACGAGCTTCTTTGGCAAGCTCATGGACTTCTCGAATTTGTTCCCGCAGAACCTCCGACGACTGTCCGAACTTCCGTCGAACTCTCGAACTCCCAACGTGATCATTGTCTTGATTCCAACGCAACTCTTGCTGCATATCTTACTTTCATCATAGTTAATCCTGCACACTTATCTCAACATATAGATTAGATAACAAATGACAATTGACTTCATCATCAAAATCTGAGATTCAACAATCTAGACATGACCCAGCACTAGCTCAACATCAACCCCGAGGCTAGGCCAGTGAAGCAAAGGCCGAGGAAGTTCACCCCCGACCGACAGATGGTGATCGGCGACGAGGTCGACCGCCTTAAAGAGGCAGGGTTTATTACCAAGGTGAAATACCCTCGATGGCTGTCGAATGTAGTCCTCGTTAAGAAACCAATTGGAAGCTGGAGGATATGCATTGATTACACCGTTCTCAACCGGGCATGCCCCAAAGACTGCTATCCACTCCCGAGAATTGAGTAGTTGGTCGACGCCACCGCAGGCTATGAACTCCTTACATTTATGAACGCATTCTCAGGTTACAACCAAATCCGAATGGCATCGCAAGACCAACAGAACACGACCTTCATCACCGACAAAGGAGTATATTGCTATAAAGTGATGCCTTTCGGCCTGAAAAACGTCGAGGCAACTTACCAAAGAATGGTCGACCAGATGTTCAAGCAACAGCTCGGGAGAAACATGGAAGTGTATGTGGACGACATGATCGTGAAGAGCAAGATTGCAAGCACACACTTGGTCGACCTGGCAGAGACATTCCAAACGCTAAGGCGGTTCAACATGCGCCTAAACCCTGCGAAGTGTGTCTTCGGAGTCAGCTCGGGAAAATTCCTCAGTTTCGTCATCCACCAGAGAGGAATAGATGCCAACCCAGAAAAGGTTCGGGCCATAACCGAGATGCATACCCCCCCCCCCCCCCCCGCATGATCAAGGAGGTGCAGCGCCTTGTCGGAAAGTTGGCATTGCTTAGCAGGTTCGTATTGCGATCAGGCGATAAGTGCCTCCCCTTCTTCCGGGCTCTATGGTAGGCCGACAACTTCATATGGATCCCGGAATGTGAGGAAGCCTTTGAAAAGTTAAAGGCGTGCCTCGCTTGCTTGCCCCGACTCGCCTCACCCGAGCTAGGCAAAACCCTCAGTCTCTATCTTGCAGCCTCGGCGTGGGCGGTCAGCTCGGTGTTGGTTCGGGAAACACCACCGATGCAATAGCCTATCTATTATGTCAGCCACGTCCTTGTCGGGCCTGAGGTGCGGTATTCCCCGATCGAGAAGCTGACCCTCGCACTGATGAAGACGACCCGAAAGCTGTGACCATATTTCCAAGCTCACATAATCAAAGTGATTACCGACCAACCATTGCGGCAAATCCTTTCTAAATTTGACGCATCGAGTCGAATGATGCGGTGGTCGGTCAAACTCGACAAATTTGACATCTAGTATTCCCCCAGAGCCACCATCAAAGCTCAGGTCCTGGCTGACTTCATCTCTGAGTTAACTCTTGAAGATCATGCTATTAGACAGGAGAACAGCGAGAGCTCATGGACCCTGCATGTGGACGGCTTGACCATTGCCAAAGTAGTCATGGTCGGACTTATCCTCGAGGGCCGGTCCGGAGAAACCTACGAGAGATCACTCCGATTATAATTCTGGGCCACCATCAATGGGGCCGACTACGAGGCACTACTTCACGACCTATGCCTCACCCTAGAGATGCACGCGAGCAACCTTGAAGTCTTTAGTGACTCCCAGCTGGTGATGGGACACGTCAACAGGAGCTACAAAACTCAGAATCCAAAAATGACGTTATATCTGACAGAAGCGAAAAGGCTTGCCCATCACTTCAACTGCCTCTCGGTCACTAGAGTACCTCAGGCACAGAACACGCGGGCCGATGCGTTGGCCAGATCAACCTCTGCTCGTAGCCTAGCGGCAACCTCGACAATTGAATCCGTAATAGTACTAACGATACCAACTCACGAGGTCGCTAAGATAGAGGCCTCGCCAAACTGGGTGGAAGAGATCCTCCACTTCAAGAAGGAAAGGACGAAGCCCGATGACCCGACGACGGCAAAATGACTGAGGTGAACCCAAGCCTGGTACTGCATGGTCGGTAGAAAGCTATACCGCAGGGCTTTCTCTCAACCTCTCTTGCGCTGTCTTGCGCCACCCGAAGCTAAAACCGTCCTCGCCGAACTCCACGAGGGGATTTGTGGGGAGCACATCGGGGGACGAACCTTGACCTTCAAGACCCTCAAACAAGGGTACTACTGGCCAACTATACGCTAAGACGCCATATCATATGTGCAGCAGGGCCAAAAGTGTCAAGTGCATGCCTGACTGCAACTCCAGCTTCGGGACAACGACATTTCCTTATAGTTGGAGTCGACTACTTCACAAAGTGGGTTCAAGCCGAGCCCTTTGCCTCCATCACCGAGAAACAAGTTCAAAGATTCATGTGGAAGAACATTATTACCCGATTCGGAATTCCGAGGGCTATCGTCACCGATAATGGGGCTCAATTCAACAATGCCAAGTTCAAGGCCTATTGCCAGTCATACGGGATACAATTGAAGTTCAGCTCGGTTGCGCACCCCCAAACTAACGGCCAGACCGAAGTGATGAATCGGGCGATTCTAGAGGGCCTCAAGAAGAGGGTCTCGGGCACGCACGGAGCTTGGGTGGACGAGCTCCCTAGCATCCTATGGGCGATACGGACAACTCCCAAAGCTGCCTCGGGGGAGTCTCCATTTAGCCTGGCATTCGAGACAGAAGCAGTCCTCCCCCCTGAGATGGTGTTTCCGACCCTGCGCACCTCCAACTATAAACAAGAAGGCTTCGAGGAGGGCCTACGAGCAAACCTAGGTCTCCTCAAAGAAAGAAGAGCCAAGGAACACCTATGTATCTTGGCATACAAGAAGGCTACGACTCGGATATATAATCGCAAGGTTCATCCACGAGCGATCAAGGTCAGGGACCTAGTCCTTCAAAAGGCAGAGGTGAGTGATCCGACACGAGCAAGAGGAAAACTCGGGCCTAATTGGGAAGGCCCCTATTGGGTCTATGATGTGGTCCGAGAGGGGACCTACCAACTCGAGACTATAGAGGGAAACCCTCTGCTGAGGACGTGGAATACAGCGAACTTAAAGAAGTTCTACCCGTGAAGGAAGTAAGTCGAGGTGCGGGAAAGACATGTGTTATTAAGAAACATACACATCCACAACCGAAAAAGACAAGTCAAAATTTCAAAACAAAAGTTTCTTTATTGATGAAAAAGAAGTACATGTTGTGGTCGGGCGATACAGTTTCAAAATTCGACCCGACCAAAGCAAAAGAAAAAAGAAATGCTTATGTATGTCCGTGTCCGTGTCGACATTATGTATGTCCGTGTCGACCAAAGCAAAATTTGACCCGACCAAAGCAAAATTCGACGCTCGTCGGCATGTCGACATTCTGATCCTCCGGCTTGTCATGGACAAACTTCTAAACAAGATGTTTGATATAATGCTTATATATGTTCATGTCTTTTGGTATGTTCATGCTTTGCATAGCATGTAGAGAGATGGCTAAAGGATTAATAGTCCCATTTCAGTTGGGTTTGGTGGTCGCTTTAGGCTTGTAAATAAAGGTTATGTCATGTGGACACTTGTGATAGATTTTCGGTATGTAGTGGACTATTTTGACCCTTTGTTGTGCAACTGTTCAGAGCTTGTAAAGTCTGTTTGTAAATTGCATTATCTATAAAGTGTTTCCTGGAATGTTTGCTTGTGGATTCTAAGTGAGGCGCTTTCTCTAACCCGTTTTCTCTTTTGTAGGTCCTAAGGGACCATGGGAGGTTTCGGGGAGGTTGACCTTTGCGGACGGACATGCAAGGGTACCGCACGACTTAGGCAAAACCAACTAAGTCCATGACATATGGTATCAGAGCGGGACAAGCACTCATAGAAACACTTGGCATGCAAACGTGGGGGACCTAGCGGGATTGCATTGAGGTCAGTCAGCACACACGCAACCGTTTGGGGGAAAACGAGCATGGAGATGTAAGGAAAAGGAGTCACTCAGATGAGTGGACACATAAGATTGGCATTCAGAGGAATGGCCAACCCTTCGCGCAAGAGGCACCACGAGAACAAGCAAGCTTGAAAGAATGTGGAGCGCACAAAGGTTAGGATGGTTGAGTTTAAGCTACGGCTCAACGTTAACAACTATACTTGATGGTGCTCAAGGCAAGCGAGGCGCTTGGTAAAGGATGAGACCATGCAAGGTGGAATGAGTTGCTCAGCGACCGAAAGAGTTATGCAAAGCTCACAAAGGTGAGGGGAATTGCTAACTCAAAGAATTCGGTACTTATGTATGGGCTTGTATGCGAATGATGGAATGTTCGCGGCCATCCCAAGGCGACCGAAACTCGGCCCATAGAGCATTGAAACTTTCTCTTCGACATGTGAAGGATATGTCCGTAGGAGGCTAAAGTGTGTAGCGAGTTCAGCATGTTGCTAGGCCTTGAGTGGTGTAGTGGGGGCTGTATTGACGTGGAGTCACAATCTGGCAAGTGCGATTGTAGGAGGCAAAATAATGCATAGTTTGTTCAGCAAATTGGAGTAGTCCGAAGGGGATGGTGGTCTCCAAAACTTTCAGAGAGAAAGAAGCGAAGAGAGATGTTGCTCCAATGGGACAGTTATCCAGAAGAGATAGATCCCGATTTCTCCAGAGGGAGAATCATGTGCAACAGACCGCATATGTTGAGGAGGAGTACCTCAATAAACAACAACTCCACGAAGCTCAATGGACCGAGCAAGCGGCAAGGAGTCATCGCATGATCTCGCTTGAGAGAATGCATTGGTGGATGCATTGTGAGATCAAGTGGAGGAGCGACCCAAAGCAACACAAATGAAGGCACACTTGGAGTCGATATGAAAATTAGACTCAAGGGAGGGCTGACCCATGGAATGGTGAACGCGAGGGCCACCATCAACTCAATGCAAAAATGAGGAGCGGAGCAACTTGGGTGTAACTTGGCGAAGTACCCAAGCCGTATGAAGGGAGCCAACATAGAAGATGGAACATGGAGCGAAGGCATAGTGCTTTTCTTGGACATAGGTCAAGGACATGAACTCTTACAGAGGCAAGAGCAGGATCATGTTGTTCCATAGGTCCTTTATTATGACGGAGCGGACTTATCTTACATGGTGCCAAAGGCGAAGGGAGCTTCTGGGCACATGCACCTTATCTTAGAGAAGCATTTGATGGAGGAACTAAGGCGACTCAACTTGCGGAGGAGAAGTTGGGTTCAGAAGGCCTTGGTACAGGGCAAGAGGACGCGGAGGCGGGTACTCTTGAAGAATATGCCACAGTGTTGCCAGTCAAGTTGCCAGGCAGGAAGCGGTGCGCAATAAAGATTGTGTTGGTAGGGGCAGAGGCCCAGGATCCAAACAATGGTGCACTAATTATAGCGAAGTCGGTGGACTTCGGGAGCTACTAGGCGATGGACTGTCCTAGAGAGGTGCTTCATCTAGGTGTGACCCAAGAGCGGGTGTATGAAGGTCGATTGCCAAAGGAGCGAACAAAATCGAAGGTGAAAGAGACCCTGTGATGTATTAGTAGAGGCCACACATGAAGGGATCACAATTCGAGTTCATCCTATAAGGATCAGAATGCAATGGAGATGTCACCAGGAGGCGACATGGTGCAGCGGATCATAGTGGAATAGTTCGTGGCAATGCGACACACACGACATAGTCCCGTGAGAGACTATATCATATGGAGGTATGATCGGGAGCTACTAGAAGCTCCACTTCGATGAACAACATGACAGCAAGAAGGGCTATGGATTCAAGGAGTGAAGGCTTTTGTATCGCAGAGGCAGGTCTTCCGTGCGTGCATCAAATTTTGCATCGGATGAAAGCCTTGGTCATCAGCATATGAGGGTTGTATTTCATCAAGGGAAAAGTTCGAATGCAAGTACCAGTGAGTCCCATGGGAGGGACTTGATCATGCAGAGGTATAATCGAAGCAGCTAGAGAGTTGGACTACTCCAGAGCCCATATTCGCTTAAGGGAACCCGACAAGTCAGATGACAAGGTCGAGTAAGCGAACGTTGCTACCAAGGAAGCTAAGGAGAACAGAATCGGTGCAAACCCTACAACGTGATGGCAGAGGCTATGCATGGGAGTTGCAGTCTATCTTTCCATCGACTAAAGGGAGCTACTTGGAGAATACAGAGGTGTTGAAGCAGGGGATCGAAAGGGGCGAGGAAATGACGATGAGTCCAAAGGAACTTAGCTACCTAAAATCAAGCATCAGTTAGAATGGAGGTGGACTCGGAGGAGTGCCATAGAGGCATATCTACTGATCGTAAAGAAAAGGGATGCAGATGCGAGGCGACGGATAGTAGGGCCATGGGCATGACAGGGCCATGGTACCGCATAGGCGGGACTTCCTTGAAGGTCATTGATCCCTTGCTCTTATGGAGGGAGAGCACTTGGTCATAAAAGGGGCCGAGGAGGTGGAGCATGCAGAGGCAAACTCCAAGTACCAAGACAAGGCTGAAGGGCAGAGGCCAAGGAACTTCGTAAGACCAGTGTTAACGAGATTCTCATCAAGATAGCCGAATATGAAGGACTTCAGGTCATGCAAGAGTGCACGACCGAGGAACAAAGTAGGCAGTACGTAGTGCTGTACCTTAGCTACTTAGTGGAGTAAGCGGTAAAGTTAATGGAGAAGACGGTACAATCCCAGAGGCAACCAAATCTTCTAGAGACTTACTCCAAGTTGGGGTGAAAACTTCTTGCATTTCAGAAGTTCGATGGCATTGAGAAGGTGAATCATAGTAACTAACTCAACGCAAGGAGTGCAAACACTTCAAGTGCTTCAGAAGTATGAGCAAAGAGCAGGCGAAGGCTAGTAACCAACTCGATGCATAGAGTATAACCTCGAGGAGGCGGGCGAAGTCAAGTAACCTTTGCCTTCTTAACTCTTAAGAGAATGGGCAAAACCAAGTATCCCAATTCTCTTGTCTATCCAGCAGAGGAGCTCTACACAGGTTCAAAGATCCTTTGAAGATAATGGAAGACAATAGTTGTCAAATCCTCACCAACAATGATCAGTGCTACTGAGAGTAGATTGTTCACATCATTTCCCAATGAAATGCCAATCGAAAGCATAAGTGATGCGAACCTACTTGGAAGGGACAACTAAGTAAAAGAAGAGTTGATGGACAAATTTTATGGAGGAAGGACCCAAAAACTTCAAAAGTTTGTGAGATGATGCTCGTCAAAGCTCCGACAAGCATCCATCCAGTTCAAGCAGCATGAGTCATTTGAGAGACTGGCGTAAAGTAAGGATGATCTTTTCCTTCATCTGAAGGATTCGCAGGAACCAACAAGGATTCGCACGATTTTGGGCACACCAAAGGCCTTCTCGAGGGGTCGCTGCCAAACGGTCCGGCCACCCCCTTTCCTCTCACGCCCCCCAAGCTGTCACCTAGGGGAGCAGCCCCGGACGACTTTGGAACAACACCCTCGTGAGCAGCCGAGCTCGCGTATGTCTTTCGCACCGCAATCTTCACCTTCTTTTGAGGGCGACCCACCTCCGGAGACCTCGGTGTCCTCTTTGGTGTGCCCTTTTGCGGGGCACCCCCAACTCCAGAACCCTCGCCACCTCGAGATGGTGGCACGATGGCCTTGGCATGAGGCATCCTCTTCACCAACTGGAGGTCCACCATTTTTGCAAGCAAAAGCCCGGTCAGTTAAGCCAGCTCAGGATGAGTGGACGATCCATAATATTCAAATAACCATACCCCTAGTGGCTGGGCTCAGTCCCGCCTCGACTAGCCACTCCTCGATCATCTCCTTGATTACTCGAGAAGAGGACAAGATGCCCCTCAGTCAGTTCACGTTCGCTATCTCTCCAACAGAAAGCAACAGGGGGACGTTGTCGATGGTTCGAGAAGTTCATCCAATACTAAAACCCCACCCCCGACTACAATTGACGAAGAAGAAGCGGCTCTTCCAACCTTTGTTGTTGGAAGGATTGTCGCTAATCTTAAAGCCACTACGGGAGGTCAGGTAATACCCTCACCTTCTACACAAACGGAAGCAGGCTAGGAAAAGGGTCCTGGATGGCTCTATCTCTGTCCCTCGACATTCCCTGAGGAAAGCCACCAGATAGCACCAAGAGTTCGACGCCATCTAGGACGGTGATATCCCCCACTTGAGGAGGCATGCCTCGATGACAGGATGCAGCGGGAACTGCAGTCCACCTCAAGGGCACCCACGGTTAGCCCGAACCCATCGAGAAACTGATCGTGCGACAACTGACCAGGCCGAGGAGCAAAAATGCCATAGCACTCCGGGATACAATAGCGATCCCAAAGCTCCCCCAAAAGTTCCTCGGTCACCACTGAATCTACATCGTGCAACAACTTGATATTTGCAAGCACAGTGGGACTCCCTGTGGCCTCTGAAGGTGCACCTCCCGAAGACAAACTGACAACCTCAACCCCTGGACCCCCAGAAGAAGAAGACGAGGAAGAAGAAGACAAAGAAGAAGAAGATGAAGAAGAAGGCGGAGACATCCCGACCTCGAAGTTGGAAGAAAGAAGTCGGGTTGCAGGACGAAGGACCAAGTAGGACAATGGCAGCCGGGCAAGGTAATGGCAGATGAGCAAAGTAAAGGGCAACTACTCTAAAAGAAGCTTATAAAGAGCAGGCTGATCCGTCACGAGACAACGATTGAGCTTCCCAAGGAGAGAGATGGTTGCAGCATTTAAAACCCATCATAACTCCTCAGATTTGCCAGATTCGTCGGTCTCGGAGCTGTTGAATCTCGGATTTTGATGATATAATCAATTGATGGGTTAATTGATCTAATCCATATTATTGAGTTAAGTGTGCAGGATTAACTATGATAACCAGAAAACATAAAGCAAGGATACCGGAGTCGAGCTCGATGGACGTTTAAGAGACCGAAGAATCATCGGAGATGCTGCCGGAACCAACCGAGAAGAAATCGGGAACGTGTCAGAAGTTCGCCGAAGAAATCGTTGGAGGCTCGCGGAGATCACTGAGAAGGCTCGGCTACTCGTTAAAGTCATCACAAAGATTGGGAGCTTGCAGGGAGTCCGTCGAAAGAAGTTCGTCGGAAAGCTCGCCGGAACAAGACTCGACGTTCGCGGTTAAAAAACTTGCTTAGGATGTTTTTTTTTGTGTTATGTAGTTCACCTGTAATTAGGATTAGGATTAAGAGATAATCCTATATCCTGGTTAGGGGCCAACTGGGCCCAAAGTCAGATTTGGTTTGGGCTAAAATTAAGCCAAACAAATGAATTGGAGAGCCAGGCGGTGGCACCGCCTGGCTGGGCGGTGACACCGCTTGGCTGGGCGGTTGCACCGTCCAGCACCCGAGCGCTGGGCGGTGGCACCGCTTGGCTGGGCGGTGGCACCTCCAGCACCGGGAACCCTAAGAGAATTCAAGTTTTGGAGCCCAAAATTTGAATCCTCTTGAGGCCTATAAATACCCCTCAAATCTCAACTGAGGTTACAACTTTTGAGAAGCATTTTGATTGAGAGAAAAGTCTTAGAAAGTCTTAGCAAGTCTTGTTTTCAATTTGCTAGAGAGTTCTCCTCCTTCTTTCTTATTGAAAATTTGTAAGAGGTTGAGCTGCTTGTAAAAGGTTGTAAGAGGGGTGTTTACCCTTCCATTTCAAGAGACTTGCTAGTGGAAGGTGGGAGCCTCATCGAAGAGGGGCCTCGCAAGTGGAGTAGGTCATTTGACCGAACCACTCTAAAAATCGGCGTAATCTCTGGTTTGCATTTTATTATTGTCATTTACATTACTGCAAATCTTCTTACTACTTTAGTTCCTTATTACCCTTGCTGCGCAACTTTAAGAATACGCTTTCAAGTTAAACTTTTCAAGTTCCGTTCTTATCGTACGAAAGATTTTGTTAAAATCGAAGTTTTAATCCGCTGCACTAATTCACCCCCCCCCTCTTAGTGCCGCTCCGATCCTAACAGGAGCTCCCGCCAGAGGTGCCTTGTCACACAAAATTTCCCGCCAGAAGCTATTTGGAACAAGAAATTTCCCACCAGGCCCTGCGTTGCTCCACACGGCCCACCACATGGCGCGGTGGCACCCAAGCAAAATCTGACATGCCACCCAACGATGCCCCCTGGCCTTCATCCGAGTCGCTCCATATCGGTTCCCGATTTATGACTCGCCGGCACCAAACCTGAGCCCGAGATCAGTCACTCGACCCACAAGTCCAGTCCTTGCTCGAGTCGCTCCAGATTGGTTCCCGATTTGTGACTCGCCGGCACCAAACCTGAGCCCGAGATCAGTCACTCGGCCCACAGATCCAGTCCTTGCCTGAGTCGCTCCAGATCGGTTCCCGACTTGCGACTCGCCGGCACCAAACCTGAGCCCGAGATCGGTCACTCGACCCACAGGTCCAGTCCTCGCCCGAGTCACTCCATATCGTTTCCCGACTTGCGACTCGCTGGCACCAAACTTGAGCCCGAGATCAGTCACTTGGCCCACAGGTCCAGTCCTTGCCCGAGTCGCTCTAGATTGTTTCCCGACTTGCGACTCGCCGGCACCAAACCTGAGCCTGAGATCAGTCACTCGACCCACAGGTCCAATCTTTGCCCAAGTTACTCTAGATCGGTTTCCGACTTGTGACTCGCCAGCACCAAACCTGAGCCTGAGATTAGTCACTCGACCCACAGGTCCAGTCCTTGCTCGAGTCGCTCCAGATCGTTTCCTGACTTACAACTCGCCGGCACCAAACCTGAGCCTGAGATCAGTCACTTGGCCCATAGGTCCAATCCTTGCCCAAGTCACTCCAGATTGGTTCCGACTTACGACTCGCCCACCACAATCCTAAATTCGGGATTAGTTACTCGGCCAACAGGACATCTCCTCTCAGCTCACACAGCTCGGTCTCCTAACTAGTGACTCGCCAGCATCATCCTGCATGGGCCCAGCCGCCCAACCAACAACACAAAATCATTCCCAAAGCACAAGGCGCCACCCTCGAACTACCTCACGACAATCCAATCCAGCTTCCCCGCGAGCAATCAACACAACCGTGGCATTCCAATCCAGGAGCGCCTCAAGGACCCCACGACATGCCTCGATGGGGGGGATGGGGGAGAGGGGTGGGGTGGGGGGGAGAAGTGATAAGGTACACTTCGGGCCTAGGCCACATCACAATCGATGCCATGCCATGCCATAGTCAAGTCACCAAGAGAAGCACCCCATGCGCCGAGCCAGCAACCGTATCAAGACGCCACTTGGTATGTCCCGTCCCGATAAGCCTGGGACGACATCGCATGGCGCCGTTCCACATGTCTCGGGACGACGGCCACACAAAGGTACAATCTCATCCCTCGAGGATCGACCGCCACGCCAAACCTACATACGACTGACCCTCGTACAGTAGTATAAAAGCCCCTGGCCAACATCCGATCAGGGAGGAGAAAAAAGGGAGGTAGATAGCAGAATCCCACATTGACTTACTTGTCGAGGGGGCCACAGTCGGTAACGACCCGGCGGGGCCTTATGTGCAGGAAAACAACAATGTCTGAGGTGAGGCCATCCTGATCGATAGAGGCGTCCTTCCTTCCGACGCGCCAATCAACATCTCGACGAAGAGACGTCAATATTGCGGCGCCAACACACCGACAGAAGGGCTCGACCGACTCCTGTTAGTATGGCAAGTCCCATAGTCCCACATCGGGAAAATCAGGCTTGTTATCTTCTATTGGAACTATAAATAAGGGTCTGGGTTTTGAAGTCAGAAACACCATAAGAGGCACCACAAGAAAAACCTAAGTGTTTTCTTTGGGTTTAAGTCCACACTCAATTAAATAGTTTGGGCTTATAGTTTAGGTTTTTTCTTGTTTAGTATTTTCGGGTGTTTTATGGCCTAAGAACATCTTCCTAAGGCATTTGTAATAGTCTCTTTTATAGTAGTGATTTGCTCTTCTTTCGTCCGTGGATGTAGGTCAAGGTTAATTGACCGAATCACGTAAATCTGGTGTTCTTGTCGCTTTTATCTTTTCACTTTATTGTCTTTGTTGGGTTACCAAAATTACCCTTTGGTAAATTTCTGTCGAGAAATTCGACAGAAATGTCAACTTCGGCATATGGCAACTCAAGATGGAGGCCATTCTTGATTTGGCACTACAGGGAGCTGAGAACATTCCAGATGGTACGTCAAAGGAAGATTTTGCGGGTATGGATAAGAAGGCTCGATCTAGCATTATTTTGCGGGTAAAATCTCTCTGATGAGGTTTTACGGGAGGTAGCTACGGAGACTACGGCTAAGAGCATGTGGGACAAGCTTAAAGCCTTGTATATGAAGAGGACAGTAGAGAATCATCTCTACTTAAAGCAGAGTTTGTATATGCTTCGGATGACTGAAGGTACATATATACTCTCACATCTTGATAAATCTGATTCCTTTTTATGGATTTGGAGAATATAGATGCAAAAATTGATGATGAGGATAAGGCCCTATTACTTTTATGTTCTCTTCCCCAATATTTTAAGCATTTCCATGATACTATGATTTATAGAAAAATAATAATTTCATATCAGGAAATTAAATCTGCACTAAAATCTAAAGAGCAAATAGATAGAGATATTACTGGGGAAAGTAGAGAGAATTAGGCTGAAGGTCTAATCGTTAAGGGGAGAACAGATAAAAGGGAATTTGACAGTAGTAGATCTAAATCTAGATCTAAATCCAGACATAGAAATTTGGAGTGTAGATATTGTCATAAAATGGGGCACATTAAGGCTGATTGCTTTAAATTGAAAAATAAATTAATGCAAAAGGAAAAAATTGTTGAGAAAACTATTGAGTCTGCTGAAGCTAGTGTAGCAGCTGATGAGAATAATGGAAATATTTTCTTTGCTACTGATGACAGGACGAGGTCTAAAAATGAATGGATTTTAGATTCGAGTTGTTCTTATCACATGTGTCCATATAGAGATTTGTTTTCCACATATGAATCTTGTAATGGTGGAATTGCTTTGATGGGCAATAATGCAGCATGTGATGTTGTTGGTAGAGGAACAATTCGAATTAAAATGTATGATGGTATTGTGAGGATGCTCACTAATGTTAGACATGTTCCTGATTTAAAAAAGAATCTCATCTCTTTAGGCATCCTAGAGACCCTTGGGTGTAAATACACAGCTGAAGGTGGAGTTATGAAAGTTTCTAGAAGTGCTCTTATTGTTATGAAAGCTTGTAAGTCTGGTAGCTTGTATATTTTGTAGGGAATTACTGTCACAGGCTCAGTTAGAGTCTCGTCATCATCATTGTCTAATTCTGACATCATCAAATTATGACATATGCGTTTGGGTCATATGAGTGAAAAAGGTTTAAGCATATTGAGCAAAAAGGGTCTACTTTGCGGACATAGTACTGGGCCACTGGATTTTTGTGAACACTGCATTTTTGGAAAGCAGAAAAGAGTCAGCTTTAATTCTCCAGCAGTTCACAAAACAAAAGGTACTCTTGACTATATTCATTCAGACCTTTGGGGTCTAGCTCATGTTCAGTCTTAGGGTGGTGCTAGGTATATATTGACTTTCATTGACGATTATATATTGACCCTTGAGTGCTAGGTATATATGAGATAAACAACTTAAACGAATCTCCTTTACCTTATTTTGAAATTACTTGATGCTTTTCATGAATTATTTTTAAATTAGTTAATAAATAAAAATAAAAATTATCTTGCTTCTCTTTCTAGTGATTTTAAAATAATAATAATTAAAATTTTGAGCATTACAATTATATGTTAACTCTTAGCACTAAGAATGAAAAGTTAAATTTACTTAAAAAAATGTATTACTATAACAAACAAAATGATTTTGACTAAAATTTCATGTTTAATGAAATCATGTTGATGATTTAATGATGCATAATGATATAATGATGTAATGAAAATGTTAAAAAGTTTTGGTATCATGATTTTATAATTATGCATGATGATTTGAAGTAATGATGATTTTTGGGTAATTTATGGTTTATTGAGCTTGATGATTTCTATGATTTTCATATTGCTTTTCGATTATAAATGATGATGCATGGTCTTTGTATGAAAGACTTGAACATGAAATCAATCACAAAATTTGGAACTAAAAGAACTTGAGCAATCTTTAATCTTATAGGAATCTATCTACATTGCTTTCATTGGATTTTTTGAAAAGTGATTTTGATGATGGTTTTGGATTCCTTTTCATATGATCCGTTTTAATAAGGAGATGATATATCCAATCGAATGATTTATCGATGTTTGTGACTTGAGATGTATTTTATATGAAATATTTTCTTGATTCATGTATAATTTACTTGTCTAAGAAAAAAATTATCCAAACGAATCTTGATTCTTGACATTAATAATTTGAGATTTAATTGAATCAAAATATTTTATTTGATCTCCTGTGATTCTATTCATTATTTACTAAAAAGGAGATTTATCAAGATGAATCATTTACGAATTGATCTTTCACACTAATATCTTTTATGTCATGATTTTTATATGACTTCTTTGTAATTATGATTTGTATATCTCATGATATAAATGAATCATTGATGAAAAAAAGAAGAGATTAATGGATCTATATATGTTTTTTTTAATCTCTTGAAAATAATTTTGATGATTTGAATTTGAATGAGTCTTATCTATAACATTATCTTGATTTTTTTTAGAATTATAACATGAGATTTTTTTTAATGAATCACGATCATTTACTATGATTCTTCTTTTCGCTATTTGACTCATTAAAAAAGAATCATAATTTTTCTCTTGATTTTTCGATATTCACAATTTAAAATTTGGTTCATGACTCCTATGTATTCACGAAGTATATATTTCATCACCCAATTAATTTTTTTTGATATTTTTCATGTGATGATATGAAATTATGTATGAAATACTCATGATATTATGTTGATGCATACAAATAAGAAATTATGATCATGCATGAGATGATATAATTTGATATTTTGGTACCATCATGATTTGAAATATTTATGATTTGTATAACTTATGATATGATTGAATCATTATTGTAAAAGAAGAAGAAAATTGTTAGCTTGCACATTACAAAAGAGAACAAAAAAAGTGCTAGCTTGAATGATAAACTTAAATCTCTCAAATGCATAAACTCTTCTTATACATTTTTTAGATCATGATCTTGATTTCTTGATTTTTATGATTTAAGTGTTCTTTTTAAATCAAGATCATTTCCTATGTTTCCTTTTGCTATTTACAAAAGAAGAGATTTGTCAAAATGAATCGTGTCTTTTGGTATTCAAATGATGTTTGATATTATATCTTTCATGACATGATTTATTTATGATACTTCCTTGCATTCATAAATTTATACCTCATCACATGTGTTTTAAATTTATCTTTGTCAATATGTGAAAATTGATATAAAGGAAAAAATAATTATAAAATTATATTCTTCCCTTCTTTTTGACAATGACAAAGGGGAAGATAAAATATGCTAGCTTGCACAATTCAAGAAAAAGTTAAAACTTGTTAGCTTATACATTTCAAAGAAAGACAAAAACTTGCTAGATTACATATTCTAAAATGATGCATTGCTATATTACTAGCTTGCTATCTAAAAAAAAAAAAGGAAGCTAAATTTACAAACTTGCACAACTCAAAATTGTTGTTAGTTTGTATGTTATAAAACTTGCATATCTCAAAAACTTGCTAGATGCACTTCTCCTTTTTGTTGATGACAAAAGAGGATAATGTATAATGTAATCATGCATATTATGCCTAAAATGATAATTTAAAATTATGTATGATGATCATGCATATAATGATGATTTTAAAAATATACATTATGTTTTGGAATGTTGCATGCAATACTCATGATTTTATTATGATGATGTATATGATGTATTGCATATGATGTGATTAAAATAGTTTCAACTTAAACTAAAAGGTCATCATTTATTTGATTGATGTCTTATTTCAATATGACATATTAATAGGGAGAGTATAGTTTAAACTCTATTATCAATTTGTTCTCATCATAAAAAAGGGGAAGATTATTGAATCTCGGATTTTGATGATGAAATCAATTGATAAGTTTGTGATCTAATCTGCATTTTAAGTGATGCAGGACTAGCTTTGATCAAGGAGAGGCAAATTGATTAAAGCAGAAAGAATCATATTGGGCTGGAGTATAACATGTCAAAAGATTGGACATCGAGCCAGAGGATCGGTCGACATATCGGTAGAAGGCTTCGAGCCAAGAAGAGAGAAAATTATGCTAAGGAAATTAGAGTTGTGAAGGTCAATTGACCAATTGGATAATAAACCGTAAGAAAGGATGATGCGTCGAAGAATCAGACGAGGTGTCGGATGAACCAATGACATGCCGGACAAAGGATTCATGCTTTATAATCATTTATCTAAGGTCGAAGTAGTTTAGGGGGCTAATTGAGTTAGCTTTTGGTATAATCATGCTAACTCAATTATAGGCCAATTTGGCCTTAGAAAGTTTGGGTTTATTTTTTGAAGCATAAAAATGATGTTTTTCTAACCTTTAAACAATGGAAGGCTTTGATTGAGAAGCAAACAAGTAACCAGATTAAGCGACTTCGAACAAATAATGGCATGGAATTTTGTGAATGTGACTTTAATGAATTCTGCAAAAATGAAGGAATTGTTCGGCATCACACTCTTAGCAAAATGGTGTGGCCGAACATATGAACAGAACACTCTTGGAGAGAGCAAGGTGTATGATCTCAAATGCATGGTTGACAAAGGACTTTTGGGCAGAGGCAATTAATATGGCCTATTACATTATCAACCGCGCGTCGTCTATAGCACTTAACTTTAAAACTCCGGAGAAAGTTTGGTCAGGTACTCTTGCTGATTACTTTGATTTAAAAATTTTTGGGTGTCCAACATACATGCATGTAAATGAAGGAAAATTAGAGCCTCGAGCGAAAAAGTACATTTTCCTTAGGTATTCTTCTAGGGTGAAAGGATACAGATTATGGTGTTTTGATCCCAAATCCTCAAAATTTGTAATCAGTAGAGATGTTACTTTTTATGAATTGTCTATGTTATCTTCTAAAGAAGAATCTACTAGTTGTACAAATGATAGTGCGCAGAAGCATGTGGAGCTTGAGATTGGTAATTCTAATTCTTTTCAGTCAAACTCTTCTACTCAAAGAATACCAGTAGATGGTCCTGAGTCTACTAACAAAGTTGATCCAGAGGAAGAGCAATATTTCATAGCCAAGGATAGACCACGGAAAAATATTCGACCACCACAAAGATATGCAAATTTGGTTGCATATGCTTTATCTGTTGCAGAAGAAACATGTGAAGTTGGTGAACCTACTTCCTACTCAGATACAGTTTCTTGTGATAATTCCGCTAAGTGGTTGATTGCGATGAATGAAGAAATAGAATCTCTCCATCAGAATAGAACTTGGGATCTTGTGAAGCTGCCTTCGGGTAAGAAAATTGTTGGATGCAAATGGGATACCATTGCTAAGGGGAAAGTCCTTGTTCAGAAAATTCATACGAAGGACAATCCAGTTGATATGCTTATGAAGCCTCTTCCGGTTTATAACTTCAAGTAGTGGTTGGACTTGGTTGGTGTTTATTGTTAGTGATTGCCCATTGGGGTTTTTATGAAGAAGGTGGAGCAAGTTTTGTTAGGACATGCCAAGGTGGAGATTTGTTAGTTTAGCAAGTCCCATAGTCCCACATCAGAAAAATCAAGCTTGTTATCTCCTATTGGAACTATAAATAAGGGTCTGGGCTTTGAAGTCAGAAACACCACAATAGACACCACAATAGGCACCACAAGAAAAACCTAAGTGTTTGCTTTGGGTTTAAGTCCACACTCAGTTAAATAGGTTTTTTCTTGTTTAGTATTTTCGGGTGTTTTATGGCCTAGGAATATCTTCCTAAGACATTTGTAAAAGTCTCTTTTATAGTAGTGATTTGCTCCTCTTTCGTCCGTGGATGTAGATCAAGGTTAATTGACCGAACCACGTAAATCTGGTATTCTTGTCGCTTTTATCTTTTCACTTTATTGTCTTTGTTGGGTTGCCAAAATTACCTTTTGGTAAATTTCCTGGGGCTAGCTCTAACAACTCCGACATCCAGCTAAGCCGACCGAAGACTCCCGACATCGCCCAGTAGATCGGGCCATGCTGACTCATTAGTCACACCGCATAAGTTCATCAACATGTCCCTCTCGAAGAGAAGTTTAGATTTGTTCTGAACCTAACATCAGCAGTGACCTTTATAAGCTTTTGGCGTGGAGTTCAGCAGTTCCCCTTGCTGACAATGAAAAGCAGGAACACAAAGTTCATAGTCACTTCTACTAGGAAATAGTCATCAAGGACAATTTTTTAGTGAAGGAGCAAAACCATGAGATTGAATCAAACTTAAATATACAGAACTACAACTAAAAGATCACGAGATACCAACGTCGAAATCTTGAAGAGAATCGACAAAGAGATCAATGAAACAGCTCGGCGTAGGAACAAGCCCCAGTGATCTTCTTCACCGATCCCTGCTCCTGATCGTGATTCCTCCGATACTTGCATGGTAGAACCCTTGCAGATTCTAAACTTGAGGTTGATCTCTTTAGAGGATCGGCCTCCTTGGAACTCTATAAGGGTTCCTCCCTCCAAGTTGCTGCTCAAAGGCTGCAGAAAATATTCATCTATTGCTTATGAAAAGAGAAGGAATACATGGCTATTTATAGGGCTTCTAAACCCTAACTCCTAATAGGACTCCTACTTAAGACTCTTACTTCTAACCAACTCCTAATAGGACTCCTAGTCAAGACTCCTATTCCCTTACAACTCCTAATTCTTCTTTAAGAAAACACCTCCTACAAGAATGCCCCTCTCAATTAGGACTCTCCTAGCTAGAGTCCTAACAGAATGTCCCTCTCAATTAGGACTCTCCTAGCTAGAGTCCTAACAGTTTTACATAAATGTTCCTCTCAATTAGGACTCTCCAAGCTAGAGTCCTAACAGACCTGCCCTCTTCAAATCAGCCTTGTCCTCGAGGCTGATGATTCGTGAATTTTGGGAATTTGATCTTCAAGTCGTCATAGTTCTCCCAAGTGGTATCTTCTATTGGTAGGTTCGCCCACTGTATTAGCACTTCATTAGTGGGTCGTCGTCGTCGAGTCACGATCCATCGATCAATAATGGCACTTGGCTGGGTCTGGAGTTCTCTTTGGGTAGTCATATTTGGTGGGTGGCTTTGGGCTGTCTCCAAGCACCTATTTAAAACTTTCGTCTGGCTGTTGGTTTGTGGGTGATATATCGTACTCCATTTCAATTTAGTGCCCTGCATATGGAATAACCTTATCCAAAATCTGCTCTTGAAGATGCAAGTAGTATTTATCACAAGCACAATGCGTCCCTTATAGCATAATTCTTTTGAGTCCCGATTGTAATGAGCCACGGAGCTTGGTGCTTCCTCTAATTTTTTTTTGATCTTACTGGTCTCCGAATCTTCCTGCCATTCCATCTTAATATCCTCAAGGAAGTCGCTGGTTGGAAGTAAAACGATCGAAAATTCAGCTTGTTCAGGTAGCTCCGAAAGCGCATCTGCAACAACATTCTCTTTCCACCTTTTGTAAGTTATTTCATAATCAAATCCAAGAAGTTTTGTTACCCATTTTTGCTGCTCGGGGGAAGATATCTTCTGCTCCAAGAGATATTTTAGGCTTTTATGGTCGGTCTTGATTTGAAAGTATCGCCTGGTCAAGTATGATCTCCACCTCGTTGCTGCATGCACAATGGCGAGCATCTCCTTATCATATGTTAACATGCTTTGATAGGGGGGAGACAATGTCTTGCTAATGTATGTGAGTGGTCAACCATCTTGCATGAGAACGTCTCCCATTCTGTCTCCAAATGCATCAGCCTTAATGATGAAGGGTCGGTTGAAATCTGGTAGCGCTAGCACTGGCGTCGTCGTCATGGCTGCCTTAAGTTTGTCGAAGGCACCTGAGGCTCTGTCCGTCCATTGGAAGACATCTTTTTTTAGTAAGGAAGTAAGTGGTGCACTGATCTCTCCATAGTTTTTCACGAACTTGCAGTAGTAGCTTGTTAAACCCAGAAAGCCATGTAGCAATTTTATGTTCCTCGGGGTCAGCCAGTTTTGCATTGCTCCAATTTTGAAAGGGTCCACTGTCACACCTTCCTCTGATATGATATGCCCAAGATATTTTACCTTTTGTTGAAGAAAGTAAAAATTCGTAGTGGCCGTTGTGTGTTCGAAAGGTGATTTTCGGTATGACTTCTTCATACACTCGTATTTGATAATACCCGGATCGAAGGTCCAGCTTTGTGAAGATTTGTGCTCTCTTTCATCTAGCAATTCATCTGCTATTGGAATAAGGTATTTGTTCTTGATGGTTATGCCATTGAGAGCTCGATAATCAACGCATATTCGCCATGTTCCATCCTTCTTGCGTACAAGTAGCACCGGTGAAAAGTAGAGGTTGTAACTTGGCCGAATAACTCCTGTTTCAAGCATCTCTTTTAAAATCCTTTCTATTTCATCCTTCTGGAGATGTGGATACCAATATGGCTGAGTATTTGCTGGAGATTTGACTGGAAAATCATTATACAATTATCATGCCGACGAGTAAGAGGTAGGTTGTGCGGCTCGTCAAATATATCTGAAAATTCAGCAAGCAAAGGAAATAGGTTTGGATCTTCAAATTCTATTGGCTCTCCTTTAATTTGCTGCTCAAGTTGTACCAAAAAGCCCCTGCATGCTTTATGCAAAACCTTCTCCATTTGTTGTGTGCAAATCATCGTTACGTCGCCCTCACGTTTCCCATGCATCACCTGTTTCTCCTTACTGTAAAATTTTATAAATAGTTGCATAAAATTCCAAGAAATATCACCTAATGTCATCAACCATTTAATTCTGAGTATGGCCTCATGATCATCAAGAGGGAGGAGGAAGAAATCTGTAATTATCTCTTGGTCCTGCAGCAACAGTTTCATCTGCGGGCACCTATGATCACACTTCAAAATTCATCCGTTGGCGACCTTAATAACAAACCTGCTGCAATTCTCAATAGGTAAGTTCATATGGACAGCAACCTTACTATTTAGGAAGTTATTAGTGCTGCCCGTGTCGATGAGAAGAGTGATCGGTTGTTGTTTGAGAAGGCCTCCAACTTTCATCGTTTGCGGGTTTGAGTAGCCAGCTAGTGTATGTACCGTAACTTCGGTCGGTTGTGGCTCTTCTTCTGCATCTTTTTCTTCATGTTCAAGGCTCTCTTTTGAATGCTCAATGACCTCTTCTTCTATCGGTTCAATCATAAGAAGTCCTCCTTTACTACAGCAATGCTCACGACTCCACGGCTCGTCACAATGCCAACATAACCCCTTCGCATATCGCTCCTGAAGCTCTTCTCTTGTTAACCTCTTTGGTGTAGGGACTTGGTCGACAGTAGGGGGGGCTAAGGGCTTCAATATTACTGGTTGAGTAGCGACCCTAGTCCTCCGAGCTTCATGGTTCAATTGCTCCTCTTGATGTCGTGCGAAAGAGATGGCTGCCATAAGCGTATACGGTTGTCGCTCTTTAACTTCTCCTCGGATCTCCGGCTTCAAGCCCTCAATGAAGGTTCTCAATAGTTATTTTTGAGACCAATCATGAATTTGATTAGATAACCTTTCAAACCTGGTTTGGTACTCTTGAATGGTAGAGGTTTGTCGGATCTTTGCTAGTTGTCCGTTAATATTCTCGTAATCGGTTGGTTTGAAGCGGATCAGCAGTCCTTCTTTGAATTATCGCCATGAAAGGACTCCATAAGTATTTCAAACCAGTCAAACCATTGTATAGCATCCCCTTCAAGATGTATAGCTGCAATTTTCACCATAGATGCATCCGCGGTTTTATGGTATCGAAAATATCGCTCCGCGCGCGAGATCCAACCAATTGGGTCTCCTTCTTCCCATCTAGGGAAGTCCACTCTCATGCATGGATAGTTGGGGTTGGTCATAGAGCTTCCCCTCTCTTGGAAGTCATATCTTCGGGCATGGTGTGATTGGGCAAAGCTCTCTCCTTGATGTGATTTCTTCGGGCTTAGTGGTCGGCCCAATCTGAGTTCGGTAAAGAGCGTCCGAATCTTATCCTCCATTCGTACCTCGAAGGCTTTGAATTTAGCATTGATTACCTCCTCAGATGCCATAGTATATGCCACTAAATCTGTGATGTTAAGATCTCTCTTTTGTTGTCGGGTTAAAGGCATGTATTGGTTAAGAGAGGTGATGGTCGAAAGGGTTGGTAGATCGGTGGATATAGGCTACAGTTTAGGCTTATTTTGTGGCTATTTTGGGTGCAGTTTGAGGGTGTGGTTTGATGGAGTTTTAGGGCTATAGATGAAAGTTTTGGATCTGTGGTAGATGGTAGCAAAGGTTTGATAGAAATAAGTGGAAGTTGCAGCAAGTATGTGCTATCTTGTAAGAGTAGAATTATCGTCGAAGAAACAACGGTTTCTCGACGTAATTTCCACCAAAAACTTGAGAGAATTGAGGAGGGAATTGATAGCAAAATCACAGTTTATATGACAGCAAAGATATCTAATTTAATCAAGAAAATTTCGGCAGTATAATAGCAAGGAAATTGGTGCAAGTTGCGATTGCAGAATTCTCGTCGAAAAATTTCAACAGGTTACGACGAAAATTTGCAGCAACATAAAATCGTTTTTAGAGATAAATTTCTTAATAGATCAATCTTAGATGGAATCCAAGATGATCTATGAAGTGTATAAGAAATTTCATTCAAAAAATATTACAAATAGATGGGTTAAGGCAACAATATGTGGCTGAAATTTTCTGCAGCATAGATTTTTAGGTATAGCAGATTGGACGTAAAAGATCAGTGGTTTATATTGAGAATTTTTTGATCAAACCAAAGGGAAATCCACTGATAGGAAGTGTCAAAGATGTCATAAAAATTTCGTAGAGATTTGGATAGAAACAATATAGTATCAAGATCAAACAAGCAGTGCTATGCGGCTGAAATTTTACAGTGCAGATTTTCAAGTATAGCAAATTAGACGTAAAAGATCAATGGTTTATATTGAGAATTTTTTGAAAAAACCAAAGGGAAATATGCTGTTAGGAAGTGTCAAAGATGTCATAAAAATTTCATAGAAATTTGGATAGAAAAAGCACAGTAGCAAGATCAAACAGATGGTACTATGCGGCTGGAATTCTGTAATGTATCTTTCATCGTAGAGATGAAAACTTTGTGACGAAAGGTTTATGCAGCAATATAGGAACAGTTTTTTTTTTTGGATTTTCGAATAAGGATAACTAAATTGTAGTAGCAGTAAGGTAGGAAACTAGAACCTGTTGCAATTCACGGGGAGATCAAAGGATGATCCGCGGTGGTGGAGATGATGGCGGAATTCGGCGACGATCTTTTAAGCAATTGTGGGAATTGCTTTGGGCGGTTGTGGAGGGCTGATGGGTGGCAGTGGAAGGGTAGCGAGATGCCAAGAATGCTGCTCTGATACCAGGTGGTAGAACCCTTGCAGATTCTAAACTTGGGGTTGATCTCTTTAGGGGATCGGCCTCCTTGGAACTCTATAGGGGTTCCTCCCTCCAAGTTGCTGCTCAAAGGCTGCAGAAAATATTCATCTATTGCTTATGAAAAGAGAAGGAATACATGGCTATTTATAGGGCTTCTAAACCCTAACTCCTAATAGGACTCCTACTTAAGACTCTTACTTCTAACCAACTCCTAATAGGACTCCTAGTCAAGACTCCTATTCCCTTACAACTCCTAATTCTTCTTTAAGAAAACACCTCATACAAGAATGCCCCTCTCAATTAGGACTCTCCTAGCTAGAGTCTTAACAGAATGTCCCTCTCAATTAGGACTCTCCTAGATAGAGTCCTAACAGTTTTACATGAATGTTCCTCTCAATTAGGACTCTCCAAGCTAGAGTCCTAACATTGCACTCCTCAATTAGTCACAACTTTGAGATCCAAGCAAGACGGGGTAGAGGGAGGGGTCAAATTTTGGCTCTACCCATCGCCGATAACCTACGAGGATATACGAACACCATTCCATTAGCTTATCGTTTATCCATCCCTTTTTATTTTCTTTCTTTTTAGAATTTAATATATAATATAAAATTTATTGGATTATTTTTTATCATTTATTTTCCTCTTAAAATTTCTTTTTTGGCAAGTTGACTTTTTCTTTTCCACACTTCTCTTATATAATCCACACAAGGTCTTCTAAGTGAGGAAAAAAAAAAATATTTTTTTAAAAAATAATGTAAATTTTTTGATAAAACAAAATTTGATTGTAAGGGTATAAATATAATTGGGTGATTTTTCCAGAAAATATCTACATTTTGGATATTTCTCAATCGACACCTCCTTTACTTTTTTTTTTTTTTTTGTAAATAGTACCTCTAATTTAAAGAATATTCAGAATACCCCTAAAACTTTTTTCATCAAATTTTTGGTATTTTTTAATTCTATATGGCTCATTGATAATGTTCTCAAGTTGGTCTTATATAATTTTTTTTTTTATTGTGGTGACCGAAACAGTAAAACAAGTAAAAAAAATTTTGGCAGGATTTTTGGATATTTTTTAAGTTAGAAGCATTGTTTGAAAAAAAAAAACCCAAAAAGGAGTGGCAACAATTGAGAAATATTTAAAATATGAGTATTTTATATAAAAAAAAGGACTTATATCTTTTCTCGAGTCCAACTTTATCATGATCTTACCAATAGGTTCTAATACTAATAGATACTTAATTGACCAATTCAGAGAATATTAAGCATGTCTTAGTTTATTATAGATTGTACTAATGAATTATTTATTTTCTTTTTACGATGTCTTTTATTTTATTAAATTATCGGTGATCATAAGAACTAATCAATCCAAAGAATTTCTTACTTAGAACATTAGAATGATCTAATTTCATTATAGGTTATACTCATGAATTATCTTTTTTTTCTCCGCATTAAGTATCACTTATTTCATTAAATCATTAGTGACAATAGGGACCGACTAATCTATATTTTTTTTACCCGAAACATTAGGTAGACCTTATTTCATTATAGGTTGTATTCATTAATTACTTATCTTTTTTCTCTTCATTATGTATTCCTTATTTCATTAATAATTAGTGACCATAGGGAGCATTATCTACTTAATAACACTTCATTATCTACTTATATTTTTTGAATTAATTTATTTGTCCTAGTGATTTCATAATTTTTTTTGTTGGTTTATTGACTTCTTTTCATGTAACTCTTTGTTATATGCCAGTTTGATCTATTTTTATTATGACAATATGGTGATTATAGTTATCAATCTATTTTTCTGTAAAATCAAGAAGGACTTCGTATTCAATGAGATGGAGGCTAGCATTTTCTTCTTTCTTCCTAAACCTAACTTATCTTTGATATGAGACAATACAAATTCAAGGAGATGTTTTGTAGATATCAGAAATCCAATACAAATTTGATTTTGTTTGAGGTTGAATTCAATAGGATCAGTGTTACATATATTATCAAGTTTATCTTGATCACTTGTAGTACTTCACAATCATATATGATGGACATAAAAAAAGATTCAAGATGTAATTCTATACATCCTAGATACAAATATGACGTCATTACAGATATATCTGGATCTTATGTGAAATACAAATTTTATTTTCTTATAATAATTTTTTAAAATACATAATGATGTGTTCTTGTAAAGAATGTTGACAATTTATGAAGAATAAGGATGTTGGCCATAAAGAATTGAACTTGTGGATCATATTGCATTTGTCTTTGGTAAGAGAAATATATATTTGACACTAAAAAAAAATTATTTTTTTATTTTTATCAATTTTAAACTATTACAGTGTTTTCATTGGACTCATGTATAACATTTTTAATAATATTTATAATATTTTTATTGAGATACTGAAAATACTATAAATGCTATTGAAAAATATGATAGGTGACATCATACTATGTCTTTTTAGTTGTTCATTATGATACTATATTTTTAAGCTTGTAGTCAGTTTGATTGAAGTTAGGAGTCCACTTGAATCATTTACGATACTTTCGTTTTATCAACTTCAATTTCGAATAATACTGTTCGGTACGGGTGGTACATACTAGTTTGTCAGTAGATCGATATACGGATCACCATTTATCGGACGGTATATATATATATATATATATGTATATATGTATATATGTATATATATATATGTATATATATATGTATATGTATGTATATATATTATATATATACATATATATATATATATATACATATATATATATATTTATATATATATATATGTATACATATGTATACATATTAATATTCATCCAATGAATATTGTTATGTAGGTGGTTTCACTGAAATTGGACAATACACATCCAATGATATGTTTTGTAGATATAGGAGGTCCATTACAAACTTAACTTTGTTTGAGATCAAATTTAATTGGATCTGTGTTATGTATATTATCAGGTTTCTCTCAGAGATTAATCACTTATACTACTTCAAAATCAGATATGATGGATCACAGAGAAGATTCAAGATCACTTTTTCTAGGAGTAATTATGCAAAGTACTATGTCCAAAATATAGTATTATATGAATCATTTCTGAATTACAGATTTTATTATCTAAAAAAAAATATATATTTTGAATACATAGTGATGTGTTCTTGTAAAGAATGAATTTATAGACTATATTTACATTTGTCTTTTGTAAGTGTATTGGATATTTGACACTCAACAAAAAAAATTAAATCAACTAACTTAAATATATCAATAAGAAAAATATATAAAAGAAACAATAATGAAAAATACATGCAGAAATAGAAAGAAAAGTAATAAAATGATAATGTGATTTTAGTCAATTTAGGTGATGATAAGTGTGATCTCACATATGACCTTTCAACACATCAATTAAGTGTCGCACCTTATCGACACAACATATAATGACATTAACTACAATATCTGATGATTCAATTACCCTTTTATATCCAAGTAATATCTAATGATTCTGCATAAATGTTTTCATGAATTATCGCTCATTAATTCATGGAGATTACTAAATCCTATTATAAAATATCCTCAAATCATTATAATTCTTTATCATCGTTTTGCTAATTTTTCTACACTTAAGTTAAATAAGGCTTCCGAGATAGCTTCGTAGGATCTATTAATTTTATTTATCTCTTTAATATCAAACTTATAATCGATTTACGAATTAAGATTGATTTTGACTTCGTTGTCTAATATGCAATAACCGATAAATCTTATAGTATTAGATGTATTCAAATGTTCCAATACTATATTAATCTCATTAGAGTTTGATGATTAGAGATTTACGTTCATCCGAAGCGCCAACATGTCCACCCTCAAAGTAATTTTTGGAACGTAGCTGATTTTTCTATAAAATACCTAAAATTTGGGTATTTTCTAATCGATACCCCTTTTTGCTTTTTCTCAAACAGTGTTTTTAATTTTAAAAATACCCAAAATATCTTTAAAAAAAATTTTAGTTAAGTTTTCTCACCTACTTTTTTTTTTCTAGTTTTAAATTGTTATAGTACTTTTCATTTGATCCGTTTATATTATTTTTATTGAGATACTAAAAATATTATAAATAATATTGAAAAACAGTATAAGTAATATTACTCATAAATCATTACGATATTATATTTTTATGTTTGTAGTTGGTTTAGTTAAGGTTACGAGTCCATTTAGATCATTTACAGTATTTTCGAATAAGTTTTATAATATTTTTATTATTATGATCAAAATATTATAATAAATTAAATTTTCATTTCTATCTAGGTAATGTTATTCTTGGACTATTATAAATACATATTTGAATCATAACATGATATATCAAATAGTTTATAATATATTTTGATTTTATTTGATTCATTTATATTATTTTTAAATAGGTTTTACAATAATTTTATTGTGGTAAGCAAGATATTATAACAGGCCAAAAATAAATTTTTTTTAGCAATCTAAACATTTTTCAAATTATATATATATATATATATATATATATATATATATATATATATATATATATATATATATATATATATATATATATATATACTGTTTTGAAAAGTGGTTCTAAAAGATGAAATATACTGACCAACGGTGATTGCACCCGCAAGGGCTGGGCAGCTGATTCGTACGACGATCGTGGTCGATGCCCTCTACCTGCCCATAACAAGCGAAGCGGCAATGGCCAAGTCCTGCAAAGGCCTCGCGATGGAGCTCGTCAAATGCCTCAGCGAATCCGATTGCGTTAAGGTGTGTCCATCTGGATCAAAACCCTACCTCGGTTTTTCCTTGGATTTGCTTTTATTTTTGGCATAAAAAGGGCGCCTTGCTAAGAAGATGCAACACGCGAGGTCACATCAACAGGGAAGAAAAAGGCAAAGGGTAAAGCGCTTGAATCCGCCCTTTGTTATTCGTGGTCGATATTTTTTTACCGTCTATTACTGTTCTGGACATTGTTCGAGTTCTTTCAAAGTTCGATCTTGAAGAGGGGGAAGAAAAAGGTAGCCTCGTGTTATGTGCTTGAACCCTGAAGGAGGGGGTTTAATCTTTAAATTGGGTTCCTATGAAGTTTGCTAAGTCATCAATCTGTATTGTGTTCACAGCAAGTGATTTCATAGGATTATACACAAAGGGTCGTGAATTTCATTTTGACCCCGTTGAACCAATAGACTAAGATTCAAGATTCCGGTGGAAAGTTGGTTTTGGTTGATTAAAGTTGCAAATTTGCAAGGTGTTAAGACTTCATCTAAATAGCAGAGTCTTCTATCTGATTTATTGTTCGACATTGGTTCTAAAATTTTCTAGGCAGAATACTAGAAAGGTAATGCTTTGTGAACTAGGGTAAGATTTAGTCTTGATGAAACTGTCCCTTCTAATCTCATTGTTGGGGATTTTGTGGATGCACTCAAAATCCAATTATAGGTTGTTGATTTTGGAAACATATGGTGATTCTTGTAGTACTAAGGGGAAGTTGTAGTTTGAGGTAGATATTTAGAATCCGACAAATAAAATCAGCGTTCCTATTTGAGCTACTGTGGTTAGAACAAAATGATTTACACTATAGATCTCTGACATTGATGTTTCCCAACTTGTTTTTTATGATTATGCTGGAATTTGTTGCATGCCAAGGTCTAGGAATTCAAAGCAATATTATGTTTTATAAGATGTCAGACACATATCCTGCTTCCCAGAGACCATTAATGGGCAAAGCATGCATATAAATAATATGACTATTTAGAAAGTGCAGTTGGTGAGTTTAATTACATGACATAACCATAAGAAAAATAGATAAATAAAAGTTTAATGAAGCAGTAGCTTATAAGATTATATTTGAATGTATCAGTTTTTAAACTTGTGAGCTCATAAATGACCTATTAGCAATTTTAATAAGTATGCATGTCTGTCTCCTTAACAAAGCTGTACAATCAAATAATTAAGATCAAAGAACGAGTGACTGGAAAGTTTTGTTGCAAAATTTGTTTCTACACCACTGTAATGTTCAACAGATATTCTTATTTGTAAAAAAACCTATCTAGCTTTCTAGATTTAAAGGTAAGGCTGCGTACATGGAAACAGCCTTTTAAATATTTAAAGGTAACTGCATACACGGATGTTCACCCTTTGTGACTTGGGAGATTAGGATTCGAGTCACGAAAACAACCTCCTTAAATATTTAAAGGTAAAGCTGCGTACATTGACACTCCCTAGACCCCCCGCAATGGCGGGAGCCTCGTGTACTAGGTATGCCTTTTTTAGTTTTCTAGATTGCAAAAGTCAATCACAGTTGAATACTTGAATTGAAATAACTTTGTCTGTATTGAGTAACATGTCAAGTTGTATACTACACTGAAATAAATCTCTTTGTGCTTCTAGAAAACACTTGGGTAATATCTCTAAGCTAAGATTATTATGTCACATTTTTATTGTTTTATATTTTAATAATAAAGATTAATTCATACAGAAACTAGGAACCTGGACATGACATGGTAATATCATTAATAGATCAGTGCTGGATGTTTTACTTGGGATTGCATGGTAAAGTTTTGATCAGGCATAGTTCTTAACTATTTTTGAAATGAGTCAATTTCTTAATGTTCAAGCATCCCACCTACCAACTACATCTGTCATCAAATCGGGAAGCGATATTTGATTGTTATTTTGTTGATCGCTCGACTATCCACATATATCCTTTATGATCTATCTTTCTTAGGGGTTAAAAAGGTAGGGATGGTGTAAGGACTGAGGCTCTGTCATATAAAGCCTTTAGCCAAAAGTTTTTCAACTTGTTTGTTTAACTCGACTCTCTCCTTAGGATTCATTCTATAATGTGGGAGATTAGGAGCTGTGATCGTTGGAGAATGTTAATGGCATGTTGGATTTCTTGTAAGGGTGGCGCTCACTAGGTAATTCTGGGGGTATGACATTAGAAAATTCATCTAATAATGACTTAACTTTAGGAGTTAGGTCAGGAATAGTGCAAGGGAATTTCTCTAGCAATGATAGCTACACAAAATTTGTTGTTTAGGCTCTTTATTTCAAAATATTTAGGATCCAGTAAGTGGAGTCCCTTGGTGGTTAGGGCTTGTGGAAGAGACTTAGGAGTTCTTGATTTAACCTTTTTTGACAGTTTTGGTCTCAGGATGATGTTTTTGCCTTTGTACGAAAAGGCATAGGTATTTTCTCTTTCATGATTGGTAACATCAAGGTCATATAGCCAAGACCGACCTAAAAGAATATGGGCAACGTCCATTAATAGGACGTCATAGTAAATCTCATCCTGGTAATCGCTCATTTTGATTGGTACTAGTCAAGTAGGTATTTTTCGGTCACGGGTAAAGTGGTTTTATCAACCTAGGCTACTTCGCATGGGGTCGGATATGATTTTACCATGAGGTTTAGTCTCTTGATAGTAGATTTTGAGACTACGTTCATAGTGCTACCCTCATCAATGACCAATTGACAATTTCTTTTCTCGTTTTGGATAAAAGTATGGAAGATACTTATCCTCTTCCATTCATTGGAATCACTAGCAGTAGAGAGAATAATGCAGACAACATTAACATGGGCATCTTCAATTTCTAGTTTGTTTTTGTTACCTGCGTAGGCTTCGTGTTCAATTACTTGGTCTACTTCCTCGATTTGATTCTTTGGTTTTTGTTTTAAGGTAAGGGTACGTTGAGGACAACAAGAGGTAATGTGACTTCTATTATGGCAATAATGATGCTGGATTGAAGACGAATTAGTTTGAGAACCAGTAGTTGAACGAGTTGGACGATTCATGGTTGAGCCAGGATTGTTGTTAGTAGTGGAGATTTTTGACTTGACAAAGCCACTACTTAGGGTAGATTGGGTAATAGTTCTATTGTTGGGAGACTAAGAAGATGCTTGACGAATTGGATAAAGTTTAATGTACTTCTCAATCTCAAGGGCTCGTTGGGAAGCTTCCTCCATGGTGTCAGGAAAACTAAGGGAGACTTCTCGTTGGATGTCAAACCTCAACCCATCAACAAATCTTCGGACAATGATGATTTGGCCATCTTCTATTTCACACCTAAGTAAAAGTTTATCAAATCAGGCCAAATACTATGCCACACTAGAATTCAAGTGTTTAAGGTTTAATTGTTGTTTAATAGTTGGCTTCAGAAGTAGGTTGGTAAATATTTTTCCTTAAGATTTTATTTCATGACTTTCTATTAAGTGATGGGTGGCTCTCAATGGTGTTCAAGATTACGTTGGATATGTTGCCAATATTTCCTGACGGACTCTACTAGTTTTATTTTTGCAAATCATACATGTTTAATAGTAATCATTCCATACCACTCAAAGTAGTCTTCCATGCTATCTTACTAGTTAACAAACATATTTGGTTTCAATCTACCATTAAAGTCCGACATATCCACTTTGACTCTTCTAGCCATTTCCCTATATTGTCAGCAAACTGAACTTGTTGGCCCAATTACTCAGGTTTGTGAATTTCTAATAGGTTCTGGGAATTCATCAGCTTTTTTTTTCTCACTTTTTGTTTTGGTTAATTTTTTTTGGGACAACTTTCAAGGGTTCAAATTTTAGTGGTATTGTAGTTGTAGCTAAAGGGGAGAGAGAGGATAATAAATAGAAAAAGAAAGAGGAGAAACTAAGGGGGAGAAGCGATGAAAACCATGATTTAATGAAATATGCGATTTTTTTCTTTCGGACAAAAATATTAGTAAAGTTTTCAAAAATTTACCCGTCACTGAGAGTTATGTGGTTCACCGTTTCTATAGAGATAGTTATCCCAAAGTCTAATTCCACACGTAAGGGATTGATGCTAGAGGTGCAAGGATTTTTGAGTGTTAATTGAAATTTTTGCTACTAGTTGGAACCTAATGGGGTATAAGACAGGTTTCTGGATGGGCTCTGAACCAAACTAATATACAATAGAGTAGGGAAGGAGAGAGAAAGAGAGGGGAAGAGGAAGAAAGTGAAGTGTGAGATAAGAGAGGAGAGTAAGAGACCAGTGATTTAAAAAGCGATAGATGCTCATTCGGGCGAAGCAAGGCGCTCTGAAATATAAAAAATATAAAATATATAATATAATTGATAAATATGATTATTTAAATAAAAATATGACATTAAATTAAAAAGATCTGAAGTACCAAATCACATTATCCATCTTCTAATAACAAAAATATCAAAAGACTCAAAATAATAAAGTTTTACATAAAATTCATTTATCATTATAATCAACATCGTCATTTTCAAGTGTATCATTATCCTTCTCTTCCTCTTGTTTTTCTTTATCAAAATATGTTATATCCTTTTTAATAATAGTAGGAGATGAGCCTGAGGCTTTTGCACTCGTTTTTCCTTTCGTCGTCTGTCTTGTATATGTTTATAATTATCTAACACCTGAAGCTCTTACCACATCTCTCCATGTCAGGTTGTCATATTCAAATATAAGCTCGTCTTTGGCATCTTGCAAATTTGCACTTATTTCTCCCACCAACCACTTATTTGAATTAATGTCTTGTAATGAGATTGGATCAATTCTATTTCGCAAATCATGACAAGCTTTTAATGCTTGATTATACTTTATATAAACAAGATCATGTAATCGTTGATGCTCCAACCGATTTCTTCTCTTTGAGTGAATTTGTCATGTCATATAATTTGAAAACATATTAATACATCTATCTAAAAAATAATACATTAATTGAAACAAAATTATTCTATGACCCTTACATACTTAAAGACACTTCAATTTCGCTCACAACCCATAGCACTACATGTCAAACTAAAAATTTTGATAGCAAATTATTATAAGTTTAGGATGGAATTTTCAAATAGACTCTACCATTCAGCTACAAAATTTATTTTATTATTAGCAATAACATAATAACATACTATAGATAAAATTAATTATATTAATTTATTAATACCTAGGGATGTAGTTGTCCTAGTTGGAACTGCCATTGAAATTCTAAAAAAACCATCGGTATTCTTATATGAAGATAATTTATGTATGATCGTATCTTGTATCTCAAGACTTGGAACTAATCTTGCAATACACTAATATAACTCATTTAGAACTTTTGCATCAAACCCAACGGAGGTGATCTTATAGGTTCACATAATGTCCCGCTGCATATAATTGACGATGAAGTTGACAATTCCATCTTTCGTCGATGATTACAAATATTTTCTTATACTTTTCTCTATTTTCATTAAAAGACCTTTGAATCGTCTTCTTTGTTCTATCCAGTCTCATAAATATATCCTATTGCAGGCTTGTTTTCATTATTCATTAATTGAAGGACACGAACAAAAGGGCCCATTACTTTTAATATATAAACTACAAGATTTCAAAAGGATGACATTAAGATGAAATCATTAGCCCTCTTGCCTTTCGCTTCTTTTGCCCATTTGCTTGTCATCTATTTCTCCGAGGTAAATATATTTCTCAGGTTATGTTTTTGATGATGCATACTCTGTGATGTCAAAAAGGAAGTAACAAATCGGGTGACACCATATCTCACTAATTCCTTGTTGCTTGTGAATTCTCTCATCATATTCAAAGCCCCAATATGATTATAGAGAAATCCAACAATAAATATTACCCTTTCTAAAAATTTTTTAATTTCAGAAATTTTTTTAAAATTCTCCAACATTAAATCAATGTAATATGTCGCACATGGAGTTCAATATAAGTGTTATTTTTTTGCTTCAAGTAATTTACCTAAGACAAAGAATAACAAAATTGATAAAATTTAGGAGTTTAATACATCTTTCATTGAACTGGAGACAAAGTAATTAATAAATTAATAAATTAATAAATTTAAAAGATAAATCTTACTAGCTAATACATAGTTGCATCCATTGTCAGTTATAACTTGGACGATATTTTGTTCACTAATTTCTTTCACAAACTTGTCAAGCAAATCATATACCTTTTCTTTATATTTCACAAAAGATGATGTATCTATTAACTTCATAAACATGGTTCCTAAAGAACAATTAATCATAAAATTAATTATACTCCTATGTTACCTATTGGTCCAAACATTTGACGTAATAGAGTAACTATGCTTTACCTATAATTCTTTATGACCCTTTAATAAGTCATTCGTATAATCCATTTTTTTTTTCAATAATGGAATTCGCATCTCATAATAACTTGGAGGTCTTGATCCCGCAACATATTTTCCAACAGTTTCAATCATCTCCTTAAAACTATCCAAACTAGTTGTACTAAGGGGAAGGCCAACCTGATAGAAGAAGCGAGCAATGTGCTGAATTGTTCTTCCTCTTGTTTCCTTACACATGCATCACTTATATTTGTTTGTCTTAATTTTGCTCCTACTTACCCTTGTTGCTTCTGTGATCCTTAAGACATATATAAGTCCATCGATCCTTTTTTACTCTTCTTAACAACCAATGCTTCTTTTCGTTTTCTGTCACATATTTTTTTTCCCACTTAGATTGACACTTTCAGAATCATCATCATCATCATCATCATCATCTCTGATATGTTCAACACTATTCTCTGGTAAAATCTCATAAGATTTATTCTTTTGCATCTTTTTTTCATTCATATAAACTAACAGCTTTGCTTTTATATCAAGTGGACACTTCTTGCAGGCTGATGCATTCTTGAAATTTCCTACTATATGTTTTTTTGCACGAAAAGTACCACATCTAGTAGTTTTATTATAGAAGATGCAAGTAACTGTATTAGGATCATTAGGATCCTTTAGATAATTGTATTTCCATACAGGATCCTTTCTTGAATTTTTCGAATAATCTACTGAATTGCTTTGTACACTTGTCATTTATCCTGAAACCCTAATAATAATTTTAAATAAACAAAGATTAGTAGTGTTAAAATCTATATTATCAATCTAGTAAATAAAGATTACTTTGTACAGTAGTTAATAATCTACTGTTAACAATATACTATTTACTGTTAACAGTAGTTAGAGGGCGAGAAAAGAACTATTTATTAACAGTAAAGGGATAAAGTTGTCACCGACAGTGGAAAGTGGGAAGGAGAGGCAGCGTTGAGAAGTTGGTAGCAACAGCGGAGGATTAGTTTAAGACAATTGTGGCAGCACTGCGAACGACAACAGTGGCAGAAGCTGCAGATAGCAGCAACGACGGAAGCTGCAGATAGCAGCAGTGACAGCGACGAAAGTTCCAGAGGGCGTCCGTCGATGGCGAAGGAACCTACGGTCCTCTCCCTTAACAAGTTGAGGAACTACATATGGAGTGGCAGCGGAAGGAAGTTACAGGCTCTTGCGAGGCTATCGGACCCACCCGTTTGTCACGGACAAACTTCTAAACAAGATGTTTGATGTAATGCTTATGTATGTCCGTGTCTTTTGGCATGTTCATGCCTTGTACAACATGTAGAGGGGCGACCGAAGGCTTAATAGTCCTATTTTAGTTGGGTTGGTGGCCTCTTTAGGCTTGTAAATAAAGGTTGTGTCATGTGGACACGTGCGAGAGATTCTCGGTCGGTAATGGACCATTTTACCCTTTGTTGTGCAACTGTTCAGAGCTTGTAAAGTCTGTTTGTAATTTGCATTGTCTATGAAGTGTTTTTCGGAGATGTTTGCTTGTGGATCCCGATTGAGGCGTTCTCTCTAACCCGTTCTCTCTTTTGTTGGTCCTAAGGGACAATGAGAGGCTTCGGGGAGGCTGACCTTTGCGGACGGACACGCAAGGGTGCCGCACGACTTAGGCAAAACCAGCTAAGTCCGTGACAAATGGTATCAGATCGAGACAAGCACTCATAGAAACACTTAACATGCAAATGTGGGGGACCTAGCGGGGTTGCGTTGAGGGCAGTCAGCACACGCGCGACCGTTTGGGGGAAAACGGGCATGGAGATGTAGGGAAAAGGAGTCGCTCGGAGGAGCGTGCATCTGACATTGGCATTCAGAGGAATGGCCAACCCTTCGCGCAAGAGGCACCACGAGAATAGGCAAGCTTGGAAGAATGCGGAGCGCACAAAAGTTGGGATGGCTGAGTTTGAGCTACGGCTCAACGTTGACAACTATACTTGATGATGCTCAAGACAAGCGAGGCGCTTGGTAAAGGATGAGACCATGCAAGGTGGAATGAGTTGCTCAACGACCAAAAGAGTTATGCAAAGCTCACAGAGGCGAGGGGGAATTGCTAACTCGAAGAATTTAGTACTCATGCATGGGCTTGTATGCGGACGATGGAATGTTCGCGGCCATCCCAAGGCGACCGAAACTCGGCGCCATGGAGCATTGGAACTTTCTCTTCGGCATGTGAAGGATACGTCCGTAGGAGGCTGGAGTGTGCAACGAGTTCAGCATGTTGCTAGGCCTTGAGTGGTGCAGCGGGAGCTGTATTGATGTGGAGTCGCAATCTAGCAAGTGCGTTTGCAGGGGGCAGAACAATGCACAGTTTGTTCAGCAGATCGGAGTAGTCCAAGGGGATGGTGGTCTCCGAAACGAAGAGAGATGTTGCTCCAATGGGACAGTTATCCAGGAGGGATAAGTCCCGGCTCTCCAGAGGGAGAATCATGTGAGACGGACCTCATATGTTGAGGAGTACCTCAACAAACAACGACTCCACGAAGCTCAATGGACTGAGCAAGCGGCGAGGAGTCATCGCATGATCTCGCTTGAGAGAATGCACTGGTGGATGCATTGCGAGATCAAGTGGGGGAGCGACCCAAAGCAACTTAAATGAAGGCACACTTGGAGTCGATATGGAGATCGGACTCAAGGGAGGGCTAACCCGTGGAATGGTGGGCGCGAGGGCCACCATCGACTCAATGCAAAAACGAGGAGCGGAGCAACTTGGGTGTAACTTGGCGAAGTACCCAAGCCGTATGAAGGGAGCCAGCATAGAAGTTGGAACATGGAGCGGAGGCACAGTGCTTTCCTTAGACAGAAGTCAAGGACATGAACTCTTGCAGAGGCAAGAGTAGAATCATGTTGTTCCATGGGTTCTTCATTCTGACGGAGCGGACTCATCTTGCATGGTGCCAAAGACGAAAGGAGCTTCTGGGCACATGCACCTTATCTCGGAGAAGCATTTGATGGAGGAACTAAGGCGATTTAATTTGCGGAGGCGAAATTGGGTTCAGAAGGCCTTAGCACGAGGCAAGAGGACTCAGAGGTGGGTACTCTTGAAGAATATGCCACAGTGTTGCCATTCAAGTTGTCATGAAGGAAGCGGTGCGCAGCGGAGATTGTGCTGGTAGGGGCAGAGGCCCAGGATCCAGACAATGGTGCACAAATTACAGTGAAGTCGGTGGACTTCGGGAGCTACTAGGCGACGGACTGTCCTAGAGCGGTGCTTCATCTAGGTGTGACCCAAGAGTGGGTGGATGAAGGTCGATTGCAAAAGGAGCGAACAAAATCGAAGGTGGAAGAGACCCTGCGATGTATTGGCAGAGGCCACACATGGAGGATTCACAATTCGAGTTTATTCCATAAGGATCAGAATGCAATGGAGATGTCACCAGGAGGCGACATGGTGCAGCGGATCGTGGTGGAACAATTCGTGGCAATGCGATACACACGATATAGTCCCGTGAGGGACCAGATCATATGGAGGTATGATCGGGAGCTATTGGAAGCTCCACTTCGGTGAACAACACAACGGCAAGAAGGGCTATGGATTCAAGGAGTGAAGGCCATGGTACCGCAGAGGCGGGTCTTCCGTGCGTGCATCGAATTTTGCATCGGATGAAAGTCTTGGTCATCAGCATATGGGGGCTGGGTTCCACCAAGGGAAAAGTTCGAATGCAAGTACCAGTGAGTTCTATGGGAGGGACTTAATCATGCAGAGGTATGATCGAAGCAGCTGGAGAGTTGGACTACTCCAGAGCTCATATTCGCTTAAGGGAACCCAGCAAGTCAGAGGACAAGGCCGAGTAAGCGAACGTTGCTACCAAGGAAGCTAAGGAGAACAGAATCGGTGCAAACCCTACAACGTGATGGCAGAGGCTATGCATGGGAGTTGCAGTCTGTCTTTCCATCGACCAAACAGACTGCTTGGAGAATACAGAGGTGTTGAAGCAGGGGGTCGAAAGGGGCGAGGAAGCAACGACGAGTCTAGTGGGACTTAGCTACCCAAAACCAAGCATCAGTTAGAATTGAGGTGGACTCGGAGGAGTGCCACAGAGGCATATCTACTGATTGTGAAGAAAATGGATGCAGATGCGAGGCGACGGATAGTAGGGCCATGGGCATGGCAGCGCTATGGTACCGCAGAGGCGGGACTTCCGTGAAAGTCATTGATCCCTTGCTCTCATGGAGGGAGAGCGCTTGGTCGTGAAAGGGGCCGAGGAGGTGGAGAATGCAGAGGCAATCTCCAAGTACCGAGACAAGGCTGAAGGGTAGAGGCCGAAGAACTTCGTAAGACCGGTGTCAATGTGCTTCTCATTAAGATAGCCGAAAGTGAAGGACTTCGGGTCATGCAAGAGTGCATAACCAAGGAACGAAGCAGGCAGTACGCGGTGTTGTACCTTTGCTACTCAGAGGAGTAGGCGGCAGGGTTGATGGAGAAGACGGTACAATCCCAGAGGCGACCAAACCTATGAGAGAATTACTCTAAGTTGGGGTGAAAACTTCCTGCATTCCAGAAGTTCGATGGCATTGAGAAGGTGAATCACAGTAACTAACTCAACGCAAGGAGTGCGAACACTTCAAGTGCTTCAGAAGTGTGAGCAAAGAGCAGGTGAAGGCCAGTAACCAGCTCGATGCATGGAGTACAACCTCGAGGAGGCGGGCGAAGTCAAGTAACCTTTGCCTTCTCAACTCTTAAGAGAATGGGCGAAGCCGAGTACCCCAATTCTCTTATCTATCCAGCAGAGGAGCTCTGCACAAGTTCAAAGACCCTTCGAAGATAATGGAAGACAATAGTTGTCAAATCCTCACTAACGGTGATCAGTGCTACTGAGAGTAGATTGTCCGCTTCATTTCCCAACGAAATGCCAATCGAAAGCGGAAGTGATGCGAACCTACTTGGATGTGACAACTAAGTGAAATAAGAGTTAATGAGCAAATTTTGTGGAGGAAGGACCCAAAACTTCAGAAGTTTGCGAGATGATGCTCGTTAAAGCTCCAACAAGCATCCACCCAGTTCAAGCAGCATGAGGCATTTGAGAGACTGGCGCAGTAAGGATGGTCTTTTCCTTCATCTGGGGGATCCGCAGGAATCAACAATGATCAACACAACTCAGCCAACCCCACACCAGAGTCAGAGTCATTGGTGAGTTGAAGCAGCATGGCGGATCAAAAGGTTCGACTACTCAAAAACAGCAGCGGGGAGCAGCTGGGAGGCAAGAGGCGCATTGTAGCTGGAGCAGAAGATTGAAGACTCAGCAAAGGCGAGGAGTTGCAGTGTCGACAAAGGCTTCAACGAGGACGTCGAAGGAATAAGTGGGGGAGAATGTCACGGATAAACTTCTAAATAAGATGTTTGATGTAATGCTTATGTATGTCCGTGTCTTTTGGCATGTTCATGCCTTGTACAGCATGTAGAGGGGCGGCCGAAGGCTTAATAGTCCCATTTTAGTTGGGTTGGTGGCCTCTTTAGGTTTGTAAATAAAGGTTGTGTCATGTGGACACGTGCGAGAGATTCTCGGTCTGTAATGGATCATTTTACCCTTTGTTGTGCAACTGTTCAGAGCTTGTAAAGTCTGTTTGTAATTTGCATTGTCTATGAAGTGTTTTTCGGAGATGTTTGCTTGTGGATCCCGATTGAGGCGTTCTCTCTAACCCGTTCTCTCTTTTGTTGGTCCTAAGGGACAATGGGAGGCTTCGGGGAGGCTGACCTTTGCGGACGGACACGCAAGGGTGCCGCACGACTTAGGCAAAACCAGCTAAGTCCGTGACACGTTGGCGACAGAGGAAGGCTTGGTCCGCTGCGTCTACGGTGGAGGCAACAACAGAAAACATCGGCGGCAGAGGCAGAAGCAACACTAGGGTTGGCTCGGGGTCATGCGAGCGTGAAGTGTCGCTTTTGAGGGTAAGTAACTGTGTTAGCTACTGTTGAACCGAACCAGAATTTAAGTCCAGTTCGGTTGCCTTATTTGAACTGGGCACTCGCCAGGAGCGCTCGACGCCTGGATTCGGGCGAGCGAGGCAGCGCTTCATTGAAGCGCGCTACCTGGTCCACGCACATGGTGCTTGGGCCTCTCCTCGCTTGGTCCGAATGCTTCGGCGAGCGCCCAAGTGCCTATTTAAATCACTATTTTCATTCAGATCTGAAGTAGTTGATCCATTGACAATCTCCACTATTTATAGGAGTTTAGGAGCCTTGGTACAATTAATGAAGACAATGATTTCTAAAAGTAATCTCCTAGAAAATTAGTATATTTTTTAGAAATCCAAAATGACTTCTAGGATACTTAAATAGTAAATGAGTGCACTTAATACAAAAGGAGTCCCTAGAAAAACCTAAAGACTTTTTCTAATTTTCAGCAAAACTCTTAGAATTTTTAGGCCAACTAATAGTTGACTTTTTGTTGATTTCTTTGCCTAGAATAAAATTTGTTGAAATCCTTTGTAAAACTAGATGGTTCTCCATCACTTGTATTCCCTTTCAAATGTGAGTGGTGTTGATAACAAACTCTTATACTTGTATTCCCAATTTTAGTAAATTATACAGCGGTACTTAGGAAAGAAGCAAATTGTCCATCAGTCTTTAGATGTTCTGATTCCATCAAAGATATCCTGCTCAATAAGCTAACACATTGTATCCTGGAAATCTTATACTTGTATTCCCCTTCAAATGTGAGTGGTATTGATAATGAATTTTCTTACCATTGTAGTAAACTATACAGCGATACTTAGGAAAGAAGCAAGTTGTCTTTAGATGTTCTGATTCCATCAAAGTTATCATGCTCAATAAGCTAACATGTGTTGTGTTCACATGAATGTTATCAGGTGGGTATGCATTCTTTTAACTCAGAGATGAGACTTTATATAAGCTTTAAGGAACCATGTCCATGACTTGCTTTAGTGGCATTCTAATTTAGAACCAAAAGTTTAGTGAAAAATTGCATGGCTAAAAATGGTCTTGTAGTGGAGAAATGGTAACTGATTTCCAGATTACAAAGAAGCTTGCAGTATTTGAGGTTAAAGAGAACATTTTGCTATGTTCATATGATGTTTTAATAGACAGAAGAATTCTTGTTTATTTTCATGATCTCAATAGGCTATCATTTTTAGTATTCAAGAACTTGATGCCTATATGCTGTTGGTTTGTTAACTCGACCATCTTTCTGATATCAAATAATTATTCTCGTGTGGGTTGAATTATTCAGGTTGATAAGCGATCATACAGGGAATGTGCTGGAGAAAAGGTGCCTTCCATATCGAGTGAATGTGTAGGCCTTAGGGAGACATACTTTAACTGCAAGAGAGGCCAGGCATGTTATACTGGAAACCTGATACTTGTTCAATAGTTCAAATTCTAAAATGAAAATTGTATCATTATGTCTGATAGTTCAAATTTGTACCGATAAAGTTGTCCAATTTTTTGCATTACTTGCACGACCACCAAGTAAATTCATTCGCTGACCTTAAATTAAATTCTTCTGTAATGAATAGAAGTTCACACCTCATCTTCTCCTCATCTATGTAATTTTTCTAGTTTAAAGTTGTTGAAGTTTAGCTCTATGGTTATTTTGCTAAAATTGTGACACCTGCCTGTCTGTTCATTAATCTTAGTTGTTGACTCTAAGTTGTTCTATGGCTTAAAGTTTCCTTGTGCATGACTATCACTTTAGAGCATCAATTTCAGGTTTGACTAATAGTCATAAAATCAACAGCACCATTCATCTCAACTGACAAGTTGGACTCCATATCTAGAAGGCTTTTTAGATAAATGATTTTGATTTTCATTCTTTTGGTTTACATCTAGCAATCAAGGAAATTGGTTATTAATAATTGATCATGGAAGTTGTTTATTTGTAGGCTGCAAGGTCCTCATATTCTTTCTTATTTGAACTATATGACTTGTTCTGCTGTATCAATCATATTGATGCAGAACACATTTCTCCTAAGCAAAATCAGTTACTAGGACAGTTTTTGCTATAATGTGAAGAAAAACAACCCCACCATATCCAATGACATAGTTCAATGGTGATTTAGGAAACATCATATCTACATATACTGAGTCCCTTAATCTTGCTAAACACCAAGTCACCACCTGTTAGTAAAACCTAGGGTTTATAGAGTTGCCCTAAGATGTGATTTTGGTGGATTAGTCAGTGATATATCTCGTACCCTTACTATAGCTGTTTGACAGGAGCTGTATAATTGAGTTATCATAATCATTATTTTGGATGATAGATGTCTCCTTCCTGCTTATGAATTTTAAATGACTTGTTTTATGGAAATTTCAGGTTGACATGAGAGCACGGATACGCGGCAACAAAGGTTACTAGATCCTAAAATTTTCCTTTGTTATGATTCAAAATGGTGGGTTGAGAAAAGTAACCAATCTATAAATTGTATTTAGTCGAAGATTTTGCATTTGATCTAGTTACTACTATATAGATTACTTTAACTAAAATCCTGTACGATTACACTCCATACATATCATCAGGTCTTGCGTGAGGTGTATTGCAATGTAGAATCTTACTTTGTTATGTTGTTTAAGTGGAGCTCTTTCGCTTGCAAGTTTCAGTCACTTCATGCTCGGCACAAATATCAACCAATGGCTTCACAATGTGATGGTGTGAGGATGTCAAATTGCATTCCCATCACATGACATAAAGAATGCTTATTATGGGCAGTAAAAAATACAATGAAATGGAGATGCTGAGGTGAGATGAAATGAGAATGTAAGAGATATCAAGGTTCCGTTCTAGCTCACAATGACTTATTATTGTTTATATATATGTTTTTCTTAAAAGTCTAACTTTGTTTATATCTACACGTAGAATCTGACTTAGATAATTCAAATCTCTCGATCTTGTCATACTTTTTTCGGAATTAGATTCTAAATAAATTAGAATTTTTATATTTTTTTAGTTTATATGTTTGTATATATATATATGTATACACACACAAACACAAACACACACACACACACACACACATATATATATATATATATATATATATATATATATATATATATATATACATATACATATACATACATATACATATACACATACACATACATATACATATACATACATAAATACATACATACATACATATATACATATACATATATATGTATATATATATATGTATGTATATATTATACATATACATATATGTATATATATATGTAGTATATACATATATATATATATGTATATATATATATACATGTATATATATATATATATATGTTTGTATATATTATACATATGTATATGTATATGTATACATATACATATACATATATGTATACATATACATATATGTATACATATACATATATGTATATGTATACATATATGTATATGTATACATATACATATATGTATATATATATATATATGTACATATACATATATATGTAGAATATACATACATATATATATATATATATATATATATATATATATATATATATATATATATATATATATAAGCAACTATCGTTATTGTCGTTAATTTATAGGAAATACTTATCACTAAACGGTAGTTACCCGAACACTCACCTGCAGTGTGATTGATCATATCGATGCCTTCAGTGGTCGAACGCGACACTGGGTAGATACTAATTCGTCGGCATTTGTGGCGAAAACTACGCGGCCTGTGCGTTGCCGAGCCTCGACGCGTATCACTTGCAATGCCTGGATCCCACGACATCTACGGTGTTTAAAGGCACCTTGTTTGAAGTACCCGACATTCACCCTTCATCTTCACATGTTTGGACCCAGTGGGCTCCACTACACTGGTCCAATAACAGAAGGGTAACAAATTAAGCTCTTGGACGAAATATATTGCCTCTGCAACGTCGTCCTTTCTCCAAGGACGGCAAGGAAAGAAAATTCCTTTTGGACACGCGAAAGAATCCTAAAGATGATACCCAGATGATCCAAACCATCAATATCATACTGATCACCGATCCTGCACCTCTTTCTGCTGTCAATTTTACGTGTGGGCGTTGTGAGTATCTAAAAGCATTGCTCAAGAAACCAAAAAGAGTTCTGCATAATTACCAAAACTCGTCTCCTTTAATTTCCGGACCGACGCCGCTCCTTTCGGTGTTTTGTCGTGCTCGCTGTAATCGCATCGCTTCTTCGTCCTCCGCGAAGGTATGATCTCAGATCTGCGCCTCGTCTCCTTTCGTTTGTCTAAAGATCCGATCGTTTTTCCGTCCTTGTCCATGGCGTTAATTTAGTAGTGGTAGATCGGTCCTCTCTTGTCCGTCACTCTCTCCGTCCGATCTCAGTTTTTGAATCCCTTGAATCGGACCATCTTTATACGTGCATTTTCTTAGTACGGGTGATGATCTCTTGAAGCGAAGATTTAGCTTTGACTTCCAAGGATCTTTCTTTAGTGCTCCTCGGCGATGTAGTATGTTGAGCTCTCTCTAACTGTTAGATGCCAGATTCTTGCTAGAATCTGGCGTTTAGTGATAGGTCGACTAACTGACTTGAGATCATTCAAGATTCCGATCGAAGTTGAACATTCTCCGCGATCTACACTTTATATTTCTTGTGTGTGCGAAAAGTTGATTTCTTTGTGGCATGTCACTGTTATTTATGTTGATCTGTGTTGCTAACACTTTTCTCGACTAGATCATGCATTTTATTGCTAAATCTGAAATCACTAAATTGGTTTGGAGAACTTTTCACATAATTATTGTATTGATGTTCGATGATTGGGTAACATTCAAGGCTGGTTTTATTAGGGATGGCATCCTCTGATGAACCAGAAGCCGTTGAAAGGAAATATAAGAAGGAAGATAAGAAGGAAGATGAGCACGAAGAGAAGGAAGGTTTCATCGAGAAAGTCAAGGACTTTATTCATGATATAGGTGAGAAGATCGAAGAGGCAATAGGTTTTGGAAAGCCGACTGCTGATGTCAGTGGAGTCCATCTTCCATGTATCAATCTACATAAGGCAGAAATTGTCATCGATGTGCTGATTAAGAACCCTAATCCCATTCCGATACCTCTTGTAGACATAGATTACTTAATAGAAAGTGATGGAAGGAAGCTTGTCTCTGGACTAATCCCTGATGCTGGAACGGTCCATGCGCATGGATCAGAGACTGTCAAGATACCGGTAACTTTGATTTATGATGATATTAAGAACACTTACCATGACATCAAGCCTGGAAGTATCATTCCTTACAGAATCAGGGTTGCTCTCATCGTGGATGTGCCAATTTTCGGAAGGCTTACCCTGCCTCTAGAGAAGACTGGCGAGATCCCCATACCGTACAAGCCAGACGTTGATATTGAGAAGATACGCTTTGAAAAGTTCTCATTCGAAGAAACAATAGCAAACCTCCACCTGAAATTAGAGAACAAGAATGACTTTGACCTTGGACTAAATGCACTGGACTATGAAGTATGGCTCTCTGATGTTAGTATTGGAACTGCAGAGCTCACCAAATCTACAAATATAGAAAAAAATGGAATCACTAAGATGGAGATTCCTATTTCTTTCCGGCCCAAGGACTTTGGTTCTGCACTCTGGGATATGATCAGGGGAAGGGGAATTGGTTATACCATGAAAGGGAATATTGACGTGGACACTCCATTTGGAAACATGAAGTTACCCATCAGCAAAGAAGGTGGAACAACCCGCCTTAAGAAAGGTAAAAATGGAGAAGATGACGACGATGACGACGATGAGGTATGGTAATTCTGTTTTCTTTAGTATCACCTACTGCGATGTTTATTAGACTTTCTGCAGACACATATTCTTTTCTCCGAATGCCTTTAAATGGATCTTGGTGGAGCACATTGGTTTGCTAAGTAAAGCTTGATATTCTCTATAGAAACCACCTGCATTTGTAACCTCATCTACTTTGAAATTTCCAAACTGCCATGGTTTAGTGTTGATCAACTGAGTGTGTGTGTGTTATTCAGCTATGGTTAAAAACATTCCAGGGCACTGTCACATGTAAATATTAAAAAGATTTGGGTTTTGTCATGCGTGAAGCTTAACCTCTTCTTGAAGATAGATATTGACGTTTGGTAATCATTAAATCAGTATCGAGTTAGAATGTTGCAAAAAAAATATCAGTGGATTTATTGCTAAGTTATAGACATTAAAAGTAGACATATTGGCACATGTAATGCAAATCACTATAGGCAGACTGATGATATAGTGCCATCTGAATCAGCTGAACCTGCATCATCTGAATCAGCATAAACCAAATGAAGGGGTAAAGTAGGTTTGTGGCAGCTAGTTACGCAAATTGCAAAATTTGAACACAACAGTCATGGATTTGGGCTGAAGCGAACCTGTTCGAATATCAAGTACTAGACCCAGAACATCCCTCCAGTATAAGAAAAAAGAGGAGAGAAATGGAGCTTGCATTTATTCCTGGTGAAAGAAACAAATAATACACTAAAATTCTCTAGGAAAATTGTGTTAACAAAATTTTGGATTCTTTCCAACAAATGCTTAAGAGACAAAAAAAAAAAAAGACAATGGATAAAAGTGATCCCAATCTTCTATATTCACTGAAATTAGAGTTAAATTTCTCATGCAAGAAATGGTGGATGAATGCAAGTATATTTCACAGTTTTGTGGTTTCTTTAACAAGCCATTTGAAATAATACTTGTTTCTAATCAGATTTTTAATTCTTTGCAAATGTGTTTATGCAGGATTAAGCAGCTGGAACTTGAGTTAATAAAGTCAAAAGGGAATTCAGACAGCTTGCTAAGACATGGAATCTTTTTGTGCCTGTCAATAATTTTAATGGATTGTTTATGTAAGACCATAATACTATCTTTGCCATTGATGGCATCTTGAGTAAGCATGGGGACAATATTCTGGACCTGAACTATATTTTGTCTGTTCTAATAGTTTTCCCATATGTCTTGTGCTGCCTTTGAGATAGTATGATCCATATTATCTTATAATTTGTAGACTGCTGTTTGAAAAGTGTGTGTACTATATTTAATGGTTCCAAGGTCTCAAGTTTTGATCTGAGATCCATATCATAGGGATAAAAATACAGGTACTCAAGAGGCATGATTTATGGAGATGATGACAGCTTTGGCCTGGCACTGTATCTGTACAAGCATACTTCAGATCATGACAGAAGCATCTCACAAGGTAAAAGTCAAGGCCAGAAAGGAGTCAAACTCTACAAAGTGAAACCAATCTTATCTCTTTGCAAAAGAAACTGATACTTCATCACCAGAATCAAAGCAAGTCTGAGCTTGTGGACTAACATGCAGTGGATCATCGTGGAATATATCGACTGCTCCTTTGTAACTGCAGATGGATTCTCATCACCATATCCATCAGAGCTACAAAAAAATAAAGTGAAGGATGCGTCCTCACCCCCACAAGAAAGAATCCGACACAGTCCAACAAAGAGACATCCTATCCATTTCAGCATCAGTCGATTCCTCTCATCTCTTCATCCAGATATGTGGATACAAGCAGTAGTGATGACATTATTGTGAAGGGCTTGACATTAGATGATAAGATGGTAACTATCCTTGGATGTTTCTTACACAGGTTTGGGTAACACCCAAAAACATGAAAAGACAGAGGTTTGCTTTAGTAGTTCTTAACATTGATACACAATTCATGCATGTAATTTGCTCAAAGGATTTGGCTTCATAAACAATGACAAATCATATTAGGATATAGAATAATTAGTAGTAGGTTTCAACTTCTATTGATTCCCTCTACTCTCTCTTTCAATTCAAGCAGCAATAGGAATGATTCACACTTAGTTTATTCTCCTTGGGTGCCACATCACCCTCGAAAATTTACGGGCGTTTGATAGCTGACTCAACAAGTCATACATAATTTTGGTGCAAACCTATTTTGAATTTTTATAATCATATTAGGATTTTACTGATTTAGTGATGATTAACAACAGATTTTTCTTATTCAGATGCTTTATAACCATTGTGTCAAACTCAAAATTTGCAACAAACACATCACTCTAGAAAATATCACGGAACTCATTATGCAACACATTAATGTTTACTCAGATCTATATGAATTTTAGTTATTTAATAGGTCAGAAAAATCTTATGAAGACCAAAAGCCACTCCCACTCTTTCACAAGAAAAAAAGGAAAAACAAAATCGCACACACATATATCATGTAAAAAAAACTAAACATTTTAGTTAATATCTTTTGCTTTATTGTTAACACAAAAAACATTAATTGACATCAATCTTTTTTCAATAATGTAGTTCTATATGGGCTTTGGTCATTTTCATTCTTTTCATCGAAAACTCTTTTCAGCTTCAACTTTTGAAGTCTTTTTCAACAATTTCTTAAATATTTATCTATATTTTTAATATTAAAATATAAAATAAAACACAACCCAACTCAAATAGTCAAAAGATTACAACTTTATTATTGTTATTGAATGAATGATATAAGTGACCATAAAAGATAAATAAAATGATTGATGAGAATAATAAGGATATATTAGTTATTTATAATTTTTTATTTTATAAAATCAAATTATTTATTGGTGGTTAAATAAGGTTTATTGGAAGGATGTTGTGACACATACACATACATACATACATATATATATATATATATATATATATATATATATATATATATATATATATATATATTAAAAGTTGTATAAAAGGGCAGATATTGTATTTATAGAGTTGTGAAAGGATAAATATGTGAAAACACTAAAAAGAAACTTCCCCACTGTGCTATAAATACACAGCTTCTTCAGTGGCGCCATGTATCGTTTCTCTCCCATTTCTGTCCTCCGGCAGGCACATCTCCAAGCCTCTCTCTCTCTCTCGCTATCTGTCCCTCCCCCGGCCCCTATTCCTCGCCATGGATGAAGAATACGACGTGATCGTCCTCGGAACCGGTCTCAAGGAGTGCATCCTCAGCGGCCTGCTCTCCGTGGATGGCTTCAAGGTCTACTCTCAGCCCTCCCATCTCCTGTGTTCTTTATGGGTTAAATCGATCGTCCGAGCAAAACTCTTTCGTAGGTTCCCAATATTCTTGGTTTGATTTGGTCGGTGGCTCATTGCTTTTTGCTCTGTTGTCGTTAGGAAGACGGATTTACCTCGAAAGATTGGATCTTTATGTGTCATACTGAGTGGGCTGCTTCTTTGTTTGATCTCAAATTCGTTTACTTCTTTGCCTTTATTTGTTTAAATGGAATTCCGGATCAGTACGCCCTTCAGGGTGCCATGACTCGAACTTTAATCTTGAGGAATGAGGAAAGAGGTGTTGTTGGAGTAATCTGCTGGGAAGCTTGAGAGCAAAAGGTTGTGTGTTAAAAGCTTATAAATATATCAAACAATTTCCTAATAGTTTAACCTTTTGGACGACCTCTGGTTACCGAACTCTAATATTCTTCTCTAAAGCCTTTTGATGCTATTGGGTATATCATCAACAATCATTTTTTCATCATCAAGCTTTAGAAAAAGGAAGAAAAGTGTATTCTATATTGTTTCAATCTATACCCTCCTCTAGCATGGAGATCTTTTAAAGATGTGCAGTGTTTTGAAAACTTCTATTTTGTCATAACTTGCTACCATCTGAGATTATGGTCAAATTAATTTATGTTCTGTCCGAAAATTTCCATACCTTCACCAACAATCTGGCACATGCAGTTTTTACTTAGTTTCCGAATTTATTTCTCTTTAAAGCATTCACAGCTGATCTGCCATATGACATTCCATTCATCGTTTTTAATCTTGATTGGAATTAGTTATTAACTATGTTATCTTCTGGCTTTCTTAATATATTTAATAATAACTATGTTCTATTGTTGATAAAATTTTAATTTGCTAGACCGTTTAATTAATCAAAGAGATAAAGGGTGTGGATCCTTTCTTTGACTTTCTTTTTTGGAAACTCGTTCATACTCCATAATTTGTTCTTTTGTGGTCCATGTGGCATCATGTCTTGGAAATGAAATATTTTATCTGGGTAATGTGAGATGCCTCGACAAACAATTGCTGAAATTAAGTTTATAATATTCATCATTTTCAATCAGATGCAAAGAAAGGAATGAGGCAAAAGTCCCATTTTCTCTTGTAGGGATAGTTATTTTCAGTTGTGAATGGCGTAAACTTGATAGTAATGTTTATTGATTTGCATTTTTGCCTCAAAATAAGTCTACTTTTTTTTAACCTTCAGGACTTACCATTGGTTAGATATTTGTTAACTTCTAACTTTCTTTTGCTGATTGCATTTCATATCATGGCCATCTCAACTATGAAAGGGACAGTGTATGCTTGCTTTCAGTTGGCACATCCAGAGATCTTTTTCTATTGTTAAGTTGTAGCACCATCTCATTCTTTACCTTCTAATCAAGCTTTAGTACAGTAATTGTCTTGTTCTTGATGTGCTGCAGTTCTTTTGGCTTTTGGAGGACTAAAGATGTATTTGATGCTCCCAATGCATTCATTAAGTGCTTGTTTACTGAACATTACTGGAAAGTGTCTTTGCTACCTGGGGAACATGTTGACTTCTGATGTCTTCTGACAATCTTATAAACCACTTTCTTAATGTAGTTTTTATTTTACAGCCTAGCTTTCGTTAATAGGCTACACACGTAATTTATGGAAAAGAAGATGTAGATACTCTGTTGAGATCATGAGATTGTCCTCAAGTTCATTGCTTGCTTGTTAGCAGAAATTAACATTATTTGCTTAATCAATTTTACTTGCATCTGTTGACAGGTACTGCATATGGATAGGAATGGTTACTATGGGGGAGAGTCAACCTCACTCAATCTCGTCCAGGCAAGAAACATTTGAATGTTTTAGTTCATAAACCACAACACTGCTTAGACTTGCTTGAATATGTCAATGACGTTGTTTCTCAAACATTCTCATCTTATGGAACTATGCTATGTTGAACATTTTAGCTGATAAAAAGATATGACTTAATTCTTCCCAAAGATGAAAATGGATGGTGTGGTTATTTGCTGTTCTAAAAGAGAAAAAAAGGACAGCTATAAGTTTCATAGTTGAAGACTACTTAAAAAATGATGGATAGGAGACCATTGGCTCAAATCTTATTTTTGTGTAAATTTACAAATTGAAATAAAAATTAACATCTTAAAATAATAAAGTAGTAGCTTTTTTCCATCTCCCTGTATTAACTAAGTTGTCTTTTCCTTTGACAGCTCTGGAAAAGGTTCAGGGGTAGCGATAAGCCTCCAGCATATCTGGGGCCTAGCAGAGATTACAATGTTGACATGATTCCAAAGGTTTGTTCCTGGGTACCATTCATGTAAGCTTTCATCTCATAGATTACCATGTAGATAGGTTATTTTCATAAATTTTATATTGACAGTGATCTATGATCATAAATCATTATGTAGGTTGGTTCTGAAGGGTAATGGCAACCTATTAATTGCTTTAATCCTACTAATATGTTCCACAATCTGTCAGCCTTCTGTTTTGATGTCTTTCTTGAGTCTCTTTTATGGTAAAAACTTTATTACCTGGAATGAACTTCTGCTATAAGGTTGTATGTTGAATAATGCTTGAGTTAAAAATCTATGGTGTTTAGAACATTGATTTTTTGAAAGTTCTTTCTGTTGGTGATCTGTAATGATTATCTGCTGCAAATTTATTCAAAATTAAATAATGTAATCAATATCTGAACTTTCCAAAGTTCTTTTTCAGTTGATGGAAACATTTGGTAGAAGCAATGGAATTGTTTTTGGTGCTTAAACCAACTCATAGATATATGCATGGTTGATTTTGTCGATCTTGAAAGTAACTTGTTAATCCTTATGTGGCTAGTTTATGATGGCTAATGGTACTTTGATGTGCACGCTTGTACACACCAATGTCACTAAATATCTTTCTTTCAAAACTGTGGATGGTAGCTACGTCTTTAACAAAGGAAAGGTATTTACTCATCTTTGTTATTTTCTGCCATCATTAAGTTGTAATTTGTTGTATTTGATGGATTTTGACATTCAATATCTTCTGGTTTTTGAAAAAAAAAATGGAATAGATCCACAAGGTTCCTGCCACTGACATGGAGGCACTGAAGTCTTCATTAATGGGGCTGTTTGAGAAGCGTCGAGCTCGAAAATTCTTCATTTATGTCCAAAATTATGATGAAAGTGACCCAAAAACACATGAAGGATTGAACCTTTCGAGAGTGACTACAAGACAACTTATCTCGTGGGTATCCTTTGTAGTTGATTTCGTTTATTATTTCCACGCTAGGAAGTTCATATGTGGTATTACATGTTGCTTTGTTCTTACAACAAAAGGGGTTTCAGGTGAGTTTTTCAAGTCATCTGTATTTGAGAATATATATCAAACAGCCCATGTCCATGACATAATTATAGTAGAAAATATAACATAGAACTTATTACGGCTGATTGAAATAATTCTAACAAAGGAATGAAATCCACTATTCACTATATTCAGGGAGAAAGTTTTCTATTAAATCTAAAAGTATTTTGGAGAGGAAAGAAGCTTGCTACTAGTGGATAAAATGATATCTGTTGATGTCTTACAACCATGATCATCTCCAAATAAAACTTAGTTAATGACACCTCTAAAGCCTTTTTGAAAAAGGAAGGTCTTCTTTTTCTTGAATCAGACATCTAAGAGTTTGTTTAGTCAGAGGGGGCTGGTTACTTTCATAGGCTTTGGGAGATCAATAGCTATTAAATTGGTAGAATAATTTTGAATTAATTGGACTCTTAATATTTCTTTTTCCTTTTTCACTGTCAAGATTATCCTATTTGAAATGGATCTTCATGGGAAAGGGAATATAGGAAAAAAGTAATATGTACGTGCCTATTTGGTCCTGAGCATAACTTGCAAGTTTATGTCACTATTTGGCACATGAAGTATGATGATGTAGTCAATACCTGAAACAAAGTCATAATTCAATTTGTATGTTAAAATATGTGTTGTTTAAGAGAGTTAAATCTGAATAACTAGACTCAAAGCCTTAATGTGTACTCTTATCAAATTCTCTAAATCTGAAACATGATATTCTTGTCTTTCAATAATCTAGATTTGCTATCTGGATTATCCTTTTATTTATTTGTTCATAGAGATTCATGCTTCATTACTAGGTAACAAAGATCTGTCTTTTTTTATACCTGATCTGATTGTTTGGAAAACCTTGTTGCAGTTATTTTGCTATTACTGTAACAATGCAACTAGTTACTTGGACTAGCTACTAATTTTTTCTTCACTTTTATTGGTCAGAAAATATGGTTTGAATGACAACACAGCTGAGTTCATCGGCCATGCGTTGGCCCTTCATAGGGATGATCAATATCTAAATGAACCTGCTCTTGATACTGTGAAAAGAATGAAGGTAAATGCTTCTTGCGGTTTTCATGTTTCAAAGTAAGGTATGCAATACCGTACCATACCGGTGTTTCAAGGTTGGCTCGGTACGATACAGTACCGTGTACCGGGCGATACGCTAGGGCGTATCGAGTGGTACACCTAATTTAGGTGTAAAACCCTCCGAAAATACCTGAAAAAAAAAAAAAAAGTTAGGATAGAGTTTTTAAGTTAGAAATAAATATAGTAATAACATAAGTTTAGCAAAATCAATGTAAATTAGGTAAGAATAGTATCACATATCTTTTTCGGGCTTTGAAGAATATCTTGTGCAAGGTTCGTATTTTAGTCCATTACGAATTGTCCTTATGTAAACATACCTCTTGATTAGAAAGTTTTTCCTCTTAATCTTTCCAAATTAGTCTTGATTCAATTCACAAATCGTTGTTTTGTAGAGTTTAGGAAAGCATAAATATGAGAAAAAAAGAGTTTGGGATAGTTTAAGAGAGTATGAAAATGTAATGGAGTGAAATAGGGGAGAAGAAGGGGTTTAAATACTATGAGAAAGGTTTTAAACATTTCTCACTGTTACCGAGCGGTTTTAAATATTTCTTCCTCTTACTGTAGCACGTTCCATCCGGTAGCGGACGGTCCGCGTACCGATATATCGTCGGATTGGTACGTACCGTCCGTACCGGATGGTACTATTCGAAATTGTATACAATGTTTCAAAGTCCTTTGGAATTTAAATGCTATCCTCTTATGTACCTATTTTTTGAACAGTAAAAGAAGCTATACTGAATGAATTAGTAAAAAGAATACAGAATGATCCATATTCAATCTTCCTCGACAAAATTATGCTGCTCTTCTTGAATTTCTTCATCATTCAGATTAAACATAGGTCAATCACCAGGTAGTGGAAAGTTTGCTTAAATTAACTCACAGATGTCACTGCACAATTTGTGGGTTTTCAAGGATACATGTATTACCAACAATGTAAGTCCTACTTCCAAATCTCAGTTTATTTAAACAAAAATAAACATTTTTATCAAAATACAGATAGATGCATCAAGAAGTTGCCCTGTAGCTGCTACTTTATGCTAACTGCTCTCTGCTTTTCATGGTGGATTACCTTTCCATTTGATTCCTTCTCCATTTTTGTCTGGTGTGCACAAGTGCATATTTGGTTGTTGCCAAATGGAATGGTTTGTCTTCCTGGTCATTTGTATCGTTGTGATGTATTGCTGGTACTGATGTCGGTTTGTACATGTAATAGATGTATGCAGCATCCTTATCACGATTCCAAGGAGGCTCACCATACATATATCCTTTGTACGGATTAGGAGAGCTACCCCAGGTTAGTCATTCAATTTCTCAGTCTACAGTATTGGAAATTGTTCTTCTGATCCTCTTACTGGAATTACAGGCTTTTGCACGCCTTAGTGCTGCTTATGGTGGCACATACATGTTGAATAAACCAGAATGCAAGGTATCCTTTGGTGTTACTTTATTCTCATCATGGCTTCAAATTTTGGAGGCAAAAAATACTAGATTTTTGTTTTCATGATTCCTATAAGTTATTGCTTTGTCACAGTTGACATTGGTTGGCTTCATCCAGGTTGAATTTGATATGAGAGGAAAAGCTTATGGTGTGACATCCGAAGGAACAACTGCCCGATGCAAGAAAGTTGTCTGTGATCCTTCTTACTTACCAAACAAGGTAATTTGTTGCCTTGAAATGGAAACTATAATAACATACTTGATGGTAGATCACATGAACTTCCTTCTGTTCAAATCGAATCGAATTAATTTTAATTTAAAAAATATCAGCGCGATCGAGTTCGCTGTCTTAAGCCTCGAACCGGTTAATTAAATCGGCCCGAAAATCTAATTTGACCCAATTTCAATACCGTAATTTCACAAATTATGTGGATTCAATTTCATAAATCTTATCGTGTCGGTCCAACTGGATCATGATTTTGGTTCGGTTTAATTTGAAAAAAAATATATATATTTTTAAATTATTTAAAATTACAAAGTGGTTAACCGAATCGGATTAACTAGTTTTGAACTGGTTCAATTAGATAGGTCCGAACCGATTCCAGCAAGGACCTACCTTAGATTAATCAAACCAAACCGAAAATCGTTTTGGTTCGATTCAACCCTTAGCAGTTCTGTTCAAACCGGTCTGACCTGCTTCTTTGATGAATATTTGCTGAAAAACTGCTGTCAGTTTGATGATAAATTTGCTGGTAAGAGTTTCACAGTTCAATAACATCTTTCTCAGAGGATTTCAATTGAATAGGTAAGGAAGGTGGGGAAGGTTGCAAGGGCTATTGCTATTATGAGCCATCCGATACCGGATACCAACCGGTCTCACTCGGTTCAGATTATATTGCCGCAGAAGCAACTTGGACGCAAGTCTGACATGTGAGTCCTCAGAGAGCATATTAGTCTCTATGTTTTATTTTGAGATAAATTTTCCTTTTTATTTAATTCTATTATATTTCACGATGCTCATTTGTTGTGGCTCGACAGGTATCTCTTTTGTTGTTCTTACTTGCACAAAGTTGCCCCCAAAGGGAAGTTTATTGCCTTTGTCTCGACGGAGGCTGAGACTGATAGGCCAGAGGTGGAACTGAAGCCTGGAATTGATCTTCTTGGACCGGTAGATGAGTTATTCTTTGAAACTTATGATAGATACAAGCCTATCAACACACCCTCATCCGATCATTGCTACATCTCAACCGTAAGTATCCGTGATGCATTTTCTTAGCTCAAATTGGTTTACCTTTAACAAGTCCAAGCAATTGCAGAGTCATGATGCTACAACTCACTTTGAGTCAACTGTCATGGATGTGCTGTCCATGTACACCATGATCACTGGAAAGGTAATGATCTTGAAATGTTTTCTTAATTTAATATTTCCCAACACAGTCTTTGTTATGCAAGATTAATGTCTTCAGACCCAGCTGGGTCCTCCTGCCTGGGGCATGGTCAAAGTCTCATCAAAGGAAAGCCTCCTTAGAAATCGAATATTGACGACTCTAAATTGTTTTGATCAGGTTAAAAAATATCAATCAATCCAAAAGCTTAAGCCTCTAGACCACGAAACAATCTTTGTTCAATCGAAAGAATGACATGAATGCTGATACTTATGATAGTAAAGAAGAACTAGAAGAACCTTCATTCTTGTTTCCTTTTGCTTTTGCTTTTATGAGTTCCCAAATCCAATCCAAGTCCTGGTAGATATATTTTGTGATAATGATGATGCTGACCAAGTTCTGGCACCCTTCTTTTCTCCGCAGACAATTGATCTCAACATGGATCCAAGTGCTGCTGGTATTGCCATAGAATGACAACCACATGATGAATTTTTCTTGATCAAGCTCTGTAATTGCAGTAGATGATTGCCATAGTATGTATGGCATTCAAAACAATCTCGGTTGTATTATTAGTCTTTAAAATGCTTGGACTTTTCCTACTTGAATCGAGTCATCCTTAAATAATAATATGTCATCATATATTCTGTCTGTATTCTTCTGGTATTTTAATGTCATCATGCTCCTATTGGAGAGAGCGAAAGAAGACATCGAAACAAAAAAAAAAATCTGAAAATTACCAACAAAAACATACTATTAGCCGACACAAGATTAAGTTTGACACTCCTTATTATATTTATATTTGCTAGTTTGGCAATTCCCATAGTCCCACATCGAAAAAATCAGGCTTTTATCTCCTATTGGAATTATAAATCAGGGTCTAGGCTTTGAAGTTAAAGGCACCACAAGAAAAATCTACGTGTTTGCTCTGGGTTTAAGTCCACACTCAGTTAAATAGTTTGGGCTTATAGTTTGGGTTTTTCTTGTTCAGTATTTTCGGGTGTTTTATGGCCTAGGAACATCTTCCTAAAGCATTTGTAATAGTCCCTCATTTGTAATCTGGTGTTCTTATCGCTTTTATCTTTTCACTTTATTATCTTTGTTGGGTTGCCAAAATTACCCTTTGGTAAATTTCCTAGGGCTAGCTCTAACAAACTGGTATCAGAGCCTGGTTTCGGGATCTTTTGGCAACGATGATAATAACAAAGATTGTTGTCGAGAAATTCGACAGAAATGTCAACTTCGACATGTGGCAACTAAAGATGGAGGTCATTCTGATTCAAGACGGAGTTGATTTGGCACTACAGGGGCTGAGAACATTCCAGATGGTACGTCAAAGGAAGATTTTGCAGGTATGGATAAGAAGGCTCGATCCAGCATTATTCTAAATCTCTCTGACGAGGTTTTACAGGAGGTAGCTACGGAGACTACGGCTAAAAGCATGTGGGACAAGCTTAAAGCCTTGTATACGAAGAGAACAGTAGAGAATCGTCTCTACTTAAAGCAGAGTTTGTATATGCTTCGGATGACTGAAGGTACATCTATACTCTCACATCTTGATAAATTTGATTCCTTGGTTATGGATTTAGAGAATATAGATGCAAAAATTGATGATGAGGATAAGGCCCTATTACTTTTGTGTTCTCTTCCCCAATCTTTTAAGCATTTCCGTGATACTATGATTTATGGAAAATAAATAATTTTATATCAGAAAATTAAATCTGCACTAAAATCTAAAGAGCAGATAGACAAGGATATCACTGGGGAAAGTAGAGAGAATAAGGCTGAAGGTCTGGTTGTTAGTGGGAGAACAGATAAAAAGAAAATTGACAGTAGTAGATCTAAATGTAGATCTAAATCTAGACATAGAAATTTGGAATACAAATATTGTCATAAAATAGAACACATTAAGGCTGATTGCTTTAAATTGAAAAATAAATTAAAACAAAAGGAAAAAATTATTGAGAAAACTTCTGAGTCTGCTAAAGCTAGTGTAGTAGCTGATGAGAATGGTGGAAATATTTTCTTTGCTACTGATGACAGGACGAGGTCTAAAAATGAATGGATTTTAGATTCGGGTTGTTCTTATCACATGTGTCCTAATAGATATTTGTTTTCCACGTATAAATCTTGTAATGGTGGAATTATTTTGATGGGCAATAATACAGCATGTGATGTTTTTGGTAGAGGAACAATCCGAATTAAAATGTATGATGGTATTGTGAGGACGCTCACTAATATTAGACATGTTCCTGATTTAAAAAAGAATCTCATCTCTTTAGGCACCCTAGAGGCCCTTGGGTGTAAATACACAACTGAATGTGGAGTTATGAAAGTTTTTAGAAGTGCTCTTGTTGTTATGAAAGCTTGTAGGTCTAGTATCTTGTATATTTTGCAGGGAACTACTATCACAGGCTCAGTTGTAGTCTCGTCATCATCATTGTCTGATTCTGACATCACCAAATTATGGCATATGCGTTTGGGTCATATGAGTGAAAAAGGTTTGAGCATATTGAGCAAAAGAGGTCTACTTTGCGGGCAGAGTACTGGGCCACTGGATTTTTATGAACACTGCATTTTTGGAAAGCAGAAAAGAGTCAGCTTCAATTCTGCGGCAGTTCACAAAACGAAAGGTACTCTTGACTATATTCATTCAGACCTTTGGGGTCCAGCTCATGTTCAGTCTAAGGGTGGTGCTAGGTATATGTTGACTTTCATTGACGATTATTCCAAGAAAGTTTGGGTTTATTTTTTGAAGCATAAAAATAATATTTTTCTAACCTTTAAACAATGGAAGGCTTTGATTGAGAAGCAAACAAGTAAACAGATTAATCAGCTTTGAATAGATAATGGCATGGAATTTTGTGAATGTGACTTTGATGAATTCTACAAAAATAAAGGAATCGTTCGGCATTGCACTATTAGGATGACGCCTCAACAAAATGGTGTGGTCGAATGTATGAACAGAACACTCTTGGAGAGAGCAATGTGTATGATCTCAAATACAGGGTTGAAAAAGGACTTTTGGGCAGAGGCGATTAATATGGCCTATTACGTTGTCAACCGAGCTCCTTCTGCAGCACTTAACTTTAAAACTCCAGAGAAGTTTGGTCATGTACTCCTACTGATTACTCTGATTTAAAATTTTTTGGGTGTCCAGCATACATGCATGTAAATGAAGGAAAATTAGAGCCTCGAGCTAATAAATGTATTTTCCTTGGGTATGCCTCTAGGGTGAAAGGATACAGATGATGGTGTTCTGATCCCAAATCCTCAAAATTTGTAATCAGTAGAGATGTTACTTTTGATAAATTATCTATGTTATCTTCCAAAGAGGATTCTACTAGTTGTACAAATGATAGTGCGTAGAAGCAGGTGGAGCATGAGATTGGTAGTTCAGATTCTTTTAAGTCGAACTCTTCTACTCAAAGAATACCAATAGGTGGTCCCGAGTCTACTGTCGCAGATGATCCAGAGAAAGAGCAATATTCTATAGCCAAAGATAGACCCCGGAGGGATATTCAACCACCACAAAAATATGCAAATTTGGTTGCTTATACTTTGTCTGTTGCAGAAGAAACAAGTGAAGTTGGTGAGCCTACTACCTACTCAGATGTAGTTTTTTGTGATAATTCCGCTAAGTGGTTGATTGCGATGAATGAAGAAATTGAATCTCTCCATCGGAATAGAACTTGGGATCTTGTGAAGCCACCTTCGGGTAAGAAAATTGTTGGATGTAAATGAGATACTATTGTTGAGGGAAAGGTCCTTGTTCAAAAAATTCATACGAAGGACAATCCAACTGATATGCTTACGAAGCCTGTTCCGGTTTACAAGTTTAAGCAGTGCTTGGACTTGGTTGGTGTTCATTGTTGGTGATTGCCCGTTGGGGCTTTTATGATGAAGGTGGAGCAAGTTTTGTTGGAACATACCAAGGTGGAGATTTGTTAGTTTGGCAAGTCTCATAGTCTCACATCGGGAAAATCAGGCTTAATATCTCCTATTGGAATTATAAATAAGGGTTTGAGCTTTGAAGTCAAAGGCACCACAAGTAGCACCACAAGAAAAACCTAAGTGTTTGCTTTGGGTTTAAGTCCACACTTAGTTAAATAGTTTAAGCTTATAGTTTGGGTTTTTCTTGTTTAGTATTTTCGGGTGTTTTATGACCTAGAAACATCTTTCTAAGGCATTTGTAATAGTCCCTCTTTTATGGTAGTGATTTGCTCCTCTTTCGTCCGTGGATGTAGGTTAAGGTTAATTGACCGAACCACGTAAATCTGGTGTTCTTGTCGCTTTTATCTTTTCGCTTTATTGTCTTTGTTGGGTTACCAAAATTACCCTTTGGTAAATTTTCTAAGGCTAACTCTAACAATATTCATAGAGAAACTTAAGTTCTTCTTCATCCTTACAAACACTTTATGTTAACCCTAAATCCCGTCGTATTTTCTCTCACATAAACTTTGAAGAATTTTTTACTACACTTTTTCTACATCCACTAGAGAGAAACCAACCTAGGAGCCATTTTTTTATTTTTTTTTTCCTATTTTATAGCAATAAATTCTAATTCATCGAATCTCTAATCATAATCCGTGTCCTACTTCATCAAGTAATTTGAATTCTTTTATAATCTCAAAAATACTTGCCAATCCCAATAACTCTCAAGCTCAAATTGCATGCAATGCTATATGTGCCAACTCTCAAGCTCAAATTGCATGCAATGCTATATGAATTCAGGACTGGACCAACGTCAACAAGTTGGCAAGTTATTGTTGTATGTGAGCCATGCTTTTTTTGTGTTTGAAAATGAGAAAGGAGTATGGCAATGTTAAAGCTGAGATTGATCAGCAGTTTCATGTACATGATGACCCTAATCTATACGCATTGCGAAGAACACATTTGTATTTCCATGAGCCTTGAGATGTTACCTCTCATAAATGGCATATGCCCTGCCTTACCGGCCAACATCAAGCAGCAACAAAGAAGAATATGCCGGTTAAGTAGATCCAGGGGATGACTTTGGAGGACAGTACCGGACCATTGCAGGAATTGTTGGATCACTTGTGCTAAGCTAAATGCCATTGGAGACCATGCAGCGACAACTGGTCCCAACCAGAATTTAGGTTCAGGAGTCAGATATGGTCTTCGTGCACAAGAGGGGAGGGGAAGGACATCATCATGACCTGGCTAAGGTCCTTTGACCCAGATGATTCAAGGATCGAGATTCGAGTCACAGAAATAATCTCCTCGTAAATTCATATATCAAGTCCTTCCCTAATAATTTAAGTTTTTTAAAATTTATTAATTATTTATGATGGTATTATATATCGAATGAGCGACTCAAAGAATTTAGATTTGAGTCGTAAAAATAACATTTTGTTAAATCATATACCGAGCCCTTATACCCTTAAGTTTTTAAAATTTGTTAGTTATTTAAGACGGTATCATAAGAGTCCATAAGTTTGAATCATTCATCTGCTCCACTTTTTCGGTATTAAACTAAGAATATTCATGCCATACCAGTAGTTGTTCACATGGATTTACACCATACAGTTGGACTTAGATCCTTTCCTAGTAGTTTGTATTTTTAACATTTATATTTACTGAATTCAAAATATATAAGATAAATCTATGCATCATTCCAAAACACCATCATAAATTTTCCTTTTCTTTCTCCTAAAAGTATTAGGTGGATGAAGTGTCTTCCTACAACATTTTCATCCTTCCCTTTGATAGCAAGAGGTTTTTATCATTCAAACTAAGCTTTTGTTCTTCATTTTGTGAAAGAAATCATCAACACTGATTGATAATGAAAAATAAATAGCTTCTATCGGCAATCATCACAAACATAAAAGTATAAAAGGAAGCTCATAATAACGAGTTGATGAGCATCTACTAACATCAGACCCACACTCTATTACAACACAATGGTATCCATTTCTTAATTCGTACTGATCAGCTATTAGCATTAGCTGCTCTTACCTATATCACTAAGCAAAGTCTCAACACAAGAACACACCACTTAGTCTCTACTTCATCCCCTCTAAATTTTAACTAAGCATCACCAGTTTCAGATGATATCCAGTGCGGATCTCTCTCTCTCTCTCTCTCTCTCTCTCTTCAACCAAAAGCATTTCCTGATAGCTTGACATCTACATACACACATAAGAAGTGGACCTCATAAGCATGGTGGAAATGAGCTTTTTTCCTTTAATTATCCTTTGGATACATGGACAGCTCCAAAGAAATGGACCATCTCACGCCCTTTGTACACTTCTGAAGCATGCGCAATGGAAGTCCAGATCTATCTACCCTGCAACTTCTTCAGTACTACCATATGAATCCAGTAAAGCAACACTGCTGTTATTGTCTCAAACAGCTCAAAGATGACATGAACACACCCGTAACACGAGATCTCAGGACTTTGCATGTCCCAAGCTGATGCTGCTCCAGATAAAAGACAATGCTGCAGTCACATGCCTGCAGCAGTACTGAGATTCCATGTTCATCTGCGAGGACAAATTATTCTGCAAGTCTTGTAGCAATCATGCCATGGTTATTTCAAGGGGAGAAGTCGAAGGATGGTGAGCTAGATTCGATGTCATGCTTGAAATCCCTCCTCATCACACGGCATCAGTAACAACATGATAGCGCTAACAAACCTAATCTACTGTAAGTTCTCACTCGTAGTGGTGGTGGTGGTACATATACTTAGCTACTGGACATAGTTCTCGATCGCCTTCCATGGATCACTCGAACTCGGCGTAGTATTCCCTACCCATCTCATGAAGGGGATTCCACTCCCAGAGCTTGTCTGAAGCGGCGGGCAGTGGTAGAGGCAAAGCATTGAAGGGAAGAAGCTGGGCTTGGGAAGGCAGGTGGAGAAGCTGGGCTTGGGAAGGCAGGTGGAGAAGCTGGTTGGGGTTGTTCACGTAGTTCTCGTTGAAGCCTACTAACCTGTTGAGTTCGTCGATCATGTGAGTGGCCATGGAAGGGCCGGTGGAGGTCAGAATGGAGAGCGTCGGGGTGAGACCGGCGATGTTGTTGTTGGAGCGGCGGAACGACGCGCCGTCTTCTTCGGTTGATGTGGTGGTCGAACTCAGTGAATTGGCCACCGAAGATGTTGATCCATAGACGATGGGTTTAGGTAGCGCGTATCGTCCACCTCGTGCGTGTTGCGCGGTCTCCACCGCTGCTGTGCCTCGAGAAGAAGACGACCTGGAGGCAAGCGTGGCAGGGAGTCGGTGATGATCTTCGACGCCGGCTCGTTTGTAGACACGGCAGATCGATATCTCAGCCTGCATGCAAAGGAATCTGACCTTTGATCACTTGGTTTCCACCAAAAGCGACATAGAGAAGCAGAAGAAAAGGTTGATGCAATCGAAACAATGCTTTTAGTCAACCTGTGTGCGTAGTAGGAGGTCAAACCGTAGAAGAGAAAGGATCAAAACTCACCCATAAAAGGCCAACTTCATGCAAAGAAATAAAGATGGAAGTATCACATGAGATTACACCATCATGAATAGGAGAGGATTTGCTTGACAATCCTGCTTCGATTCATTGCAGTAGCTGAAGGGTAGGAGGACTGACACAACGAAGAGGATTGGAACTACTAAATCTACAAATCTAATTGTGGTTTACTGGACACGGAAACGGTGCCATGAACAAACCCTAGTCCAAAAGAAATGAGTGACAAACATGAAACTAAGGTTCAAACATTTCTCAAACAATCTCACAAAGTAGTCAAATATTCATGCTGTAAATTACTCCTAGATCTTGTCTGAGAGTTACCTTCCTGTACTGATCGGTGTCGCTGTGTGGCAACCGGTACTCGTTCATTATCCAGCTGGATCGGATGCCTTTCGGAGCCTTGCCGGAGTAGAACACCAGCGTCTTCTTCAGTCCGATCGAACGATTGCTCTCGTTTCGGATCGTCCGGTCCGCTCCGGTGGCCTTCCAGTACCCCGATGCCGTCACCCGGTTGGGCCGATCGCCGTTCCTGTACTTGCGGTCTCTGGGAACGTAGAAGAACCACTCCTTCTCCCCAATCGCAGCGAGAGCTATCGTTTCCCCAAACAGCAGATGAGCGAGATGGGATCAGGAGGAGGAGGAGGAGAAGACGCTTAGAGTAGGAGATCTCGCACCTGGGAGCTCCCAGGGGTCGTAGTGGTAGAGATCGAGGAGGGTTATGAGTTCCACGTTGAAGCGCTTGCCCTCCACCTTCCGGCGGAGGTAGAACTCGATCAGCTCCTCCTCGGTTGGATGGAAGCGGAATCCAGGCATGACGACGTCGTTCTCGTGCCCGTCCTTGCCTTCATCTTCCTCCATGGCTGCTGCAATTGCCATAAACCAAGGATCCTGGATTCATCACCTCCCCCTTCGCCTCTATACACTATCCTATAAATACTTGGTTCCAATCTAATCGTACCTTTCAACGTGGTGCAAGCGGTAGGAAGAGGAAGATGACAGTCAAAACTTACAGTACAATACAGTACTGTTATCGCCAGAGCGTTACAATTACTACTGTCGTTGCCTTCTCCTCTTCATCCCCTCTTTACACAGCTCTTGAGGAGAGGCAAGAGAAGACCGCTGCTGTTATCATCGCCCTACATGTCTTGCAAACTCTTCTGCCGTCACAGCTCGCAAAGAGGGCGAGGGTGGGAAGAGGGGATCAAGTGGAATCCGTGACCACCATTGGTGTAGACAAAATTGACCTATAAGTCCGTTTACTGCACCGGTTTCTCTTCCTTTATGCACTCACCTCAATCCATGTCTCAGCAACCAATTTCGCATTAAATGGTCCAACGATTCGGATGGATGACTCGTAGCGAAGGCTGGATTTCCTTCCCTTGGCATAATGGTCCCTCATCCTATCTCCACCACTCTCATGTTTCATGGATCATGATCGTGATCATGAATAGATTTGGGCGTATTCTACATGTTTACATAGTTAAACCGACGGGTATCGGTAGCTCATGGAATAGATAGTGTCTGGAGCCATCGATATGCTTGTTGATGCTGCACCACTGTCAAGTTTCATGCGTCTTAGTGAAATCTATTTTACTCTCATGTGAAATATATGCAGGGTCGGGAAGAAGCAAAGAAGATTCCCAATGTTGTTCTCACTCTACGGTCATTGAATTGTCAGCCATTGCAGATTGGAATATCTCACGATGAAAAAGACTGGTATGAGCTAAATAACATCTATGGAGCTTTCAGATAGACTCCAGAGGAAACCTTATGTCAAACTTCCTTGTGATTCACATGATCTCCGAGTTCTTTCTTGAAATGGTCCACATACTTGTGCTTTGTGATCGTACACACATAAGCGAGAAGTAGACATTAAGGAGGACTTGCACCTTTCTGTTAAGAATGATGCGAAAGAAGGCCACTCGATTAATTATCTAAAATATCTGAAATTTTTATTCGTCACGATCAGATCTAATAACGAAGGTTCCTATATCAGAGAATTTAAGATGTCCTTTGGTTTTCGGTAAGTTAGATACTAAAGAGAGCATGGAGTATTAGTTCTTCTTCCTCTTCCCTCGACATCATAAGACAAACATCAAAAGGAACAAGTCTCAAGTCCTCAAACAGTATTTTCTCCTCCATCAAGACGCAAAGAATTGCTGAAAGTGGAATCGGTAGCTAGCGATCATCGATCATCATTGCATAATGATAGACCAAGGGATTTATTTTGTATTCATTATGAACGCGTATTCAATAGATTCTATAGCGTCCGGATTGAGTCATCCAAGCTTTTGACAGGCCATAAATGGTTTATGTGATGCTGGCCAACATTGACAGGGCGGTCCTTCAACTCTCAAGAGGTTGAACAAACTTGGAACAATCACGAAGTTCCTTTACTTGTGGTTGGCACTAGTCAATTTGACGTCGAAAGAGGAACCAGATCTTTTAGGAATCGCTTTGGGTCAAAAAAGGAAGCGAATGCACAAGTTTTCTACTTTGACATCTCTAGAAGAGCATCATGAAGTCATTCAACTTGTCAATATGTATAATCTCTGTCTCATATGATGAATACATGATGAGATCTACATTTTCTCCTTCTGTATCGTGTGAAAGCTAGTTATATCGGATTAAATTCTACGCACACAAGCTGACATTTTTGACGCCACATGAACGTGTTGTGCGGGCATGAAGTTGTGCCCCATGATCTGAGAGAGAAGGAAACAAACGAATGCAACTGGTGATGCAGATGCAGACTTGAAGAAGCTAATTCAGTGACTTCGGTGATTCCGGCGCATGCATCATATCAGTGTCATCAAGTTAGTGTCGCGGAAGACAGACAAAAGGTAAAGGCTTCGAGGCATCGCCAGCATTGAATGCTCTTGAGACACGGTGGTCCTCTCAAGCTCCATGGATCTCTCTCTTTTCGTTGAGAGGAGACCGCCTCAAAACTCTTCATCTCTGCCCTTGTATTCTGGAAAGCAAGCAATTCTAGACTTCATCTTCAATGTTATGTCATCATTCCATTCACACTTTTTTTTTTTTCTAATCAGATTTGAATTAAGATGAAAAGGCTGAGACGGTCATTTCTATGCATATAGAAGAATCGATGCATTAATTCATCATGCATCCTAAATGCCAATATTATGTACAGCAAAAGTTTGAAATGTCCTCCGAAACCCTAATTAATTTGTCATGGATGACCAGTGGAGGGAGTCTGAGCATCATCTGGAGATTAACAATTACTCCATGAATTACTTGTATGCATAGAGATAAAAGTGCATTTATAATGCAGCAGACCAAAAGCAAGTGGGCAGTTGGAGAGAGCTATCAAATCTACAATATGTGGCTTATTGTGCAGACAATGAAAGAAGATAAGAGCTTCATCACCAATCAGTGTGAGTGACAGTTGAAGAGAGTTGTCAAAAGCCATGATCCAAGTTATTGCAAAAAAATTGTGATGGTCATGAGACCTGTGCTTTTGAGTCGGAAAAATGTTTGATTTGCTGAATGATGGTGGTTGTGGTTGGCAAGGGACAATCAGAATTGATTGACTTGTCCATACATAAATAGTGCATCAAAAGCATGATATATGGGCAGAAGAAAAACTTTCGTTCATGGCACTTCAGGAGGGATCTTTGTCGCATCGATCGCATAATCTCGAAGGTTTCAAGTTTTGTAGTGATGGATGGATACAACGAACAACAATAGCCCTACAAGCATCATGAGCTTCGATCACAATAACGTGTCATTATTATTACGGTGATTAAGTTCTAAAGTTATAATCTTGTCAAAATAAAATTTGACATCAAGAAAGGATATTACGAAGAATACAGAGATTCACTATATAATGACTACTATTTTCGTCGCATATTCATCAAAACATGCAACGAACGGTATGAACCACAGTAGCTGAAATCTTATTGCCTGACTTAATGTGAGGGTAGGAAATGGAAAGTTAAATCTGCAGCTGCTTCCTAATCTTTAAAAGTTTCAACTATCATCGTTGCTAAGAGAGCTTTAATGAGAGAAACCCTTTTTTTTAGCGTTAGTACGATGGAAAAAAATGGTGACTGATGCTTTTTCGTGTGATTTTAGGGTTACTAGTTTTAGCTGAAGAATTCTTGTAGATCAGCTCATTGATTCATATAAGAAGAAACATCAGTCAGTCGATACAGCATGATGAAATGGCTGAACTCGTCTACTGGTTTTTGACAGGGGCTGTCATCTGATGAACTGTTAATAAGAAAAATACTTGCACAACATTTAGCTTTAAATTTTGTCAAACGTCTAATTACTTTATTTCATTTTACAGTATTTCTGACTCTCATTGTGTCCAATGATATTTGTTATTGGAAAAGGAGATGCTGTTGAAAATAGACCTGAGAAGATAAATTGCATGCATCAATTGCTCCATGAAAGAAAGAACTTATGTCATTTCAGTTCAGATACTTCAAATGATGAAAGTAGCTTTTGAGCTTGGCTTCCCAGAACGATCGAACAAGCTCGATATCTTCAGTCCAATATACCACTCTTAAACAAAATACTTTCATGGCAACAAAAATCTCACAGCTTTCCTAGGAAAATAAAAATCACAGACCAAATCCAGGATGATGAATGTAATAAGTCAACCATATGTGTGATTGCCCATCTGTAGTTTCTAAATCCTTCATCTCATTGCATACACCATCATACATTTGACAACAACTCACAGCATCATTTGATGACTGCAAGTGTTGTTGTTAGTACTTGACATTGCATTTCATGGAACTTTCATAGCATATATATGGAGATCATTCTTGTGTTAGAACGAGTATCTTCTATGGAGCTGAGAAAGCCATGCTAAACCCTGGCTGACAGACCACATCTTTTGTAAGACAGTGAAGAGTACACAGCTCTATGACTGCTCAGTGACCCAAAAACAATGAAACAAAATCCACCGAGTGTGTGTGGATGAGAAACCAAAGAATTAATTGGCTGACAGGTCAATGAATGACTCCACTGGAATCTTCTGTCTCCAGCAATGGCCACCATTTCTGACTCTGATATTTGTATTGGAGTGCTTGGACTTCACAATCGTCCACCTCTCTTGCATGCCTTTGTTTGAAGGCGTGCACCATGATGGGAAATATGAACTCACATACTCACATATATATATATATATATATATATATATATATATCACTTTCATCCATTTTGTTTTGCCTGTATCATGGTAGGAAAAGGTATCTCTCTACACCTGTTTTGAAACGACAAAGAAAATAAGAGAAAACTCCAAGTCCTCCATTGATGAATGACTAACCTAATGAAGAGAAAACTTCATGGTAGGAAAAGGTATCTCTCTTCCTCTTCTTCTAGTTTTCCTGCCTTTATTTTCTTTTTTTATTATAACTTTTTTTGTATTCTGACTGATGTTGCTTCACATTCAAATTCATTGTTAACTTGTGATAAAAAACTGTATGATTTAGTGAATGACTAGAAAATTGGTGATGCATCAATAAGGATCATCATTAAATTCATCCATCTAACATAGACATAACATGTTCGCCTAAAATGTTCAAGCCCTACATCGAACGGCATAGACCATGCGCTGTTGGGACCAATCATTAAAGGTCGACGCGGTGTCGATTTGTGGTGCTGAAAAATTCGAATGATTTAATGTTGGTAATAGCATTTGTTCCCCCTCTTGTAAGTTTATGTGCATATACTAAGGACATGCCATGTAAGGTATTACAGGTTGAGAAGCAGTGCTCCATTTAAACTAAATTTCTCTAATCACATAGCAAAAAATTATGTTATAAACCACAATCTTTTTAATTCCATGAAGTGGTGTGGTGCCAATTTGGCGAGTGATTGTGATTCACAGAGAAAAAGAAAATTAAACTTTTCTAGAGACCAGAAAATCTTATTACAGCTCTCTCAAATACCAATAACAGTATCATGAAGTGCAATGCAAGACATAAACCACCATTAGACGAGTAAAAGGGATCGATCAAAATAATTAAACATTCTGAAGACTTACATATAAGTTATCAAAGAGTTTTAGAGAGCACAGATGCTCTACTTCGTGAAGTGCAGTCTAATATTTGAAAAGACTTAATTAGCATATATTGTCTTCTTTTTTTTTTTCATCTCAAACTACATTAAAATTATCGAAAATGTGATCTTTAGAGAGCACAGAATCACCATATCATGCAATACAATGTAAGACATCAGCCACCGCTGCACAAGTACACAGTCAAGGTTATTAAAAGAGATGAACTTAGAGAGCACAAAAGTTCTCCAATGAAGTGTAATGTAAGACATATTCTCCGACCACCCTAAAGTGATACTGTTTTGTGCTTAAATCCTTGGGAGAATGCAGAAAAGAATTTGAGAGCTTTTCTTCTTCTTTTTTACGTGCAACCAACTCGTACGTGCATGCAATACAGTTCTTGTTTGCACCCTGGAGACTGAGGCAGGGTCTGCAGTAATGGCGGTCTCATGAGCAACGAGGACGGCATACAGAGAGCAAGTAAGATTCCACCACAGAGGGCATTCAAGTCCCGCGGTGGGATCGTTTGCTTGACGCGGTCTGCACGCCCCACCGAGGTGAAAAAAGATAGAATGGTGCTGTTGCTGCAACAACAGTTATGGCGAGCGGCCGAGTTGGTGCGGTCGCCGCCCGTCTTAATGGATGAGGGACGATCGGATCGGAGAGGGGGGCCATCGCGCCCATTCAATTCCCGACCGAGCGGCCGCGGTCTTGACTCCAGCCATGGACTTTGACCCTTGACCGTTTTGACCGGTTCTACCGTTGGCTAAGTTGGCGGGAACCACCAAAAAGAAAATTATACTTGTATGATATCTATTTTGAACGCAAATCTAATTATCAGTGTTTTTCTTTTATCGTCGTCAATCCAACTTGATAAAAGCTCATCTGATCTAACTAACTTTTCTAATATTATCGTGATTTGAAATCGGATGTCCTTATATAGCTGGGAGAGATTGATTCCTTTACCTACCTAATGAGGTCTTTCTTCTAGTCCTCGATTTGTGACATTAGATGGGACCATGTCACAGACAGTCATATGTGAATTGGTCAATATACTTAGATGGGACCATGTCAACATCATTTAAATAATGGTGATTAAGCTATGTATGGGTGTCAATTGGTCATTCATACCTCAAGTTTCAATTGACGGTCGAATCCAATCATATCACTAACTAATAATATTATACTCCTGCTTATGAACAAATCGAAGAGGTGTAGATACCTCAAAAGCTAAATCACTACTACTGTTTAAATGATGATAGCATTTTTGGATCAAGGGAATATGAGAATAATATGCTTCGAGGCCCGGCCCATTGAGAGCCTACTTAATGGACCCGAATTAGAACTCACATATCAATTGGGTCTTTCATTCGGCCCATTAGTCCAAGTGCTCGCGTGGTGCAGCCTAGTCTAATCTTGGCAGCGCGACAGACTAACCCTCGACAATTAACATATATCTCGGAGTACTTATTATAAATCATAGAATAACATCAGCATATTAATGATTAATCTAGTGATTAACACATTTAAAGACATTAATATTTTAATTGGTCCATATATATATATATATATATATATATATATATATATATATATATATATATATATATATATATAAAGTTGGTCAATACTTCTCCTCCGAACAACAATGTGATATGGAACAACAAATCAGTAGCAAAAATAAAAGTTCTAACATTCACTAATACACGCCTTATAAGTCGTTTCGGAAACATGTGATTCATGACAATCAATTTACGATCATCACCGTATCAATGACATATGATGTATCAATACACTAAATAGTATGGTCAATTTTAGGATTAAATTCAATAAATATATTATATTGATATACAGATATATAAGATTGAAGATTCCGATCCATCACCCGTGGAGGTCCATCGTTCATTTTGATAGAATCAGGTATATTTATATAAGCGATTACTTAATTCAAATTTTAAAATTTAAGTTATATATAAAATAATCTAATAATTCAAATATTTTTTTCTATAGATAATTTACTATTAACAGAAGGACGATCTAGAATGAATCAAAATTGTGAACCTTGTATAAGACTACTACTCAAAACTCGAAAAATATATGTAGCATTATTCTTATCTAATTTATATTAATTTTACTAAAACTATACTAAATGTATATTTATTTTAAATTTAATTTTTTTTAATTTTTTTTTTCTATTTTTAAAATATTTTTGAAGGATTTTATACCTATTTTCGGCATATAACTTGGTATGTCCTAGTGTACCGCTCGATATGTCATACCGAGTAAAAGCTTAGCCGTTAACTTTCATTTGAATATTTCATTTGGTTTATAAACATTGGAGGTTTTTGAGTTAATTTTCTACCACTTATTTGATTACTATGCTTCTTAAAGTTAGCTCGCTTGCCACAGTGTCAAAAATTAAGCAAAGAGTTATGCCATCTAAATATATCTCTTGTTAATTACAGAAAGTACTGTATATAAATTTTGAGAAAAAGATTATTTTGCAGAGAGAGGCAACATATGCCTTTATGGGCATCCTAACGGGGCTTGGGGAGTAAAAGAACCTCCTGAATATATCAACCAGTATGAACATTGCCAGAGATGAGATGGAAGAAAAAGGAGTGCCTTGCCTTTATTGCAAGCCACAGTGATACTTGGAAACTCTCTGTTGCAATCTGTAGTGGTGAAAGTTTATATTTTGACAAGGAGACTAGGTAATGTCTGTTCGATTGGATCTGAGCTATCACCTTGTTAACCTTTTCTTAACGTTCATGCATGCATTGATCAATAACATGATTCACAAGTTTGGAGTATTAGAAGATTTCCTTTATCCTGATGCAGCACTTTCTCTATATACTACGATAGTCATTTAGTTGCTTTTCTCACGCTTCAAAATTCAAGAATGCAAATATTGTTTTTTGAATCACATATTCTGGGATTAATTTATTGATGTATTTGTTGATCACAATATTAGTAAATTTGATCTTGTGATTGATGGGATATAAAGAAAAATAAACTTTTGTATATGAACAAATACTAGGAGGTCATAACACGCAGGCAGGAGAATTAAATAGAATTATAATAAAATAGAACATCAAGATTTATGTGGAAAATTCCTCCAATATAAAGGGTAAAAACCAATAGATAAATTAGAGATAATCCACTATAAGAATAATGAATATATAAATCTCAATTTCTTGCTTAAAACCCTTGTAACAATCACAAAAGAATAGTTGGGATACAAGGATCACGTCACTATGCATAATATTCAAATTTTTCTTCAAGTGAGCTGTGGGCTGTCAGTCCAACGATGGCTTGTGCCTGTGCTTTCTGTTGGCCCCTGTCATATGTCATTAGTACGTTCTGTCCATATCAACATAGCTAGGTTAGATTTTAGCTTTTTTTCAAATAACTCTTCTAGCTTGTGGGGTTATGGGTATTTTAGGAGGCTTATGTCCAATGTGTAAGTTGAATTAGCATGGTTCAACGGAGTCTCTAATTTTGTTTTCTACACTTGTACAGAGAACTTCTACATCTCTTTTTATTTGGTTTGGCCTTCTTGTTTCAATTTTATGGGAAGACATCCTTGATTGGACCGATTTCTTTGTTTTATGTGAACAAAAGATAAATGTACAACACAACCAACTCAATCTCTTTTGGATATCGAACTAAAGTCTTTTCTTAGCCTTAGACTATGGTGAAAGTGATGGAATAAACCAAATTAAGTTTACTCATTGTTAAACAAAAGAGTGATGGTCACTCTTCATGAACTTTAATTGTGCACGGGTACATGGGACATGCACATCCGCTTTGTGCCCATGTCAAATGACTTGGCACAAATGGGTAGTAATATGATGTATGTGGAAGAGTATAGTGGAAAAGTAGAAAGAAACTATTAAAGTAGCACTTCTAATTTACTTACTTTTTGGCACTCCTTCACTTTATATTCATCCACTTGTTTATAGTGACTGAAATATGAGAAATGTATTCATATTTATTACCTTTTTGAGAAGTACTGTCTCTAGTTAGATTTATGGTGCAATTTTTTCTTGGATAACCAATCATTAAGAGCAGTCAACTGTGCATAGAGTGGTGCTATGCTGGTTGTTGAAGTTGTATGTCCAAAGATGTCTTGTCTGCTGCATTTTGGTTTCCGTGTGCAGATTCCAAGGCTATTGTAACTCCCTAGCCAGGGATTATTCTTGATGAATTCCTTTTTCTACGTGTCATTGTCGAAGCATCAATTGTTTTTGTAAATTGTGACTTGTTAATCCTGCTTTCTGTGTTCTACCACCTTTCAATTTCTGCATCAATTGTTTTTGTAAATTGTGACTTTTTAATTCTGCTTTCTGTGTTCTGCCACCTTTAAACTTCTGCTGATTGTGGAAGATTCAATCAATGATTTTTTTTTCAATTTTTGGGTGAATTCCTCAAAAAAAAAAAACATTTTACTTTTCAAAAATTTTTACAAGAGCACCCCTATTTTGAAATAGTGTCTCTTTTAAATTTCAAAACAGCTCTCTCTTTTAAATTCCTCATCAGTTGCCTCCTTCATCGTCGCCCTCTTTAGACCTTAGCAATCAATCCATCACTCGTTTGTCGTTTTTATGGAAACCTAATAGTTTATTGTGACAATGCTTGCTTGGATATAGTGGGGGGTGACCAACCCTCGTACGAGGCCTGTAATGAGGGGGGTGACCCCATGTGTGGCGAAGGGGGCCGATCAACCCTCATGCAAGAGCTACAAATAATAATAGGTTCGATGAAAGAAAGAATAAAATGATCTTTTAGTTTGATCTCTCTACAGTAAATTTCACAAAGTATGGGTTTTTTTTTATAGAAATTATCGTTAATTTTTTTTATGTATGTAGAAAGGGAAATGTTGTAGTTAATTGGTTTACCTCTTTTGCTAGTATCAGCAAATTATCTCATTTTTTGATAGGAGTTTGACTTTTTGATTTATTGTATAGGAACGGTCTTCTATATTTTCGTTCTATTTAGTAAAGTGTAATTTTTTATTTTGAGAAAAAAATTCTGCTATTTTCGATTAGCTCAAAATGTGTCACACGATGGTTTAGCAGACAAATAGTCTCAGTAACAACAACAAAGATGAGTGGAGCTCAAAGAAGGTGCGCAGGACGGCCTCCGATGACATCTCATCTATCCCTCCTCCCCTTCTATGATCGTTCGAGACTATTTTGTTTTCTATTTGCTTCCCAACGTTCAGGACCGATGCAATCAGGGATAGAGCCCTTCGTTTTGCCTCCACGGAAAAGGTTGATGAATACCTCCATGGAACTACGTCCACTAGAGGAGATTGATGAAGAGATGGAGGTGGAAGATGGCGTCGAGAAGACTGTGGTGCGTGTGGGGCTGCAGATTCCGATAATGAGCTCTGGGTATGCTGCAACGTATATGTTAGGTGGTATCACTATGTGTGCGTCGGAGTAAGTCCTTCCCAGGCTCGGCGATCTTTGTCCTGAGCCACCTGTATGTTGGGCCGATGGTTCATATTTAATCTAAGGTGAGTTTTATCAGCCCACAGCTCACCCCCTCTTAATCTAACTCTAATTTATATTAGGAGGGGTGTAGTGGCTATAAAAAGATGTAGAAAAAGGCAATAAAGAGACAGTTTTTGGCAACCACGGGATTCCAAAGAAAAGGAGAAAAATAAGACAGAAAAGGAAGAGAAAGAAAGAGAAGAAGACAAGGACAACACAGAGAGACTATTCTCAATCATCTAATAGTGCTTTCATCTCAGGTTAGATCAGATCTATAGTAGATTCTTACTGTGATTTCTTGAGGAGAATTAGGGAGGATTTAGATATTGTGCACACTGACGTGATCCTTGTATCCCAGTTATTTTCTTGTGATTATTGCTAACTAGGAATAACTTAATTCACAAAAAAAATAACTTTTATTTATCATATACTAGCACAATAGACACACAATATACAAAAAGCCATATAAATTACATATAAATTTGATCTCTCTTGATAAAGGAAAACCGATGAAACTCCCCTTTCTGAATCGACAATGAATGAAACTTTAGCTACTCCCTTTCCTAACTTGAGAATTGGAACTAGACCTAGACTCTCATCTAACTCAGGCTCTTTTCTACCTGAATTCTTATCCTATACCTCATACCTTCATTCTGACTTGCTTCGGTATCAAAGCTAGGGTCAACTCATTTGATGTGGAATCGAATTAGGCTCTCTTCTCTTCTCTTCTTGCTGACCCAAACTAACTCTATCTTACTGGCCTACCTCGACTCGCGTTCCATTCTTTAATTCCTACTTATGGACTACTTAGTTCAATTCTGATTTTAACTACTGAGTTGTGCCTAGTAGGGGTGCAGCGTATGGGTCCCCAAAGGAAACTGTGTAAACCAACTACTAATAAGAATTTCACTAACTCTAAACTCAGGTACCCGTATTTAATATAACTCAATACAGGAGTAAGAATAAAGTTAGGGTACTCAAGAACAGGTTATGACCGAGCTACTACTACTGGACTGGCACCCGAAACTTCCTGCACTGGATTGATTGTCTCTCTCTAAGCCTCTACTCTTGCAACTATACTGCATACTCTCTAACACAACTTCTTTTAGGCTAAAATGCACTAGAACACTACTTATGTTGTTTGATGGGAAATCCAATTAAAAACATCTCAAGATTCGAAAGAATGCATTTTAAAGTAGATCAATCTTGCTCCCGTTAGTGCTTCTTTGCCAATTGAACACAAGACAGGACTCCTAAAGGTAAGAAAGGTAGAGTGCCAGCTGGACTATACCACTACTTGTCAACTTCAGACTAAACTAGGGATTCCACTCGCCAAGCCACTACTAGTGTCAAGCAAGTAGTAAATGCAATTAAGTTAGTACGAGTGCCCAATAGTATAAAAAACTCATAACAAGTAAGGAAAAATATGTTAATTGCAGTTGTTACCAAGTCCTGTCTTCACGGTGGCAGGCGATTCGACTCTTCGGCAGTTATAAACGAAATCCGAGGGTGGAACAGAAGAATTGGTGATAGGGGTGTAATAGAAGAAGTCACTACCAAACCCTAGGCAAGGGCTCCTTCTCTCAATTCTTACTTTATAGTGGTAAAGAAAGAAAGAGAACCAATTTACCAAAACATAGGGCAAAGTAACTACTAGACAAACAAACAAGCTACTACTATAGCAAGAAAGAAGAATTAGTTGACTAGGATACAAAGATCACATCATTATGCATAATATCTAAATCCTCCCTAATTCTTCCAAAGTAATTAGGAAGAATTACTTTACTTGTTCTGGTTATTCTCTTGTGATTGTTGCTAGAGTTTTGGGCAAGAAATTAAGATTTATATATTCATTATTCTTATAATGGATTATCTTTAGTTTACCCCATAATTTTTACCCTTCATATTAGAGGGATTTTTCACGTATATCTTAGTGTTATATTTGATTGTGACTTCATTTAATTCGGCTACGTCTTATAGCCGACTAATATTTATTCATATACAAAATTATTTCTTCCATCACTGTATTCCGTTGCTATTAGTTCTCTGTATCGATTTAGAAACGCAAGAGCACCATCACATCGGCAATGTCCTATTTGCTCTCTTTGAAATCTTGTGATTATAAATTTCTTTTCATATGTTTAGGGAGAAGAATAAATGTACAATCCAATCATATCATCTTTGGATAAAAACTGACGTTTAGTTTTCCCTTCATAATTGAACACATCAGTTATGAAATTCACAAAAACCCATCATAACTGAACGCATCAGTCGTTTTACGTCTGCGATGTACGTCGAGGACACGATCGTCATTAGATGAAATCTTGGAGGACTCGGTCGTCACCAGTCGATGATAAAACACGGCTCGGCGGGAGCGGCAAAACCAAACCGTCTCAGCCGATTCCTCCCCCGTCATTTCTATTTGATCTTCTTTGTTCTTCCTCCGCCCTCTTCTTCATCTTCTCTCCTCTCCATCATCAGAATTAGCCTGTCTTCCTCGAGGCCTCGAGACCGTACTCGTTTCGTTCATAGCAGAGCGCGCAATGGATTTGGGCAGGAGTGCGTCCACTTATCGTGAAGCCGAGGATCTCTTCAAAGACTTCAGAGGCAGAAGAGCCGGCATGATCAAGGCTCTTACGACTGGTCTTTCTTGCCTTTCTATCTCTCTCTCTCTCTCTTTCTCTCTTTCGCTCTCGCACACACCGCACTCGATGTGATTTCTTGGAAGTTTCTACTCGTTTCCGGTTACCGTGGATTATGTTCTTGTTGGTGGTGTTGCAGATTTTACCAAGTTCTACCAGCAGTGCGATCCGGGTGAGTCGGACCTCCATTTCTTGATCTGCTTCTTTTCGCTTAGGCGTTCGGCTATCTTTGTGCATCTTTCCTTTATTTATTTCATCTATTATTCCTTGGAGTTTAGGGTGATGGAAATGTCGTTGATGCCTCTCAATTTATCAGATAGTTGTTGATGCTATTGAGTCGCACTGGACAACTAAGTCAATTTTGCTTGTGGTGATGGCTGATTAACGTCCAATTTGTCATAATCACAGCAGTATGAAATCCACCATTGTTTGTCAATGGTTCCAACATGGATCAATGATTTGCATCTGACCCAATATCTTTCAGAAATGGATCTTGTGAAATGAATGATACATTAAAATAAATAACTTAGGGTTGGATCCTTTTGGATCCATACTTGAAACACCATAGATTTAACAAATCGATTCTGTTCATGTTCTCACTGTTAAAGACCAAAATATATGAATATAGTTGTTGATGCTTGCTTTGCTTGTGGTATAGCAAAGAATGAGTCAATTTTATAATTAAATTCTGACCAAAATGTTAATACTATTGCCATTATGAGATATGGAGTGTAGATTTGAGTATCGACCAAGTTCCCTTTTTTTTTTTTGATATGTTTGAAGTTTATTCTCAGTAGATTTGAGTGTAGATTTGTACTCGGTATCCAAAATTTCCTACTATGATATGTTTGAAGTTTATCCTCAGTATAAGCATTTGTAAATAGTATACTTTTTCTTCTTTTTAATTTTCTATTTGCAAAATTTTTTGATTTTGGGTCTTCTGCTACAACCTTGGAAGAGGCAAAATGATTAGCAAAATTAACCATGATGAACAAAGAATAAAATGATCATGTGCCTCTTCCATTGTGACTATGAAGCTTTGCGTTTGTATTCTTTATTTGAAGCCTAAAAAGTTGTATTTCTTGCATTTAGAAACTGAAAAGAAATACATACCGACCTTGTTATGTCATTTAGAAAGAACATAGATTTCAGATTTGATTGGAGGAAGTTTCAAGCTTCTTATCTTGAGATTTGAATATGTAGAATCTGCAATTATAAGTTATATTGAGATGTGTTGGGACATTGCATTTCCTGTACCACAAGCAGTAGGGATTTCTTATAGGTCTTTGACAGTTATTTTCTGTAACTTATATGATTACCATGGTTGTAGAGGTCAGCATGTATTATTGTTTACCAAAGCACCAAAAGCTAAGTCAAGGCATATTCCCTTTGGTTATAATCAACTATTAACAATGGAGAGTATTACTGGTGAATCCTGAGAATAAGATTGTTTTGCAGAGAAAGACAACTTATATCTATATGCATTTGCTGATGAGACTTGGGAAGTAAGGGAACGTCCTGAGAAAGTTCTCACAGAATTTCCTGAACTGGTCATAGGAATTAACCTTGCCAGAGATGTGACGGAAGAAAAGCGGTGGCTCGCAAATGTTGCATGCCACAGTGATGCATGGTTGCTCTCTTTTTCCTTGTACTGGAGCCTGCGCTTCGGCTTCGACAAGGAAACTAGGTAATGTTAATTCGATTGGATCTATGAGCCATCTCTTTGTTGGTATATTCTAATATCGGTGCATGCTTTGATCGATATAATGACTCCCGAGAATGCGAAAAAAGTAATTTTTGTATGGTTCTATTAGAGCACTCTGTCTATTATGATAGATAGTCACTTGGTGCTTTTCTCACCCTTGAACTCAGGGATGCATATATGTTTCGGTGACATGTTTTGCCTCCGGATTTAAGTAGCTTATCTATGCCTGTGCTTTGCGTCAAGCATGTCATGTGTGATCCATATGTCTCTGTCCATCCAAGCATGTATTAGCTTGTATAGATTTGATTCCCTCTTCTCCAAAGAATCATTTTATTATTTACCTTGTGCATGAATGGCCTTTTTAGGAAGTTTATGTCCACTGTGTAAGAAAAACTTGCACGGAGCAATGAAGTCCAAGTTGTTTATATTCAATAACAGTTCCAAAACATCGACATGCTCTGTAGTTTCTATAATCACAAGGTGATGGCCTTTAAGAAGTGATTTTGTTATAATTAGAATAATGCAATATGAGTTCCATTAGGGGTTTCTATGATCATGGGTATGTTATAATTAAAATCAAATGCACTGAGTGCAGAGCTTTTGATGTTTGTTGCAGAGTAGAAAGATACTTGTATGCCAGACACCTTTCCGCCAAGTAACCCAAATCGTCAGTGGTTTTCTTTATATCGTGCAACACATGAGTTCGTGAAACTCTTTCAGTACCGAGAGATGTGTGGATGTCAGCAGCGAATGTTTTCTTATTCTAGCATTATGAACTGTAATTGCCTTCCCAGTGGTAATTTATTGTGTACTTGGTACAGGAGGCAGCTCTTCGTGATGATAAATACTCTTCCTACTATTAGCGAGGTTTTTCTTGGAGCTGCCAATAACGGAGAGAAAGAAACAATCCCGAGTAACAGCATCAAAGATGGGCCGAGTTCAGAGAAGGCGAGTAAGATTGGCCCTTTGACGACAACTCGTGATGTGTCCTTATTTCTCATCTATTCAGAGTTGGCAGCATTCCAGACGGGGGCGTCAAATAAAGGACGACGAAGACGATGACGAGGACGAACACGAACACGATGACGATGACGATGACGATGACAATGACGATGACGATGACGATGACGATGATGATGACGATGACGATGCCGAGGACGACGGCACATGTGGTGCATGTTCGAAGACGCATCGTCAGGGTGAGTTCTGGATATGCTGCGACGCGTGTAAGAAGTGGTACCATGCCGAGTGCGTCAGAATAACACCTTCCCAGGCTGAACAAATCAAGCAGTACAAGTGCCCAAGATGCTGCCGTCGCAAGACTCCAAGCGCCTGATCCTGTGCCTCGATTAGTTAGTAATCCTTGACCTGCTTGTATGGGGCTCCGGATCTATCTGAAGTTGTTCTCGGCCAACTCCTTTTCTATGGGGGTGGAGTGTGCTCAATTTGCAGCACAAACAAGTGAACCTTGGGCTGCCGAGGTCGATGCGTTGGTTGAGGCTTCAGAGACACCGGAAAGACCCATTACCTCCTTGACCATGTTGGTCCGCTTCATGCTTTACATTCATTAGAAGCAGAACAAACTTTTGACTGTGCACAGCATGTCGGTCCTCTTCTGAAGTTGTTCTTACCTCTGCACTCTTCTTGTTGTGTGTGTGCGACTTTTTACCGTGCGGTACCGTGTCAGAAGCCTTGCTTGGCTTTCTCACCGCTTCCGCCTCTCGCTACGTCGACTAGAAGCGCGAGTTCACCATCTCACCAACATGGTCGCCCAAAGATCTCACCTTTTCTTCCCACACCTCTCTATTTCAACGTCGTCTGATGTTAAAATTGGAATCTTGCAGGCGGTAAGGAGCGATCGCGGCACAAGAATCGACCGACGGCTTTCCACCGGGCTGCTCAAAGGATCCGTCTCAAATTCTGTTCCTTCGATGCCCAAAATGCGTTTATGCTGAACGATCCAATCCATACGTGACATGTGGGGGCCACGATTATGGAGCACGTCAATCGAAACGGCTCGGCGCGGGAGAGGCGAACCGATTCCTCCCTCTTCGTCTTCTCCTCCCCCGTCATCGAAACCTACCGCAGTCCCTAGTCTTCCCTCTCAGAAATTAACCCTCCTTCCTCTTTCCTACGTCGAATTACCTACTCGAATCTGCCTTCGTTTAAAGCAGTGCTCGCCAATGGACCGGAAAGGGAAAGGGCAACCTATCACTTCTTGGACGATCCATATGATCTTCCGGGACTTCCTAGGCAAAAGAGCCGGCTTGATCAAGGCTCTCACTACTGGTCCTTCTTTTCCTCTCCGTTTTTCTTGGAAGTTTTAGCTGGCCTCCTTGTTCTTGATCCGTTTTGCCTGTTCTTGCTGCTTTACTGTTACCGCGTGTTTTATTCTTGGTGGTGGTGCTGCAGATTATGAAAAGTTCCGTCAGCAGTGCGATCCGCGTGAGTCAGCCCTCCATCTCTTTCTCTGCTTCTCTTTGCTTACGTTTTTGCGTCTCTTGCACATATCCCTTGTCTTGTCTTTCATTGGTTCTTGTAGTTTTGGCTGTTGATTGATAATTTTAGCTTCTTTCCATCGGATTTGAGTTTGCAAATTATATTGAAATTTGTTGGAACATTGGATTGTCTGTTGATTCCTGGGAATGTGATTGTTTTGCAGAAAAACCCTACATGTGTCTTTATGGGTGTCCTGATGAGACGTGGGAACTAAAGGAACCTCCTGATGTTCCCCACGAACTTCCTGAACCAAACATAGGAATTAACTTCGCCAGAGACGGGATGCCAGAAAAGGAGTGGCTTGGTCGTATTGCAATCCACAGCGATGCATGGCTTTATTCTTATGCCTTCTATATTGCCATACGCGCTGACCTTGATGCCGAGACCAGGTAAGGTCTATTTAGTTTCATCGTCTACTCTGAAATATTTTGTGCGTGATTTGATCTGATCCATCATAAGATGATTTCCCAGATCGGCCAAGTACTAGCAGATCTCTTTCGTTCTCTTCTATCACAGAATTTTACATATTATGATCATCGTTTAGATGCTTTTTGGTAACATAAGTTTTGTTATCATATGCTTATGCCATTTTAACTTTTAATCAGTGTTTCTGTCGTAGTTAAAAACTGTTCCTTCTCTAGCCAGTGGTCATAAAATGTTTTACTGTTTTGTCAATTAGTAAATAAATGTAGACTTCTTTTTTGTTATCTTGAGATGAAACCATATAGAATGACATATCAGATCATCATCATCTTTGGACCTGATTAAGATTTTAAGTGCATGTCGAAGTCCTTGTTTTCACATGCCATTAAGCAAGTCAGAAGATTTCAGCCATGATTTTATTATTTCTTTTTGAATTTCTGATATTCATTATTTTCGAAAATTCTTTGAATCGAAATGTGATGCTGAACTTATTGATGAAATCCTAACCTGTAATTGAACCCATTTCCCTGTTTCATGCCGAAACAAAATATTACTTATTGACAAAATCCTCACTTATTGCTTTAATTTGTAGTGTATATCTATCTACTCATGCATTATAAACTACAGCTTTGTTCCTAATGGAAGTTTATCGATACAGGATGCGCCTTTTCGATATGATAAATTTTAATCCTACTATATACGAGATTGTACGTGGAACTGTCAACACCAAACGCGCAAAAGAAAAGCCCCCCGGTACCAGCTCCAAGAAGGTGAGTTCGTTTATCGCCATCTTTCTGGCTTCATGCGTGCCTACCTCCAGTAACAGAGAACGATGCTGAACAGGTCTATGACGATACAAATATTATGTGTGGTGTCTGCGGGATCAGGTTTTCCGACGGTGATCACTGGGTATTTTGCGGCATGTGTATTACGTGGTATCATGGTAGGTGTGTCGCTGTGACACCTGAGCAGTTGAAGTCTATCAAACAGTACAGGTGCCCGAGTTGTTGCTCTTACGAGGGAGCGACGACCTGAAACATCATGGGGTTGTGTCATAGATTCAGCTCCAGCAACGATCCATTCATCACTCATCAGTCTCTCTTCGAATTACATCTCTCTCCCATGAGAGCAACTTTTTGATCTGCCGTTGTTTTTTCACGTCAGATAAGCCATTGAACTTTTTTGTTCCCCTTTCGTGGAGATGGCCTGCCCCATTGTTGTGACCTAAGCTTTCTAGTGTGACGGATACATGCGAAGTCGTTCAGACTCCCCTCGAGACTCTACACACTTCGCTTCCTTTCATCCCGCACCCCAGCGCCCCAAGCTTGGCCGTCTCCTTTTCCACCTCCGCCGCCGCCGTCGCCGTAGTGGCAGTGGCTTGCTGCATCCTCACCCTCCCCGACAACGAGCCATGGCGCAGTGCGGAGGGATGGTGGGGCCCATATTATGGCGGACGTCACCCGAAAACCTTTCCTGGGCGACCCGACCCGGCAACCAAGTCAGGGTCTCTGCAGGGCACAACCGTCATTTAACCAAATGTAGACGTCACGGTTGCCGACCGGTGACGTAACCAAAACACCCTGAAATCAAACACGGGTCGGGGCGCGGGAGCTGCGAACCAAAACCAATCTCATATCGTTCCCCCTCCATTCAATCTTCTCCTTCTCTTCCTCTCATCGGACTCTATCCTAACCCAGAACCGTCCTTCCTCGTTTGGACGCCGAATTCCCCACTCGAATCGGCCACTGGGAACCTCGACTTTTCTCCCCATAGTTTAAAGCGGCGCGCGCAATGGATGAGGAAAAGATAGATTACTATCTTTGGACAGTCGATCAAATCTTCCGAGACTTCCTTGGCAGAAGAGCCGGCTTGATCAAGGCTCTCACCACTGGTCCTCTTTTCCCCTCTGTTTTCTTGGCACTTTTACCTGGTGTCGTTGGTCTCCACCCGTTTTCCCTGTTCTTGCTGGTTTTCTGTTACCCTGTGTTTTGTTCTTGATGGTGGTGTTGCAGATTTTAACAAGTTCTACACGAAGTGCGATCCGGGTGAGTCTGCTCTCCTTTCCTTTGTCTGCCTCCCTTTTCTTAGTGCTTTTCTTTTTCTTTTGCATGTCCCATTAATTCTTGGAGTTTTGGCTGCTGATCGATGTTCGTGATGTCCCCCAGTTTCTGCCCATCTTTTGGAATCCCAAACTTCTGTCCTTTTGGATTTGGGTTATAGAATTACGTCCTGTAGCTTATAGAATTAGGGTTTGGGATTCACACCTAAAACACAAAATCCATGTGATCCGAACACCTACCTATACCCTGTATTTGTGCATTGTTTAGAAGTAAATATTTAGCCTTTTGATTTGATTTATGGAACTTTTAGCTTCTTTCCATGGGAGTTGAGTCTGTAAGCTTCGCAGTTACGAAGATTGTATCAAAATCCGTTGGAACATAGAGTTATTTTCCTGCGACTTATATGATTACCAGCTTGTAGTTCTTGTTTGCCCGTATCAACAACTAAGTCTAGTCGTATGACCTCTAAATAAAATCGTGTATTATTTATCATGGAGATTACTGAATATAATTGATTCCTTGGAATATGATTGTTTTGCAGAAAAACCCAAGATGTGTCTTTACGGGCGTCCTAATGAGACTTGGAAAGTAAAGGAACGTCCTCTTCTTTTCAGCGAACTTCCCGAACCACACTCGGGAATTAACTGCGTTAGAGATGGGATGCTAGAAAAGGACTGGCTTGCCCATGTTGCAATCCACAGTGATGCATGGATAATTTCTCTTGCCTTCTATATTGCTGCTCGTGCTGGGTGTGATCATGACGCCAGGTAATGTCTGTTTGATTTCGTCTCTGAGCACTAGCAGATCTTTATATTGCTTATGAATTGATCCATAAGATGTTTTCGAAGATTGGAGAGAAGTACCAGCAGATCTTTTTTCATTCTGTTCCATCACAGCATTATATCTGTTATGATCATCATTTATGTTCCTTCCTCACCCTCGAAATCAGGGTGCACAAATTTCTCATTTCTTGATTAAAATACCAGTGAACTTGACCATGTGGCTGGTGGCTATGATTGCTCTGCTTGATCATGTCATATGCATAAGATTTACTTGCGTGGAGCAATGAAGAAAGACATGTTCTAAAGATCAATGTACTTGTGGTGCACTTTAAAGCACAGCAAATAAACTATTTGACTTTTTGTTAAACGTATCATATTTTAATGCTTCATATTGCACATTTACATCTTGAAATATGAGTTCTCTTAGTATTTTCTATCATCATTAGTTTGTGTCATTTTTAGCTTTTTTTTTTGTTTTTGTTTCCGTTGGTCTATAAATAATTACTATCTTGGTAATAATTAATGAGAAATAATTATTTTGTTGTATGATGAGATGTAATCATATAGAGGTAGAATGATATTTCAAATTCTGACTCCACTCAGTGACATGTTGGATCGGATTATCATATTTCTTATGGTGGGAACCTTGGACCTGATTAAAGATAAAAGTCTATGTCCAAGGCCATTAAATATGTCAGGTGATTTCATTCATGGTTTTATTGTTTTTTGACAAATTTCTATCCTTTACAGATTATTTATCAATTCCGAAAAAAATACGTTAAATGAAAATGAAAGGCTGAACTCAGACGACCATACTCTCTATTGGCCCATTTCCCCGTTTTGTGCGCTATATATATATATATATATATATATATATATATAGAGAGAGAGAGAGAGAGAGAGAGAGAGAGAGAGAGAGAGAGAGAGAGAATTTGCAGGCCAATATGAACTCATTAATTAGTGATGATTCTTAATGAGCTTCTTTATCTTTTTACATGTCGTTGTTTACACATCGTATGCTTCGTGAATCATGAACTGTGCATATAACTGCTTTGTAATGTATATCAACTTCGAATCTCTGTTAATTTGGAGTTGGCACCAAAATGTCTATCATTTACTCATGCATTATCGTTTTCGGTGCGTTCCTGACGGAGGTTTATGGTTTAATTGATACAGGCAGCAGCTTTTCAATATGATAAATAGTAATCCTACTTTATACGAGATTGTATCTGGAACTGTGAAAATGCCGGCGAAGGAGGAGACCTCCAATGCGAGCAGGAAGGATAAATCGAGGTCTAAAAAGGTGAGTACGATTACCAATAGCTAGCAAGCTAGCAACATCCCATGTATCCTTCTTCCTCAACTATCGTGCGATGTTACTCTTTCGTGCGTTATGCTTCCCAGCGTTCGAGAGTACGAGTTTTGGGGTGGCCTCTGCCTTCAATAGAAGAGGAAGAGGACGTCGAGGACGAAGCTGAACGGAAGGCCGCGGCAGCTGACCATAGTAGCATCACATGTGGCGCATGTGGAAGATGGTTTTCCGATGATACCGAGTACTGGATATTATGCGACGTGTGTGGGATATGGTATCATGGAAACTGTGTCAGAGTGACACCTGAGCGTTATAAACAACTCAAGCGCTACAGGTGCCCAGGATGCTATCGTCACAAGAGAGAGAGGACCTGAAACCTCCTCCGGTGTGACGGTGGGTAGATTCAGCTTCAGAAACACAAGAAAGAACCATTCATCGGTCAGCAGTATCTCTTCGGTCATCAGTCAAATCACCATTCTATTCCGTGGCCACTCTTAGGGGTTCCTGAATCCAGATGCTTGCTATTAGCCATTTGCCCACTCCTTGCCTCTATTACCACAGTCGAGTCGATGGCTCCAGTTCTCTTGAAATGGGCGCTCTTCACTCCCCTCGTGACTTTGCTCGCCTCTTCCCATCATCCAACTCGTGCGCCTCAAGTGTTCTTGTAGTTGATGCGATTTAGGAGTCTACACGATCTGATCTGGTCTCAAAGCTGTAAGCTCATTTAGGAGGCTCACCAGGGGTCATGTGAGGGGATCGAGGTAGGAAGTCGATCCAGTTATAGATCTTGAGATATTGCTTGTCCGTCAAAAGTGAGTTTTGGAGCTATCCTAAGATACGCCTTAGCGTCATCGAGGTCCTTGCACAAACGATCAACGTCGGAGGATGTTTTCAACCCGACTCCTTCGGTGGTAAAATTAGTTGATAGGTGAGAGATAGTAGATGTACTTGTCTCTTTAGGTTTTGAGATTGACTTTTATACTTAAGCGATCGATGGGGTGCGGTTGATGGTTAGTTTAGGAGCCTCTTATGTTGTCTAAGGGTCCATTTATGTCGAGGGTTGGTGAAAATATTTCTTTGAGGGCAGCGTCATAGAATGATGGCTTCGAGAGCGTTGTTTGTCAAGATTGGAGCCTCTGTGGGATAAGCAGGGGATGACCTTCTGTACCAAGCATTCAAATTGGGGAACTGAGCCATGTTGTGTGGGATTAATGCCCTATAAGCATGCGAGCCTTCTCACAATCATGGTTGGTGGGGGTGTCATGTTGCTTGTGAAAAGGGAAAACGAAGGGATGAGCCTCATCGTCAGGGGTTAATGTACCCTATGACTAGCTTGAGCGGCCTTCCTAGATATCGAGATAGGCAGGGGCCAAAGGATTGCGCTTCACGTATGTCTAGCCCCCAAGTGGCAGCTCATAGTTGGGTGAGTCAGCAAGATGATGCTTATGCTTATGTTATTACTTTCCCTATCATTTGCACCGCCCTAGCCCCCCCTCGCCCCCCTCGGGAAGGTGTGTTTTGGAGCTCTAGAAAGAGGGTTCGAGGCATGACATTTGGTCATTTCCATTTTTATCAGGGTTGAGTTTCATGATTTTTTGTATTTTAGGAACACGTCGCTTAGCATGCCTAGATGATAAGTCGAGGGTCAAGTTTCATGATTTTTGCATTTTGAGCGTGCCTTGTTTGGCATGCCTAGATGATAAGTCGGGGGGTCAAGTTTCATGATTTTTGCATTTTGAGCTTGCCTTGTTTGGCATGCCTAGATGTTGAGTTAGTGGTCGGGTTTTGTGAACTGCCTACATTTGGAAATACTATAGACAATGGCAGCACGAGTCAGGTTTCCTGATCTATTTATCTATGTGCATTGTCACGGACTTAGTTGAAATTACCTAAGTCATAAGGTACCATTGTAGCAAAGTCACAGACTTAGCTGAACTTAGTTGGGATTGCCCTAAGTTATGAAGCACCCTTGCAATATGCATATATAAAGGGCCAACCAATTTGCAACCTTGCACTAAAGATATCGGAGTTGCGGAGGTCAACTGACCGATTGGGCAATAGGTCGCAAGAGAGGATGATGTGCCGAAGATTCGGACGAAGCGTCGATGAACTAATGACATGTCGGACAACATTTGATTAGCTTTATAATAATTGTCTAGATCGAAGTAGGTTTTAAGTGTGCATGATTAACTATGATAGCGATCAAGATATAAAGTAAAATGAAGTCTCGGAGTCGAGAATGAGATTTCATTAGGAGTTCGAGAGTTTGTTGGAAGTCTGGACTATCACGAACGGTCGTTGCGCACCCGCAATAACTCCGTTCAACGAACCGTTCGTTGCTCTCATCTACATGTACAGTTACTTGACAGCCTGTGTTGCCTTGGTTTTGAGTCATTTTGCTTGTAAAAATGTAAGTTCGAACAAACTGTAGCATTACAAAGCGATCGCTCACCGAACCGAGCAAAACAGCCCCAAAACAACCCAAAACAGCTCTGTTTTCGTGTGCCGCGGGCTGATTTCTGGAATCTACCTCTGCTCACTAAAACGTCAGCCATCTCAGCCCCTTGGAACCCCCTAGGTGACACAGGGCTGGATGGGGCTTCGGTATAGTACTGGGCGTTAAACACTCATTCGCAAGTTCGCACGTTGCCTTGACGGGAACTTGTTGTCGCGCCCAGGACTCGGTGAGCAGTTGTTTGTGGGCTTGCAGTTATTCGTTCAACCTTCTAAAGCTCTTATTTTCCCCCTCTCCCTCTTTTCTCTTGTGCACGCAAGGTTCTCGCTGAATTGCTTGTAAAGCTTCCCCTCTTTTCACGAGACGTCGGGACTTGTCCGTCGCTCATTCTTTCGAACTAATCAACTTTCTCTTTTACAGGTCCTTCGGGACCTGCGAGAGGTTACAAGTGGGCTGATCTTTGCATAGCAATATCGCAAGGGCGAAGTGCGACTTAGGCAATGCAAGCTAAGTTCGCGTCTTGGCCGCAAGGGTGCCTCACGCCTTAGGCAATTCCAACTAAGGTCGTGACATTATGGTATCAGAGCGGGCAAGCACTTCGAGTGAGCAGCGAAGGAACTTCGCAACTTCGCCATGGCAAAGCATAATGGCGAATCCAGCAAGATGAGGCAAGCCGGACCCTTGCCCCAAGTAGCTGCAGGTGGGCTGCATGTGCACACTCGCTCTCATGCTGTTGGAGCCGCTCAAGAGGAGCGCGGCAGCGAACATGATGAGCGAGAAGTTGGCTACTCTCCGTGAGCGGAGGAGGTGTAATCTGGAGTGCCAACAGGGAAAAAGAGTCACAAGGAGAGACTCACAATGGCGGAAACCCGCCTGGATGTTCTTGAAGCGAGTGTGGAGGAACTCTACCATGGCCAACAAAGGCTTATTGGGGTAGAGAGCTCGCAAGAGGAAGCGGAGTCCAGGATCAACAAGGTCGAGGCCCTAGTCGACCGACTGTCTGATGACACTAAAGACTCCATGCAACACTTACAGGATGTTATGGCGGAACTCACTTCAAAGGTGGCCATGCTCACAAGAGCACTAAATGCGGGAGGAAGCAACACCCGCGTTACACCACCACAAAACTTGAGGGCACCCGAGCCTCATGGTTATGGAGGGGTCAGAGATGCCAAAGAGCTCAAGAATTTTCTGTTCAACATGGAACAATACTTTCGAGCTACGAGGATTCTGAAGATACCAAAGTTTCTATAGCAACAATGTATCTGAACGGAGATGCAAAACTTTGGTGACGAACCCGTTAGGAGGAGATCCAACAAGGTCGGTGTCGGGTTGACACATGGGAAGACTTGAAGCGGGAGTTGAGAACTCAATTCCTACCTGAGAACACAAAGTTCGTCGCAAGAAGGAAGTTGAGACAACTTCGCTAGAGTTCCACCATTCGAGAATATGTGAAACAATTTTTTGCACTAATGCTGGACATACAGGACATGTCCGAGAAGGACAAGTTGTTCAGCTTCCTCGATGGTTTGAAGCCATGGGCTCAACAAGAACTAAATCGAAGGAATGTCACCGATGTGGTCGGGGCAATTGTTGCTGCAGAAAGGCTCACCGACTTTGTTCCCTCCGAAGACCTAGGGAGAAGGAAATAATCTTCAGGCAATCACCCTCCAAAACATTCTCGAGAGAAGGAGCTCGGGGGCGAACAAAAGAAGAAGAGTTCCCACAAATGGCCAAGCCCGAAAAGCAAGGCCCCGAAACCTAGCGGATGCTTCTTGTGTGGAGGGCCACACATGGTGAGGGAGTGCCCACAAAAACAGGCACTCAATGCGCTAACAGCTTCCATCCAACCTCCCAAATCGAACAAGGGCAAGGCTGTCGCCCTTAGTTCGAGTAGTTCTGAAGCCAGCAGCGACGATGAGGAGTCGCAAGGACCCCGGATGGGAGCCATGCGTTTATTAAACGCCATGCGGGGTCAAGTGGGGGAGAACCCGAAGACAAGGCAACAAAAAGCAGGAAGTGGCGAGCTAATGTATGTTGACATCAAGCTTAATGGCCAAACAACTTGTGCAATGGTGGACACGGGCGCTACCCACAACTTTATAGCCGATCGAGAAGCAAAGTGACTTGGGTTGATCTTGGAAAAGAGCCCAAGTCGAATGAAGGCAGTGAACTCGGAGGCCAGGCGAATCTCCGGGTTGGCGAAGGGAGTCCCCATCAAAATCGGGACATAGAGCGGGAACACCAACATAATGACAGTGCCATTGGATGACTTCCAAGTGATTCTTGGAATGGAGTTTATGCATGTGGCAAAGTTGGTGCCAATGCCGTTCTTGAACTTCCTATGTATGATGAGAGGCGACGATCCCTGCGTGGTTCCTGTCTCTCAAAGAGGAACCAAGGAACCGCAACATATATCGACGTTGCAACTAAAGAAAGGGGTGCGAAAAGGTGAATTAACCTTCGTGGCTGCGATGAAGCTAAAGCCACTAGACGAGAAGGCCATTCAAGAACCTACTGTGGTAGCGAATGTCCTGAAAGAGTTCAATGACGTTATGCCACCCGAGTTGCCGAAGACTCTTCCACCACGCAGGGGCGTGGATCACAACATCGAGCTGGAGCTAGGAGTGAAGCCTCCAGTAAGACCACCCTACCGCATGCCCCCGCTAGAGTTGGCAGAACTCAGGAAGCAGTTATGTGAACTGCTAAGCGGTGGTCTCGTCCGTAGCTCTAAAGCACCTTTCGGAGCTCCAATTCTCTTCCAGAAGAAACAAGATGGGAGCCTCCGATTATGCGTCGACTACCGAGCCCTCAACAAAGTGACAATGAAGAACAAGTATCCCATCCCGCTCATTGCAGACTTGTTCGACCAATTGGGCAAAGCCAAGTATTTCTCAAAACTCGACCTTCGGTCGGGGTATTGGCAAGTGCGCATTGCTGAAGGCGACGAAGCGAAGACTACCTATGTGACCAGGTATGGAGCTTTTGAGTTCTTGGTGATGCCTTTGGGCTTAACCAACGCTCCGGCCACATTCTGTACTCTCATGAACTAGCTATTCAAGGAGTATTTGGATAAGTTCGTAGTCGTCTACTTGGACGATATCGTCGTCTACAGTCAAACACTCGAGGAGCACGTCAAACACCTTCGGACAATTTTCAAGGTTCTCAAGGAGAACACTTTGTTCGTGAAAAGGGAGAAATGCTACTTTGCTTAAACTGAGATCTTATTCTTGGGACATCGAATCGGTGATGGCTCCATTCGGATGGATAAGTCGAAGGTGCAAGAAGTTGCGGAATGGCGAACTCCAAAGAAGGTGCCAGAGTTGAGATCCTTCCTTGGTTTCGTCAACTATTATCGATGCTTCATAGCGGGATATTCGAAGCGTACAACCCCACTGACGGAGTTGCTGAAGAATGAGCAGCCTTGGAAGTGGTCTGACAAATATGAAATAGCATTCCAAGATCTGAAGGCTGCTATTATGGAAGAACCAGTGCTCAAATTGCCAGACTATGGGGAGCCTTTTTAAGTCCATACAAATGCTTCAGACTTTGCTATTAGGGGAATACTCATGCAGGAGGGTCATCCGGTAGCCTACGAGAGCCACAAACTCAACGAGACCGAGCGACGGTATCTAGTGCATGAGAAGGAGATGACAACGGTGATCCACTATCTACGAGTTTGGCGACACTACCTCCTCGGATCGTGATTTGTGTTGAGGACGGACAACATCGCTCTGAGCTATTTCTAAACTCAGAAGAAGCTCTCCCCAAAGCAGGCGCATTGGCAGGACTTCCTGGTTGAATTTGATATGACAATGGAGTATAAGCCTGGGAAGGCAAATGTCGTGGCCGATGCATTGAGTCGGAAAGTGGAGCGTGTGAATGTCGCACAATTGGAGGGCGGAGGCCAAGCAAGTCAGTTGCACTCCAACTTCCTTTCCAGGATCAGGGATGGACTGTATAGTGACCCCCAAGCAATTATCCTGATGTAGCTCATCAAAGAAGGTAAGACACGACGATTTTGGGTCCAAGAGGGACTCGTTTACACAAAAGGGAATACGATTTATGTTCCCCGAGTAGACAATTTGAGACGTGAACTCTTAAAAGAGTGTCATGATTCCCTTTGGGTTGGACACACAGGCATTCACAGAATGTTGGCTCTCGTGGAGAGGGCCTTCTACTGGCCGAAGATGGGGACTGATGTGGAGGAATATGTTCAAACATGCCTTACTTGCCAATAAGACAAGATGGAGCAGCGGAAGCCGGTGGGACTTTTGGAGCCGTTGCCTGTACCAGAAAGGCCGTGGGAGAGCATTTCCTTGGACTTCATATCAAGCTTGCCACTTGTAGGGAGACTCGGATCAATACTCGTGGTGGTCGATCGGTTTTCAAAGTATGCAACTTTTATTGTTGCTCCCCTATACTATTCAACAGAGGAGGCGGCCAAGTTGATGATGAAGGATGTGGTGAAGTATTGGGGAGACCCGCACAATATCATTAGTGATCGAGACGCTCGGTTCCTGGGACAATTCTAGACCGAGCTATTCAAATTGTTGGGGTCAAAGTTATACTTCTCTACAAGCCTCCACCCCCAGACGGATGGCCAGACTGAAAGGATAAACTCGCTCTTGGAGCAATATCTTCGGCACTATGTGAGTGTCAACCAACGAGATTAGGTGAAGTTATTGGACATTGCCCAATTCTCCTACAACTTGCAGCAGAGCTCTACATCCAACAAGAGCCCTTTCGAGATCATTACTGGACAACAACCGTCAACTCCGCACACCATGGCCATTGGGTATACTGGGAGTAGTCCATCAGCCTACCATTTCGCAAAGGAGTGGCATCGAAATGCAGATATTGCGTGGGCTTAGTTGGAGAAGGCGACAAAAAGGATGAAGAAGTTGGCAGACTTGGGAAGGCGACCGCAAGAGTTCAAAGTTGGCGATTTGGTGTTGGTAAAGCTCCAACCAGTATCACTCTAATTCTTTAGGAACAAATTCCACAAAGGATTGGTGCGCAAGTATGAAGGGCTCTTCCCAATTATCAGTAGGGTAGGCAACGTCTCTTACAAGTTGCAGCTGCCGGCGTGGCTCAAAATTCACAACGTTCTTCACGCCAGCAACCTAAAAGTCTACCACTCGGATCCACAAGATGCTTCCCGAAGTGTTCCAACTCGGCTACCTCCTATCATAGCCTCCTATGAGAAGCGAGTTGAAACCATTCTGACGGACCGCAAGATAAAGCTACCCAATGGAGCTAAGCAGACAGAGTACTTGGTGAAGTGGCGAAAGCTTCCCCGAACTAAAGCCAGTTGGGAGCCTGAAGATGCCCTGCGACATGAAGAAGAGATCATCAACAACTACCAACAAGCGTCGACGAGGGCATCGACAGTTTAAGTGGGGGAGAATGTCACGAACAGTCATCGCGCACCCGCAACAACTCCGTTCAACGAACCGTTCGTCGCTCTCATCTACATGTACAGTTACTTGGCAGTCTGTTTTGCCTTGGTTTTGAGTCATTTTTCTTATAAAAATGTAAGTTTGAACAAGCTGCAGCGTTACAAAGCGACTGCTCACCGAACCGAGCAAAACAGCCCCAAAACAGCCCAAAACAACCCAAAACAGCTCCGTTTTCGTGTGCCGCGGGCTGATTTATGGAATCTGCCTTCGCTCACCAAAACGTCAGCCATCTCAGCCCCTTGGAACCCCCCGGGTGGCACAGGGCTGGATGGGGCTTCGGTATAGTACTGGGCGTTAAACACTCATTCGTAAGTTCGCACGTTGCCTTGACGGGAACTTGTTGTCGCGCCTAGGACTCGGTGAGCAGCTGTTTGTGGGCTTGCAGCTATTCGTTCAACCTTCTAATGCCCTTGTTTTCCCCCTCTCCCTCTTTTCTCTTATGCACGCAAGGTGCCCGCTGAATTGCTTGTAAAGCTTCCCCTCTTTTCGCGAGACGTCGGGACTTGTCCGTCGCTCGTTCTTTCGAACTAATCAACTTTCTCTTTTACAAGTCCTTCGAGACCTGCGAGAGGTTACAAGTGGGTTGATCTTTGCAGAGCAATATCGCAAGGGCGAAGTGCGACTTAGGTAACGCAAGCTAAGTTCGCGTCTTGGCCGCAAGGGTGCCTCACGCCTTAGACAATTCCAGCTAAGGCAGTGACAGGACGTTCATCGGAAGTTTTGTCGGAATTGACTAAGAAGTCTAGGAGCTTGCCAAAGAAGCTCATCAGAACTCACTAAGAAGATCATCATGAAGTCTAAGGGCTTGCCGGGAGTTTGTTGGAACATTGCCGAAAGATCGTCGAATGTTCGCTAGAAGATCGCCGGAAGCTCACTAGAAGAAACCTAGACTTACCGAATTTATTTATCTTAGTGTATGCCTTAAAATTCGTAGTTAGTACATAATTGGGTTGGAATTGGGCAAACTCAATTAGGGGCCAATTATGCCCAAGTTTGGGCTGTGTTGGGCCAAGTGAAAAGGCCCAAATAGTGACCTAACAGGTGAAACCATCATGGCACAATCTTCGAGACTATGTCAGGCGGTGGTACCGCCCATAAACAGTCTCTGAGAGATTGTCAAGCAGTGGTACCGCCCAATGGCAGGGTGTCAGGCGGTGGTATTACCCAATGTTAGTGCTGTAGGCAGTGGTATTGCTAGGACTCGGGAAACCTGAGATGAGGCATTTTTAGGCTCCAAGTTTGAATCCACTTGAAGCCTATAAACCCCTCTCATCCCTAGTTAACATACATAAGAATTGAGAGCAAAAAAAGTAAAAAAAACTTTATTATAATCTTGTGAGAACTCATCTTAAGCTCTTAAGTATTAGTCTTACTTAAGAGAGGAGTGAAGGGGGTTGTAAAGGTTCTCTCCTGAACTTGTCAAAAGGAGAATCGAGTTGTAAGAATAGTTGATCTTCGCCTATTGAAGGAAGATCGTTTGTGGATGTCGGTGGCCTCGACGGAAGAGGAATCAGTGGATTAGATGTAGGTCACGACGACCGAACCACTATAAAACTTAGTTTGCATTTCTATTCTTGCTATTTACCTTCATTGCAAACTGCTTACTTGCTTTACTTCTACTACGCTTATGAACAAACATTCAATTTCAAGTTATCTTCCAAGATCGATTTTTATCGTACGAAGTTTTTATGAACTGATGTGATTTATCCACTGCACTAATTCACCCCCCCACCTCTTAGTGTCGACAAGGTCCTAATAGTTGGTGTCAGAGCTACGTTCTTTCTTATTTGGTTTAACACCTAAGAGAAATGACTCTTTTCGGCTTTCAAGAGAACATTTCTATCGTTCGTCCTCCCATGTTCAATGGGACGGATTACACTAATTAGAAAACTCGAATGAAAGTTTTCTTACTTTCGTTGAATCTCGATTTATGGAATGTAGTTGAATTTAGTTTTCAAAAGTATTTTACTCCAATGAACGAATTGAATGATTTGGAGAAGAAAATTTTTTCTTTAAATGCTAAAGCTATGAATGCTCTATTTTGCGCCTTAGACAAAAATGAATTCAATCGGGATTCTACTTGCGAAACGACTTTTGATATTTGGTACACACTCAAAATCACACAGTAGTAAAGTTAAAGACTCTAAAATAAATATTTTGATGCGTGATTTTGAATTATTTCATATGGAATCAAGCGAGGCTATTGGAGATATGCATACCTATTTTACGGATGTCGTCAATAGTTTAAAAGCACTTGATAAAAGTTTTTCAAATCTTGAACTTGTTAATAAAGTTTTACGATCACTTTCAAAAACTTGGGATTCGAAAGTAACGATAATACAAGAATAAAAAAACTTAAACTATTTTCCGATTGAAGAACTTATTGGGTCTTTGATGACCTATGAAATGACATGCAATGCATATGAAGAACTCGAGAACAACGTTCCAAAGAATATGAAGGATTTGACACTTAGAACTCAATATGACCACTCAAGCGAAAGCTCAAGTGATGATAATTTTGAACTTCTCATTATAAAATTTAAAAAAATTCATGAAACAATAATTAAAGAATAAAAATAAACTTAAAAAAAAAGTTGCCAAAGAACAAGAAAGCACTCAAGGTAACTTGAGATGAAACGAATGCATCCGAAGACGAGGAGCAAACCGATGAAGACGAAGTAGTGAACTTCGCTTTGGTGACTCTTGACAATGAGGTAAACAACTCAAATTAAACTCCTTTATCTTACTTTGAAATTACTTGATGCATTTCATGAGTCATTTTTTTAGTTTAGAAAAATTATATATAAAATTATTAATATATATATATATAAAATACATCATGCTTCTTTTTTTAGTTATTTTAAAAAAAGATCATGACAATTTCATGTTTGATGATATAGGAATAAAAATGTTAAAAATGTAATGCTTATACACCAAATAAGATTACTTCTATGAATGCTTAAATGTTTGTCTGGATGATTTTTTGTGATAAAGCTTGTTTTTCGGTTTTAAACATGATGGATGGTTTTCATACGAAAAACTTGAGCATATTTATATGAAATCAATCACATAAAATGAAACATATAAAAAAAATGTATTATCATTAGAATTAAAATGATAAATTAAATCTCTTGTTTGAAGATGCCTTATGTTGAATGAAACCATTCTTGATGTTTTAATGAAAATATTAAGATGTTTGATATCATGCTTAATGAGTTTATAGTTTGAAACTATGCATGTTATACCTTGAAAACTTGAAACCATGTTTTGATATCATGCCCAAAGTAATGATGCATAATGATCATGCTTAATGAGCTTATATTTCAAAATTATGCATGATGATTCTTGTAATTTATGACTTATCGATCTTTGCCGTAATGAAAGTTTTTTTTTTCGGTTTTAAACGTTGATGCATATTTTTATTTGGCATAAAAATTTGGGCATGCTAATATGAAATCAATCACATGAATTGAAACACTAAAAAGAGGAAAGATTTTTCCTTCAAAGATTTCTTTTTCTCTACTTTATCGATTTTTAAAAAAGGAGATTAATAAATCTATTTAAGTTATTTTATAAATCTCTTGAACTATTAAAGTGATTTTGATGATTTGAATTTGAATGAAAAATTTTCAATCGAATCATGAACTTTGTTTCGATTTCTCTACTTGAGCTATCTTTTATGAAAATCAAAATATTTTCTATCTTTGATGATTTCTTCATACCATTTACTAAAGAAGAGACTTATGCAAACAAACTATGACCTTGATAATGGTTTGTAATGGTTTGAAATTATGCATATTATATGTTGAAGACTTGAAACTATGTTTTGATATCATGTATATCCAAGTAATATTGATTTGATAAATTGAATGAGTTGAAAATAAATGATGAATTTTCTCTTGATTATAACTTGTGATATTTTTTTATATGAATCATCATCTTGATTTCTCGATATTTGATACTTGAAATCTTTCTATGAATTGAGATCATTTTTTCTTGTTTCGTTTTTCTATTCACTAAAGAGGAGATTTTCTATATGAATCATGTATTTTGGTATTCACATGATCTTTGATATTATCTTTCATGACATGATGTGTAATTCATTTGCATTTGTGGTTGTAAACCTTATGTTATAAGTAGAGCATTGATGTAAAAAAAAGGGGTACCATTATATTCTTCCACCCTTCTTCTTTCTTCTTTTTGACAATGACAAAGGGGGAGATAAAATCTGCTAGCTTGCATGATGATATATGTAAGAAGAAGCTAAAACTTGTTAGCTTATACATCACAAAGAGAGCAAAACTTGCTAGCTTGCTCATCTAAAAGAGAAACAAGAAGTGCTATCTTGCAAATCTCAAGAGAAGCAATGTTTGCTAAGCTACACATTTCAAAAAGATGCAAAAACATGCTAGCTTGCTCATCTCAAAAGAGAAGCAAATATTGCTAACTTGCATATTCCAAGATACAAAAGTTACTTTCTTGAACATCTCAAATATTGCTAGCTTATATTTTTTAAAATGATATAAAATTTTTTAACTTACATGTTCTTATATAATGTAACACTTGCTAAATTTGCTAGCTTACAAATTACAAAGAGAAAAACTTGCTAGGAAGCAAAAGTGTTATCTTGCACATCTCAAAGAGACGCAATACTCATGATGCATGAATATCTCAAAAAGTCACTAGCTTGCTTGTAAAATGACATAAAATTTTGCTAACTTATGCTTTGCAAAAGAAGCAAAACATTGTACTTCTCAAACGAGAAGAAAGAAAATTACTAGCTTGTATGATGATAAAACTTGAGATTATGTTTATTATGCAATGATTTGAAATTATGTCTAAACATTTGCTAGTTGCACTTCTCCTTTTTATTGATGACAAAGGAGCAGAATGTATGATGACAATCATGCATGGAATGATATATTGAAATTTTGGATCATGCATGATTTTATGATGACATGTGGCTTGGACTCATAATGATCTCATGATTATATTTGCCTTGACTTAAATTCAATTTTTGAATTCAAGAGTTCTATCAATATGGCATATTGATAGGGGGAGTTAAGGTTAACTCCGCCATCAATTGGTTGTCATCATCAAAAAGGGGGAGATTGTTAAATCTCATATTTTGATGATGAAACCAATTAATAGTGTTTATCTGATCTGCATTTTGAGTGACGCAGGATTCTTTGATCAGGAAGAGACAATTAAAACATGAAGAATCATGTTGGGTCAGAGTAGAATATGTCAGAAGATTGGACGTCAAGCCGGAGGATCGATCGACGTATCGGCAGAAGGCTTCGGGCCATGGGTTCGGGCATCGGGCCAAGAAGAATGGAAATTGCACTAAAGATATCAGAGTTATAGAGGTCAACTAACCGATTGGGCAATAGGTCGCAAGAGATGACGATGCACCGAAGATTCAGATGAAGTGTCAATGAACCAATGACATGTTGGACAACATTTGATTAGCTTTATAATAATTATTTAGATTGAAGTAGGTTTTAAGTGTGTAGAATTAACTACGATAGCAATTAAGACAAAAGAAAATGAAGTCCCGGAGTCCAGAACGAGATTTTATTGGGAGTTCGAGAGTTCGTCGGAAGTCCGGATGTTTATCAAAAGTTCAATTGGAATTGACTGAGAAGTCCAAAAGCTTGCCAAAGAAGCTCATCATAACTCACCAATAAGATCGTCGTGAAGTCCAGGAGCTTGCTAGGAGTCCATTGGAACATTTGGGAGAGATCGTCGGAAATTCGCTAGAAGATCGTTAAAAGCTCATCGGAAGAAACCTAGACTTACCGAACTTATTTAGCTTAATGTATGCCTTAAAATTCATAGTTAGCACATAATTTGGTTGGAATTGGACCAACTCAATTAGGGCCCAACTGGACGTAAGTTTGGGCTGTGTTGGGCTAAGTGAAAAGGCCCAAACAGTGACCTAATAGGTGAAATCGTTATGACACAGTCTTCGAGACTATGTCAGGCGATGGTACCGCCCAGACATAGTCTCCAAGAGACCGTTAGGTGGTGGTACCACCCAGTGGCAGAGTGTCAGGCAATGGTACCGTTCAGTGTCAGTGCTGTAGGCGGTGGTACTGCTAGGACCCGGGAAACCCTGGATGAGACCTTTTTAAGTTCCAAGTTTGAATCCACTTGAAGCCTATAAATACATTTCTCATCCTTGGTTAACATACACAAGAATTAAGGGAAAAAAAAGTAGAAAAACTCTATTATAATCTTGTGAGAACTTCTCTCAAGCTCTAAATGTTAGTCTTGTTTAAGAGAGGAGTGAAGGGAGGTTGTAAAGGTTCTCTCCTGAACCTGTCAAAAGGAGAATCGAGTTATAAGGGTAGTTGATATTTACCTATTGAAGGAAGATCGTTAGTGGATACCGGTGGCCTCGACGGAAGAGGAATCGGTGGAGTGGATGTAGGTCACGATGACCGAACCACTATAAAACTTGATTCGCATTTCTATTCTTGCTATTTACCTTCACTGCAAACTATTTACTTGCTTTACTTCCACTATGCTTATGAACAAACATTCAATTTCAAGTTATCTTCCGAGATCAGTTTTTATCGTACGAAGTCTTTTTTGAACTGATGTGATTTATCCGTTGCACTAATTCACCCCCCCTTAATGCCAACTCGATCCTAATAATTCTCCCCCACTTAAATTATCGATGCTCTCATTGACACTTGCTAGTGGGCTTTAATGACTGTTTCTTCATGTCGTAGGGCATCTTTAGGTTTTCAATTGGCTTCTGTTCGGGGAAGCTTTCACCACTTCACCAAGTATTCAATTTACTTTGCTCCATTGGTTAGCTTTATCTTGTAATCCACTAAAATAGTTTCAACTCGCTTCTCGTAGGAGACTCTAGTGAGGTGTAGCTAAGTTAGAACACTTTGAGAAGCATCTTATGGATTCAAGTGGTAGGCTTTTAAGTTACTTGTGTGGAAAACATTGTGAATTTTGAGTCATGCCGATAGTTACAACTTGTAGGAGACATTATCTACCTTGTTGATAATTAGGAATATTCCTTGATGTTAAGATTGAGTTAGTACTAAATGTTAGGAATGAGTCGGTACTAAGGGGGGTGAATTAGTACAGTGGATAAAAACATCGATTTCGTTCGTTTCGTACGATAAAACCGATCTCGAAAAGATATTAAACTTCAAAGCATTCATAAGAGAGTAATGAGAAAGTAAAGAAAGTAAGGAGGTTTGTAGTAAGATAAATTGCACAAAAGAAAAGCAAACTAGATTTTTATAGTGGTTCAATCGTTGTGACCTACATCCACTCCCGATTCCTCTTCCGTCAAGGCCACCGGTATCCACTATCTATCTTCCTTCAATAGGCGAAGTCCAATTATCTTTTACAACTCTTTCTCCTTTTATCGGGTTTAGAAGATAACCCTTATACCCCCACTTACTCCTCTCTCAAACTATTCTAACACTTAGAAGAAGGAGAGGAGTTCAAATAAGATTGGAACAACGTTTCTTTCTTTTTTCACTCTCAAAACTTGTGTAGTTTAACTAGGGATGAGAGGGGTATTTATAGGCTTCAAGTTGATTCAAACTTGGAGCCTAAAAAGTCTCATCCTAGGCTTCCCGGGTCTTGGTGGTACCACTGCCTACAGCACTGACATTGGGCGGTACCACTATCTGGAAGATTGTGTTTGGGTGGTACCACCACCTGACACTGCCACTGGGCGGTATCACCACTTGACATAGTCTCGAAGACTATGTTAGGACGGTGCCACCTGTTGGGTCACTGTTTGGGCACAAATGGCCCCTAATTGGGTTGGTCTAATTCCAATCCCAATTATATGTTAACTATGAAATTTAAGATATTTACTAAGCTAAACAAGTCTGTAAGTCTAGGTTTCTTCCAGTGATCTTCCGACGATCTCTCGGTAATGTTCCAGCGGACTCCCGGCAAGCTCCTGGACTTTACGATGATCTTACTTGGTGAGTTCCAATGAGCTTCTTCAGAAAGCTCCTGGACTTCTCGGTCAATTCCGGCAGAACTTCCAACGAACGTTCGAACTTCCAACGAACTCTCGAACTCCCAACGAAATCGCGTTCTTGACTCCGGGACTTCATTTTGCTTTATGTCTTGCTATCGTAGCTAATCCTACACACATAAAACCTACGTTAATCTAGACAATTATTATAAAGCAAATCAAGTGTTGTCAAGTATGTCATTGGTTTATCGGCGCTTAGTCTGAATCTTCGGCGCATCATTCTCTCGTGCGGCCTATTGCCCAATTGACCAGTTGACCTCCTTAACTCCGATTTACTTAGTGCAATTTTCACTCTTCTTGGCCCGATGCCCAAACTCATAGCCCGAAGCCTTCTGTCGATACGTCGACCGATCCTTCGGCTCGATGTCCAATCTTTTAACATGTTTTTCTCTGGCCCAACTGCTTTAATTGTCTCTCTCCGATAGAAGCATCCTATGTCACTCAAAATGCAAAATAAATCATAAACACTATCAATTAGTTTCATCATCAAAATCCAAGATTCAACACTAGGGGGTTGAATTAGTGCAGCGAGAAAAATCACGTTGAGATAGAAATCTCGTTCGATAAAATCATTTTGATAAAGCCCGTATAAGAAATATGTTTAACTTAAAAGCGTATGGAAGCATAGTGTAAGTAATAATTTAGTTTGCAATAAAGGTAAATAGCCAGAAGTAAATGCAAACCAGATTTTTATAGTGGTTCGGTCGTCGTGACTTGCATCTACTCTAGATTTCTCTTCCGTCGAGACCATCAGCTTCCACTACCGATCTTCTTTCAACGGGCAAAAATTAATTACCCTTTTCACTCTTTGTCCTTTTCACAGGTTTAGGAGACAACCCTTATAAGCCTCTTTTTCTTAGACCTCACTTCTCTCTTTAGACGAACTTCTAAATACTAGGAAGAAGTGATCATAAATCCTAAGAGAGTTTTCTAATTTTTCTCAAGTATTTTTCCCCCTTTTTCAACTCAATTTTGTGCTCAATTCTTGTTATCCCATGCAAGAATAGCTAGGGTTTTTATAGACCCCAAATGGCTTCAAAATTGAAGCCAAAAAAGGTATCATCCATAGTTTCCCAGGTCCTCGCGGTACCACCGCTAGTGCTGGGCGGTACCACTACTTGCAGCACTGATACTAGGCGATACCACCATCCAATCTAGCGGTACCATCGCTTGGGAGACTGTGTCTAGGCAGTATCACCACCTAAACTAGCGGTACCATCGCCTGACACTCGGCGGTACCACTGCTTGATATTATCTCGGAGATTGTGTCTTAGAGACTGAGCCTTTGGCGGTGCTACCACCGACCTGACCCAACTTTTGGGTTATTAAATGGGCATTTCTCTTGACCCAAAATAGCCTCAATTCGGGTCTAATTGGCCCATAATTGAGTTGACTTAATTATATTTTAAACCAACTTAATTAGACCTAAACTAACTCGATCTAGACAAATTATTACAAAGCACGAATCATATGTTGTCTTGCATGTTATTAGTTCTTTCGACGCTTCGTCCGATTCTTCGGTGCATCATCCTCTCCTTTGGTGTATTGCCCAATCAACATATTGTCTTCTCACAACATTCGATCTCCTTAGCGCAATGTCTGATCTTCTTGGCCCAATGCCTGAATTCATGGCACGAAGCCTTCTGCGACATGTCGATCGATCCTCTGGCTTGACGTCCAATCTTTTGATATGTTCAACTCCGGCCCAACATCCGATTCCTCCTACTTTAATCAATTTGCCTCTCCTGATCGAAGTTAGTCCTGTATCACTCAAAACACAGTTTAGATCACAAACACATTAATTGATTTCATCATCAAAATTCGAGATTCAATAGTTTTGGTCATAATAGTTGGTATCAAAGTCAAGTTTCTCTCAATTGGTTTAACACCCAAGAGAGATTAAATGGCTTTTGCTAACAACCAAGAGAGTCACTCTATCACTCATCCTCCTGTGTTCAATGGGATGGATTACACGTATTGGAAAACACATATGAGGGTTTTCTGATTTCTATGGACTTTGATTTATGGAATATTGTAGAATATGGTTTTCAAAAATCCTCTAGACTAATGAATGAATGGAATGATTTTGAGAAAAATTATTTTCATTAAATGCTAAAACTATGAATACTTTATTTTGTGCTTTGGACAAAAATGAGTTTAATTGTATTTCGACTTATGAAACTATACATAATATTTGACACACACTTGAAGTTACTCATGAAGGCACAAGTATAGTAAAATAATCTAAGATTAATCTTTTGGTACATAGTTTTGAATTGTTTCGAACGAAGCCAAGCGAAACCATTGGTGATATGTACACATGTTTTACAAATATTAGCAATAAATTAAAAGCTCTTGGTAAATCTTTTACTAATCTTGAACTTGTTAATAAAATTTTATAATCTCTTCATAAAAAATTGGGATCCAAAAGTAACTCAAGAAGCAAAGGACTTGAACTATTTTCCTTTTGAAGAACTCATAGGGTCATTAATGACCTATAAAATAATTTGCAAGGCACATGATGAATATGAGAATAACCTTCCAAAGAACAAGAAGGATATGATACTTAGAACAAAATAATACCACTCAAGTGAAAGCTAAGTGATGATAATGATTTTAAACTCCTCACAAGAAAATTTAAAAAGTCCATAAAAGAATAATATAAGAATAAAAATAAACTTAAGAAGGACATAATAACTTATTGTGAATGCAAAAGGCTAGAGCACTTCAAAAGCGAATATCCACAACTGAAGAAGAAGAAAACACTAAAGGTGATTTTGGATGAATCAAGTGTATCAGAATATGAAGAGCAAACCAATGAAGGCAAGGTGGCGAACTATGCTTTGATGGCTTTCAACAACGAGGTATGTGACTCACCCGAAATGTCTTTACCTTACAATGAATTAACTGATGCATTCAATGATTTGTATGATGAATTTAAGTTTGTTGGCAAAAATTATAAATTGCTAAACAAAGATCATGCTTCTCTCTTTAGTAAAGTTGAAAAATTAAAAAATGAGCATGATAATTATATATTAACCTCTTGTACTAAATATGAAGAGTTAGACTTAGTCAACAAGGAAAATATGGCATTACAGTAAACATTAAAAAAATTTAAAATTGGTAGCACATCAATTAACATGATTCTTACTAATAAGGGTCATGTTTATAGAAAGAAAGGAATCGACTTTATAAGTAACACTTAACAAAAGCCAACCACATTTATTAAAAGACTAACATTACATGTTCCCCCTAAGATTAAGTGTAATTTTTGTGATAGATGTGGTTATTATGCTTATGAATATTCATTTAAAAAGTATGACTCGCATAAATTAGTTTAGGTTCCTAAATGAATCATAAATGACTTTATGCCAAAAGTTAATAGGTAGATCTAATCATAAGGGACCTAAAGTTAAATAGGTGCCTAGAACAAATCCATCTTTCTTGTAAACATCTTTACAATCGAAAGCTAAGAGCAAAAGATAATATCTTGATAGTAGATACCTAAGCTAAGAGCAAAAGATAATATCTTGATAGTAGATACCTAAGACATCTGATCAGAGATCTAAAATACTTCATAAAGCTCACTAGCCGAAACAACAATAATAAAGGAAAGATCATTAGAATTAGAGTTATTAGTAACAAATCTTTTGATTGAAGATGTTTTATTATTTGATCTTGATGATTGTCACGATGAAACTTGTTTTTCAGTTTTAAACAATGATGTATGGTTTTGGTATAAAAAACTTAAGTATGCTTGTATGAAATTAATTGCATAAATTGAAACAAAAAAAAGGGAATGCATTTTTTCTTAAAAATTTCTCAATCTCTATCTTATTGAGTTTTCAATAAGATATTTATGAATCTATTTATGTTATTTTTTATGAATCTCTTGAACTAAGAAAGTAATTTTGATGATTTGATAAATTGAATTTGAATGGGTTTTATCTAAATTATTATCTTGATGACTTGAGATTTCTTATGCATGAATCGAGATATTTTATTATTTGATCTCCTATGATTATTTTTGCTATTTACTATAGAGGAGACTTAATCCAAATAGATCATAATTTTTCTCTTGATTTCTCAATATTTATAACTTGAGATTTATTCTATATGAATTAAGATCTTTTATTCACATATGATTGATTCTTTTTTATATTTACTAAAGAGAATATTTATCTAAATGAATCATAATTTTTCTCTTGATTTCTCGGAATTCATAACTTAAGATTTCTTTTGAAGATATTTTACTATTTGATCTCTTAAAAAAAAATTTTGTTATTTAAGAGGAGATTTGTCAAAATGAATTATGTTTTTTGGTATTTACTAAATCTTTCATGATCTTTGATATTAATATCTTTCATATCATGATTTTCATATGACTTATTTATGTTCATGAATTGTACACCCCATTACTAAATTGATTTTTCATCTTTCATATGATGATTGGAACATTTATGTAAATTTTTTTTTACCATTGAATCCTTCTCTTCTTTTTGATAATAATAAAATGGGAGAAAAAATTACTAGCTTGCATATTTCAAAGAGAAGAAAAACTTGCTTGTTTACACATCTCCAAACAGAAGCAGAATTACTAGCTTGCATATTTCAAAAAGAAGCAAAACTTGCTAGCTTGCACATCTCAAAAGAGAAGCAAAATTGCTAGCTTGCACATTTCAAAGAGAAGCAAAATTTGCTAGTTTGCACATCTCAAAATAGAAGTAAATAGTGATATATTGCCCATCTTTAGATTTGCCCATCTCAAGAGAAGTAAAAAGTGCTAGCTTACACATCTCAAAAAGTAAAAATTGTTAACTTTCACATCTCAAAAACTTGCTAGTTTGCATATTCTAAAATGAAGTAAAAGTTACTTAACTTACTAGTTTGCATGTTTCAAAAATTTGCTAGTTACACTTTCTTTCTTTTGTTGATGACAAAGAGAGAGAAGTAATGATGATTTGAAGTTATGCCCAAAGTGATGATAATTTTATGTTTTAGAATCATGCATGTAATGATGTATTTTGATAATTTAAAATTATGCATGCAATGATTTGTTATTATGATTTATAATGATATTTTAACTATGATTAAAATTATTTTGACTTGAATTGAAAGGTTATCACTCTTTTTGAATTTGAGTTTACTTTATTTCAATATATCATATTGACAAGGGGAGTTTAGTTTAAACTTCATCATCAATTGGTTGTCATCATAAAAAATGAAGAGATTGTTGAATCTTGGATTTTGATGATGAAATCAATTAATAAAATTATGATCTAATCAGCGTTTGAGTGACGTAGGACTACCTTCGATCATAAAAAGACAAATCAATTGAAGCAGGAAGAATCAGATGTTGGGCCGAAATAGATCATGTTAGAAGATTTGACGTCAGGCTAGAAGATTGATCGATATGCTGGAAGATAGACTTCGTGTCATGAGTTCGGGCATCGAGCTAAAAAGATCGGACATTGCACCAAGAGGATTAGATGTTGGGGGAGGTCAACATGCCGATGGATCGGGCAATACTCTGGAAGAGAGGACGATGCACTAAATGAACCAATGATATGCCAGACAACGTATGATTTATGTTTGTAATCATGTATATCTAGATCGAAGTAGTTTAGGTCTAATTGAGTTAGTTTTGGGTGTAATCATACTAACTCAATTAAGGGTCTATTAGGGCTTGATCCGGGATTGATTTAGGCCCATTGGGAGACTTATTTAGTGACCCAAAGTTAGGTTATGCGGTGGCACCGCTAGAATAGGCGATGGAATCGCTTGTGAGCTAGAAAAGTATAAAATGTACTTTTCATAAAAAAAACCCAACGGGTGGTACCACCGCCACCGAAAACCTAGGATGAGACCTTTTTTAGCTCTATTTTTTGAAGTCATTTATGATCTATAAATACCCCAATTATTTCTGCTTGGGTAAGTATGAAATAGAGTAGAAAGGGGAAAAAATACTTAAGAAAAAATTGTGTAAACTCTCTTGAAGTATAGAGTCACTTCCTCATAGTTTTCTTCCAAAAAGAGAAGTGAGGTCTTAATGAAAAATAGAGGTATAAATGTTCTCTCCTAAGCCTATGAAAAGGAGAAAGAGTTGTAAATATAATATTTGATCTTCGCTCATTGAAAGAAGATCGTTAGTGGAAACTAGTGACCTCGACGGAAGAGGAATAGGGAGTGGACATAGGTCGAGACGATCGAACTACTATAAAATTAGTTTGCATTTACTTTATGTTTTTCATTAATATTATAAACTGATTTACTTGCTCATTACTCTTATAAACGTTTTTAAGTTAAACGCATTTCCGATATGTGTTTGATCGAATGAAGTTTTCAAAATTGAGGTTTTTACGATAGCACTAATTCAAACACCCCCCCTCCTCTTAGTGTCATTTTGATCCTAAAAGGTGCCGCCCAGATTGGCGGTAGTATTGCTAGTATACGGTTTTCTAAGTTGTCAAGTGATACTTTGGGCGGTGGTATTACTAATGGTTAGTGCTGCAAGCGGTGGTACCGTCAAGACCTCGAAAACCCGAGGATGAGACTTTTTAGCTCCATTTTTAAAGTCATTTGGGTCCTATAAATACCTCACTCATTCTTACTTGATATAGCAAGAAAAGTGAACAAAAGACCGGTGATTCTAAGTTGTAAACTCTTGAAAAGTGTTAAGTATTCTCCTCCTCCTCTTTAAAGTTTAGGGCTCGTTCCAAGAGATATGTGAGACTTGTAAATGTTCTCTTCTAAACTTATGAAAATAAGAAAGAGTTGTAACAAAGGTGGTTGGTGTTCGCGCATTGAAAGAAGATTGTTAATGAATGTCGGTGGCCTCAAGGGATGAGGAATCTGGAGTGGACATAGGTCACGATGATCGATGTGCATTTCCTTTATGCTCTTCATTGCTATTGCTTTATGATTTAATTACTTATTACACTTACTCATACTCTAAGTTAAGCATACTTTCGATATCGATTTTCGTCAAATAAATTTTTAAAAATATAACTTTACAAAAGCACTAATTCACCCCTCCTCTCTTAGTATCATTACGGTCCTAATATGCCCAAGGCGTGTGAGTTACGAAACCCAACTCGTGCCAAGAGAAATTCATCACGATAGAGACACAATGAGAAATATGCATGAGATATGTATGTCGAAAAATTCAACTCGTGCCAAGAGAAATCTACTACAGTAGAAACACATAACTAATGTTTTTGAGATATGCGAGTCAAGAAAATTTGACGCATGTGCAAAGAAATCTATCACGATAGAGGTATATGCTAAAGTGTACCCGAGACACTTGAGTCGAAAAAATCTAACTCACAAGACGAGATCCTAAATGCTCCCATGAACTAAACGATGCACTTTGAACCCATTTTCACAAGAGCCTCGAAGCACGCTTTCAGGGGGCAGGAGGACAAATGATAGAAAATCTATTGTTAATTATACATAGTCGCCACATGGGATCTAAATCATCCTTCACCCATCTATGTGAACAAAGATTCAAAGCAAATAGAAACAAGCTTCCTTATCATTCATTATGATAAGAAAGACAATTACAAACTTCTTTCTCATCCTTTATGACGAGAAAGTCAATTCCAAACATCATTTTCAAACAAGAGAAAGGATTCTATTTTTGAAATGATTCGAACTCACATTTACTAACTTAAGTGTTAGAAGGATCATGTTAATCTTTCATACATCAAGAATATGATATTTCCACCTCTAAAACATCTCAAATAATTTTACGAGTTCAGATCACATTAGAGTGATCCAGACGTCAAACGAGGTTGCATCGATCCCCAAATTAGTTGACATATCTTTATTTATAAAGTAAGCGTGTTTTCAAACTTGAGACCTCGAGGCCCCATGGAAATGGCCGACGCCACCCGATAAACTTTTCTGGCGGTCCGACCCATGTGAAGTCATAGTTTCACCAGGACAACAGTCGTTTACCCAACTGTAGATGTCACACGGCTACGTCCTGGTGACATAACCCCACCCTGAAATCATCAAACTCGGGAGCGGCGAGCCAATCCCATCTCAGATCATTCCTCCGCCATTTTCTCCCTCTTCTTCTCCTCCTCTCTCGTCGAACCCTATCCTTAACCCCTAATCTTCCTCGCCGAAAGTTACCCTCCTTCCTCATTTCTACGTTGAATTCCCCACTCGAATCTGCCATTGGGGACCCCGACTCGTCTTCCCATCGTTTAATGCAGCGCGCGCCAATGGACCTGAATGAGAGACCTATCACTTCTTGGACAATCGATATGCTCTTCCGGGACTTCCTGGGCAGAAGAGCCGGCTTGATCAAGGCTCTCACCACTGGTCTTTCTTTCCTCTCTGTTTTCTTGGAAGTTTTAGCAGCCCTTGTTGTTCTTGATCCCTTTCCCAGTTCTTGCTGCTTTTCTGTTAACGTGTGTTTTGTTCTTGATGGTGATGTTGCAGATTTTATTAAGTTCTATGAGCAGTGCGATCCAGGTGAGTCAGCCCTCCATCTCTATGTCTGCTTCTCTTTGCTTAGGATTTTTCCTCCTTGTGCATATCCCTCTACTTATCTTCTATTAATTCTTGGAGTTTTGGCTGTTGATTGACGTTCGCTAGTCACAAACTCGATACTGTTAAGTTGAAATGGATAACTTTTTAAGTCAACAGTGTAGGCGCTTTGTGGAGGCATCTGAACACCTGAACTTGTTTAATATTAAGAAGAAATTAGCATTTTGATTTGATTTAAGGATGTTCTAACTTCTTTCTAGTGGATCTGTGTTTCTAATTTTTGCAGTTTTAAATTGTATTGGAATCTGGTGCAACATTGAATTTTCCCGAGGTCTCTGAGAGTTATTTTACTGTAATTTATATGATTACCATGTTTATAAGGGTCAGCTGGTAGTTCTTGTTTGCCAGTATAAAAAACTAAGTGAAGTCCTATGACCTCCAAATAAATCGTCTATTATTTATCATGAACAGTACTGAATATGATTCCTGGTAATATGATTATTTTGCAGAAAAACCCTACATGTGTCTTTATGGGTATCCTAATGAGACTTGGGAAGTAAAGGAAGCTCCTGTTGTTCCCCACGAATTTCCTGAACCATCCTTAGGGGTTAACTTCGCCAAAGATGAGATGAAATTGAAGGACTGGATTGCTCATATTGCAATCCATAGCGATATATGGATTTACTCTTATGCCTTCTATATTGCTGCACGTGCTGGCTTTGATAATGAGACCAGGTATGGTAAATTTGATTTGATTTATGAGTCACCACCTTGTTGTCCTAGCCTGAAGATTTGTGCATCAATTTATCACTAAGATGTTTTCCTGGATTGGAGAAACACTGGCAGATTCTTTTTATTCTGTTCTATCACAGCATTTTATCTATTATGATAATCATTTAGATGCTTTTCTGACACTTAAATTCAGGGATTCATATGATTTTTTGGTGTTTAATTTCTCATTTGGGTTTGATGTGGCTGGTGTCCGTGGTTGCTATGGCTATGGATCGGCTTGTGCTTTGTGTCGACCCATAGCGTTTATGATTATTATGTGGCTGTCTGTGTTAGCAAGTATTACCATGAATAATTTTGATTTTCTTTTTTTTATATATAAAGAATTGTTCAGGCTGATATCTATATGGGTATACTAAGAAGTTTGTGTCCTGTGCTTAATGTAAAAATGAAGTCTGGTTTGCTTTTATCTAGAGACATTTCCCAAATAATTAATGTACTTTGTGATGCACTTTGGACACACAACTTCAACAATTCAGCTTTTGGTTAAATGTATTAGATTTTAAGTCTACATATTGCCCCCATTTATGTCATGAAATATGAGTTCTATTGGTTTTTTCTATTGTCATATCTTCATGTCATTTTAAGCATTGTTGGTGTTATTGTGAAGTTTGTTCCTTTTCCAAATAATGGTAAACAAATAGTTTACTATTTTGCTAATTATTAAATAATTGTAGACTTCTATGAGATGAAACCATATAGAGTTGCATATTGACATTTCAATTTTCAACTCTATCGAATGAATAATGAATTAGATTGTCATTTTTTGTTGTGGTGGGAATCTTGGACCTGACTAAGATGAAAGCCTTGTTTTGACATGTCGTTAAGTGTGTGAAAAGACTTCAGCCATGCTTTTATTATTTATTATCAAATGTCTATTTATTTACAGATAATTTATTATATCTGAAATTCTTTGAATTGATGTCTAATGCCGAACTTATTGTTGATATTCTAACCTATATATATATATATATATATATATATATATATATATGTGTGTGTGTGTGTGTGTGTGTTTTGAGTCTAGCGATTGTACCCATTTTTTTGTTTTATGCTAAAACCGAAAATACATAGTATAGAATGAAGTTTCCCAAGCTATTGTAATTCATTAACTAGTGATGATTCTTAATAGATTTCATTAACTAAGACATCATACAATAACAACAACAATAAAAGTCATAAGTCCCAATTATTTTGGATCGACTATATGGATCTTTTACTGTTATTGAGAAATGTAAAAAGCCATATGTCTAGTTAAGTTTAGGGTACTTAGATCTATTTATAGTTTCTATTAAAGTCTTTTTATATCTTCCTCTACCTCTCTTTATATCACTAACATTAATCATTTCACCTATTTTGACTATCGCATTCGGAGATCTCCTAAGTACATATGCCTATACCATCTTATCCTCTGTCGAATGATACTTAGTTGTTCATGAATAAAAATATTTCTTTCCTATCTTTCTTAATAACTCCACATATCCATCTCAATATTCTCATCTCGGCAACACAATTTTTTTGTGTATGTTATTTCTTAACTGCCCAACACTTAGACCCATAAATCATTGTTGATCTCATAATTGTCTTATAAAATTATTCTTTTAATTCAAATGTATTTGATGATTACATAAGACTCCTAATGCCTCTCGTTATTTTAACCATCCTGTTTTTACTCTATGAATAATAATTTCATCGATCTCTCCATCTTATTCAATAATTGATCCAAAATGCTTAAGGCTTTTACTTAAAATAATTTTTTATCCATTCAATTTAACTATATTCTCTTATCTATTTTTAGAATTATTAAAATTATATTTTATATATTCAGTTTTAGTCCTACTTAATCTAAAAATTTTAGTTTCTAAGGCTTGCCACTATAGCTCAAGTTTATAGTTAATTTTACTTAAGACTCTCATCAAGTAAGACAATATCATTAACAAATAATATACACTAGGGAGATCTATCATGTAAGTGATTAATAAGGTTATTTATTATTAATGTAAAATGGTAGGAACTCAATATGGATTCTTGATGTAATCTTATACTAATAAGAAACTCACTAGACGCATTCTTTATTGGTCTAACATTAGTTGTTAGACTTTTAATAACATTAATATAATTAGTGGATACCGCTTTTGTTTTTAAAATTCACTATAAAAAATCTCTAGTAATTCTATCGTAAGATTTTCTCTAAGTCAATAAAAATCATATGTAAATCTAGTGACTTTAGTGACAAAACATCATATGCCTCATAAAACATATACTATGTGTACTGCTTTATAGTTCAGCTTTGTTCATAAGTCATAAACTATGTGTACTGCTTTGTAGTGCACACCAGCGAATGTGTGTTAATTCATGCATTATGAACTACAGTGCGTTCCTGATGGAGATTTGTGGTGCAACTGATACAGGTCACGGCTTTTCAATATGATAAATAGTAATCCTACTATATATGAGGTTGTATTTGGAACTGTGAAGATGCCCAAGACCCTCAGTAAGAGCAACGAGGGTGAATCGAGCTCCAAAAGTGTGAGTACAATTACCACTAGCTAGCAACATCCCATGTATCATTCTTCCTCATGTATCTTGTAAGTTTACTCTTTCCTACTTCATGTTTTCTAGGGTTCAGGACTACAAAATCTGGGGTTGCCTCTGTCTCTGATAGAAAAGGAAGAGGAAGATGAGGATGATGTTGAACTATACACAATGGGAGACGACACTAGCAGTATCATATGTGGTGCATGTGGAAACAGGTTTGCCTTTGGCGAATCCTGGATATTTTGCAACATGTGTGTGACATGGTATCATGGACGGTGTGTGAAGACTACACCTGAACGGTATGAACGACTCAAGGATTATAGGTGCCCAAGATGCTGTCGTCAAAAGAGAGCGGGGACCTAAAACTCTCTGGTTGTTTCAGATGGTAGCTTAAGATGATCTACTGATACCTTTTGTTTTTCCTTTTTCTTTTCTGTTCGTCATGTCACATTTTATTAGTACATAGCTTCATCAGTCTCTATGGAGTCTGCTCGAATTAGTCTTTACCGTCGGCTATTCATTCCTTCTACTATAGCAGAGTTATCTGAAAATTATTTCAGTTACACTTTTAGTATTGAGTCATTTGGAACTACGAAATCATCATGATCACTTCAACTCCATCTGAATCCGAATTGTTTTTCTTGTCATGACAGCTCACGATATACATATATAATAGAAACATTTTTAATTATTGATTGTCATACTGAGGTGTGTTTGCAATACTAGAATTAACAGATTTCTGAGGACTCCGTCTTACCAGATATGTAATATTAAAACTGAGGTGTGTTGAATTTTCGTGGCCACTGCTACGGACTTGTGCTGCGCTCTTTTAGGTATCTGCCCTTCCGTTGCGTCTATGATTGCAGTCGATGGCTCGAGCGCTATTGAGATGGGCTTCCTTCACTTCCCTCGAGACTTCCTCTCGTCTTCCTTTCGTCCAACTCCCGCGGACCCTTAACCCCCGCGCCACAAGCTTGGCCTTCTCCTCCTCCAACGACGCCGCCGCCGCCGCTTCCGCTTCTAACTACATCCATCTCTCCGACGAGCAGCTCATGGCGCAGTGCGACATGGATACCTTCAAGGCCTCCGGCCCCGGCGGCCAGCACCGGAACAAGCGCGAGTCCGCCGTTCGCCTCTCCCACCGACCCACCGGCATCGTCGCCCAGGTCCCGTCTTCCCCTTCCAAAGCTCTCACCTTTTCTTTCGATTCCTCTCTCTGAGACACACAACGTTGTGGGATGTAAAAGTTTGAATTTTGCAGGCCGTCGAGGAGCGGTCACAGCACAAAAATCGGGCGATGGCTCTGACCCGATTGCGGACTTTGTTGGCTCTCAAAGGTTACGTTTCGAATCTGTTCCGTTAACGAAATTTAAATTTAAATAAATTAAACTTGTTTATGCCGAAATCGATGTTGCATCGATCTACAAACGAATGGATCTGTCTGCCTTTTGGGGTTTAATAGTTTGTGAGTGTATCTGTAATTATGGAGTTAGCTGCTCAAGGAGCATGATGCTATTCATTATTCATATAGGTAGCATTCTAGGCTACATTTCAAATCTTCATGAGATTCCTTGACTTCATTACTGTCACATTAATAATGCAGAAGTTATTGCTTTCTGTGCATTTGATAGAATAGTTTTCCCCCAAACTTGTTGATGGACATAGATATGTGACTAAGAACATTAGGCCTTCTATTCTTTGATTCACTAACTGCTTTGGCCGTCGGTGCTTTGTTTTTTTGTTTAAATTGCAACTTAAGTTGTTTTTGTCGAAGTTGTTATCAATTCTCTACCTTCTTTAGAATGAACATGGATGGTATCTCTGTGTAATCATTCACCATCATCTCACCCTTGAAGTGTTTTTTTTTTTTTTTTGTACATTGCATGCTGCAATTATTATGCTTCAAAGCAGTTTGATTGTTTCCCATTGAAGTGATCTTGTTTCATTTGGACATGTTCCCTTCTTTTTTAAGTACTGCACGCATCTGATTTATGAAATACACATACTAGTCAGGAAGCCAATAGACTTGGATGGATACACACCTCCTTCAGAGCTTCTTCAGATCCTACCTGCCAAGTCAACAATTAGGGGAAAAGATGTTGGTCCTCAGATTGGTCCCAACAATCCTAAATTTGCTCTGGTACTTGTGAGCCACTTCTTTCAAATGTTATATTCTACCCATGAGGATATATTTGACATGGTTTAAGTTTTGGGATCCTTGTTTTTTCTTAATTCTATTCCTTTGACAGGGAATGCAGGCTTTGTTAGATCTAATATTTTCTGTAGAAGGCTCCGTGTCAGAAACAGCAAAAATATTGGGGTACATTGTTTATGGCTCCTTTTTGTATCCATGTATATCTGCCTAAAGAATATTTAATACTTTGTGAAACATACCATGGATTATGCTAAGGACCATACTGCAAATGTGAAACCTTAGTACTTAAACTTGATCAAGATTCCTCTTTTCTTCTCTTATTTCTTGTAGGATTAATGAAATGAATAATTATCTAACTGAAGTATTTTTATTTCTTTGGCCTTCTTTCTTTTCTGAGAGTTCATTAATCAAGATTAATGATACAATAGTAAATGCTTGGTGCCATGTGTTTATGCTGATTGTGCAAAAGAATCTGGATATCTTTATTTCAGTATGATATTGCTCTGTTTCGTTTTATCTTAATAAAGAGATCATCCCTATGTTCGTTGGCAAACATTTGCAACTGAAGTTTGCTCATTGCACTCAATATTAAGTAATAACCTATTTCCATTTTCAGTTCTTTTGGAGGAATGATACATGGATTCCTGAACAAAAACTAGATAAAATAGCTCTTTGATCATATTCTCCCTTAACTCGGGAGATTTGGGGAACTTGATCATTTGTTTACCTATTTCAAATCTCATCACCATCACCTCAAACAATCATCAGCATGCCAGCGGTGAGTGATGAAACAATCGGATTCTATCACATCATTTCTTCCACCATACTAATTCTTCACTTCCTTTTCTCTTTGACATCCTCCTATTGTGGGACTGAGTGGTCGAAAGTATTTCCTTTGTTAGAATAATTTTAATGCAAATGAGAGATGACCAGTAGGGTAAATTATTTTGAAATCGTTTTCTTGTTTTGCTTCCACCTAGGTCTGAGTTTGTCCAATGAACTTTCACTCAGAGGAACATTCAGGCCATAGCCTGTTTGATCCTTATCATATTTTTAACTCGTGTGGCATTATCATTAGGTTTCTGGGCCAGCTAGTAGGTAGCTCTAGGTGGCACAAATTTGCTTTATCTGAATGATCTAAACATTGATTTTTTCTTTAACATAGCACTAAGAGCATCAAACTTAAACTTTTACACAGCCTCAGTTCTTTCTTAATCATATAGTGCAGGCTAAGCACTGGTGCTTTGTCAAGGTTGATACTGTCAGATGATTCTCTTAGAGTGACAGTAAATGAGCTGAGGACATCAAAGGTAAATTCTTGATACTCCAAATACCATTTTGTGAGTTTAAGTATACAAGGTTGTTTGGGTAAAACTTTTGCATGAAAAGATGTGGCATCTGTGAGTTATTAATGAATAAATGTCTTCATTAACATTCTTGTAGGGATGCCTTATTGCAACATGCCTACAATTCATGTGCTTGCACTAAAAGGAAAATATTTTTTGAATGCTGGAATTTGATTTTCACGATGATGTTAACCTTTAATGTTTCTGATTTTCATTGTTGAACGATCTCCAGACTATTGACTGTGTTGAAAAATACTTCACAATATAAGATATGATAATATCTAGAGTTGTTTGGTAAGTATTATGCATGTTGAACGATTTCAATTTTTTGCTACTAATAACAATAGTATGTTTGAGGTGCATCGGCACTCCAATATTTGCCAAGAAATATGTATTTTCTGGCAAGGTTCTATTGAGGACTTTCCATCATGAGACTATGCCAGATTGCTCTTGTGGTTTCTTTAGTTTAAGTATGTAATGAAGGACTTAAAGAGGCTAGCGCACATATAAGAGATGGAGCTGGATAACATATGTTACATGAAGCAGATTATGGCTGTTATCTATTTGCTGATAGCATTCATTGGTTGTCCTTCATAACGATATTCATCAATTGCATGTCAGGTTAGTTGTTTTATCTGCAAATTAAGAAGCTTCATGAAATGTTATTAGGAATTAGTTATTTTAGAGGGGAAAATATATGACATTGCATAATTACTAAATTATGTGTGTGGATATTCTATAGAAGCATATCACATATGGATCAAGGTATTTATCTCATCCATGGCTACTCTTTGGTTCAAACTATCTTCAAAGCCATGTTATTTCCCCAAGGTTCCTAACCTCCTAGGAGAATGTCACCATTTGCATGCTTTACATTTTTAAATTCACCATGCAACATATTATACTTGTGATTGAAAGAACATAGGTTGAGAAGATTAAAGTGGCATATGGAGAATGGTTTTTTGATAGTATACATAAAACAAGTTGCCGAGTCTTCAACAAGAGCAGAATTGTTTAACTGACTAGCATGGTTTGTAATTCCGTACTGTACCGCTCGATATAGGTGTTACATCGGTACACGTTAGTGTATTATGTGTCATTATACTCGGTACATTGGTATGATACAATATTCAAAACCTTGCTGACTAGTATGGAACTTGCAAGGGAGCACCTAAAGATGGTTAATTAAGTTAAGTTGCTCTAAATTATTAAAGTTGTCTGCTGTCTACTGGTTAGGCACAATGTTTGCTTAGTGTGGATAGGAGTTGAAACCAAGGAGCATGATATTTGGAGTCCTTGATTGTGGCTTATGTTATATTGCACAGACTTGGACCATAATAAATATAATTTAAATGACATGTACGACTGTGAGTCAGCAGAATCCTTCAAGTTGCTCTTGTAAATGTTTTTTGTTGCTTATTAAAACTTTAACCCTTGCCAATCCATCCAAAAGCTTAAGAAGTTAGACGAGACAAGTCTTTTTCATATATATCCTTAATACCCCCTCACATGTAGGGCACAATGGCTGATGAAGCCTAGCATGTTGGTGAGAAGTTAAATTTTCTAGCATTTGTAGATCCAGACAAAGGGACTATTGCTTTATTATCATAATAAATCTTAAGTTTTTACTAATCCATTCAAAGCATTAAACTTATAATGCTTGCTAGTCCATCTAAAACCTTAAGGTGTTAGCTGAGATAGGATAAATTAATTGATGTATTCTTAGTGCTGGCTGGCTATACTGCACCATGCAGTCAATCGACATGACATGGGTGTATGACTGTACTGTGCTTATATGTAAAATTAAGGGCATAGGTGAGCACATGGCTGGCAAATTTGTGGAGTCTATGCTGCTAAAATGCTGGCATCTTGCATGCCACTCATTGTTTGCAACATCTGATTGACAGTTGAATTTTTCTGGAGTGTATGCACGAAGCATTCATCTGAATTTCCTGTTAATGAGTCCGGATGATGCATAATAACTTTTCTAACAAGCATGTCTAGGAGAACTTGATGCGAGTGATTTTGAACAGGTAATCTGAATGTGCTGGGAATCGTTCAGGCTGTTTGGTTTTATCAAGCATCTTAAGTGTATATTAATGTGCTTTGCAGCATAAATGCAAAATTTTATATATCATCTTTGAGACCATGTTATCTTGTTCTGCCAGCGACATGAAAGTGCTTATTGGATTATCATTTCTTGGACCGACTAGTTGGTTGACTCCCCTTAGAACTGTCAATCCTGATGTCATTTCTCCTGGACCTGTTGAATGGGGGCCTATATATGTGCGCTCCATACATCAGACCTGTGAGTTACTGCTTCACACCTGAAATGTTTTTTTGAGTGATTTGGTCCACCTAAACAATATTTTCATTTATTTATTGAGGAGTAATTTAAAATACCTAGACAACATTTCCCTTTATTATTTAAGTAAAAGCTTTAATTCATAGATGGTAATAATCTAAGGTTGTGTACCTAGTTGTCGGTAGAACTTCAGGAGGCATAAATTAACCCAAGTGAACCTTTGGCTTTAGCATTGTGTTGCTGCATTAGATTAGGTCCAATTATTAGATTTTTTTCTGATGGTGAATTCTATAAACCACCATGTTGGCTCACATATTTCTTCTTTATGTTGAATATTCTATCATGTTTATTTTAACTGCATTTGTTCACTCTAAATTGAGAAATGAGTTCATTCTTAATTGAGGAATCCATTCAAACTAACTTCATGAAGAAAGTCTGAGGCTGACATGCTGTTTTGCAGTTTCTTGATGAAAAGGTTTCCTTATGAAATTGGATCTGCTTATAGAAATACTTGACTGGCTTCCAATTTATGTTTGGTCTTAGATATATATAGTTTGCATAACAAGCAAAAGAGTGAGAGACTGTATCCTTTAATTAGTCGGTTTTCTTTTGTGAAATGTGATTTGCTTATAAAGATCATTGACTGGCTTCATTTTTCTGTTTCATTTTAGGCATATATAGTTTGTGTAGCAAGTAAAAAAGTGAGCGACTGTAACACTCAAGCATACATAATTAAGATGCTCCCCTAGTGCATTCTCCAGGTTTCTGTTCTTGCCCAAGTTGCAACTGATACATTACTCTTCTGCAGGGAATGAGGCCTCTCAGGTAATGAAGTCTACAACCTCAAACAACCAGTACATGAGCAGGCTCAAACGACCAGATAGAAGGTCTTTTGGTGGCTGCACTGCCTCTCCTATTGTGATATCGAACAGAGGTTGTGCTACAAGACTCCAAATGCTAATCGCCAATTTTGTTTGTTGCAGAAGGAATGACATGCCATTTTCTTCTAGGAAATAATAAACAACACTATGTTGGATCTCGAAGTTATCGCAGTAGTGAGATGCAGACTCCATATGTGAGATGGTATTACTTTGTGACCTTTATTATTAGCTGATCATGAGAACTCAGGAGACGAGGCTATTGTTCTTAACAGGCTCCATGGCTTCATCGACTTTAATCCTCTCGATCTCAAACTCTGTTCCTTCGATGCCCAAAATGCCTGCCTTTGTGCTGGACGATGCAATCCATACGCGAAATGTGGGGGCCACGATTATAGACCACGTCACCAGCTAAACTCTTTTTCCAGGGCGATCCCGAAATCAAAACGGCTCGGCGCGGGAGCGGTGACCAGACCCTCTTCGTCTTCTCCTCCCCTATCATCGAACCCTACCGCAGTCCCTAATCTTCCCCCTCAGAAATTAACCCTCCTACCTCTTTCCTACGTCGAATTACCCACTCGAATCTGCCTTCGTTTAAAGCAGTGCGCGCCAATGGACCGGAAAGGGAAAGGGCAACCTATCACTTCTTGGACGATCCATATGATCTTCCGGGACTTCCTAGGCAAAAGAGCCGGGTTGATCAAGGCTCTCACTACTGGTCCTTCTTTTCCTCTCCGTTTTTCTTGAAAGTTTTAGCTGGCCTCCTTGTTCTTGATCCGTTTTGCCTGTTCTTGCTGCTTTACTGTTACCGCGTGTTTTCTTCTTGGTGGTGGTGCTGCAGATTATGAAAAGTTCCGTCAGCAGTGCCCTCCATCTCTTTCTCTGCTTCTCTTTGCTTACGTTTTTGCGTCTCTTGCACATATCCCTTGTCTTGTCTTTCATTGGTTCTTGTAGTTTTGGCTGTTGATTGATAATTTTAGCTTCTTTCCATCGGATTTGAGTTTGCAAATTATATTGAAATTTGTTGGAACATTGGATTGTCTGTTGATTCCCGGGAATGTGATCGTTTTGCAGAAAAACCCTACATGTGTCTTTATGGGTGTCCTGATGAGACGTGGGAATTAAAGGAACCTCCTGATGTTCCCCACGAACTTCCTGAACCAAACATAGGAATTAACTTCGCCAGAGACGGGATGCCAGAAAAGGAGTGGCTTGCTCATATTGCAATCCACAGCGATGCATGGCTTTATTCTTATGCCTTCTATATTGCCATACGCGCTGGCCTTGATGCCGAGACCAGGTAAGGTCTATTTAGTTTCATCGTCTACTCTCAAATATTTGTGCGTGATTTGATCTGATCCATCATAAGATGATTTCCCAGATCGGCCAAGTACTAGCAGATCTTTTTCATTCTCTTCTATCACAGAATTTTATCTATTATGATCATCGTTTCGATGCTTTATAGTAACATTAGTTTGTTATCATATGCTCATGTCATTTGAACTTTTATTCATTGTTTCTGTCGTAGTTAAAAACTGTTCCTTCGGTGCCTCCTATTATTGTATGCTCATGTCATTAGTATTTTCTATTTATTATATGTTCTATTATAATAATCATTTTATTGGTATTTTCTATTATTATATGCTCATGTTATTATTATACGCACATAATGTATCAACTTGGGTGCGTTCCTGATGGAGGTTTATGGTGTTAACTGGTACAGGCAGCAACTTTTCAATATGATAAATAGTAGTCCTACAATATATGAGATTGTATCTGAAACTGTGAAGATGCCCGCGAAGGAAGACACCTCCAGTGAGAGCAACAAGGATAAATCGAGCTCCTAAAAGGTGAGCACGATTACCAGTAGCTAGCAACATCCCTTGTATCCCTCTTCCTCAACTATCGTGCAATGTTACTCTTTCTTGCTTTATGCTTCCCAGTGTTCGAGAGTACGAGTTCTGGGGTGGCCTCTGCCTTCGATAGAAGAGGAAGAGGACGTCGAGGACGTCGAGGACGAAGCTGAACAGATGGCCGCGGCAGCTAACCATAGTAGCATCACATGTGGAAGATGGTTTTCTGATGATACCGAGTACCGGATATTATGCGACGTGTGAGGGATATGGTTTCATGAAAACTGTGTCAGGGTGACACCTGAGCGTTATAAACAACTCAAGCGCTCCCCTCGCGACTTCCTCTTCTCTTCCCTTCATCCAACTCCCGCGCCCCAAGCTTGGCGTTCTCCTCCTCCGCCGTCGTCGCAGTGGCCGCTGCTGACTACCTCAACCTCTCCGATGACGAGCTCATGGCGGCGTAGCGCGAGGGCCTCCGTCCCCGACAGGCAGCACCCTGCCGTTCTCCTCGGCCCTTGCCCTCACCGGAATCTTGCAAGCGGTCGCAGAAGAAGAATCGGGCGACGGCACTACCCCGGCTGCGGGTTTCTGCTTGCCTTTGCATTACGTCTCAAAATCCGTTCCCTTAATGAAATTATCCTATTGTTACAACCTCGATGCCGGAATTGGCGTGACAAGCTCATCCTAAAAAGTACAAACCAGACTTCACGTGTCATAACATGAGCTCGTACTTTCATCGTGAAAAGCTCATGTGATGACACGTGATCACAAAGATTCATAAATAATCACAAAGTTTCATTCTTATTCATTACAAGAAAAATAATCAGAAACTTTATTCTCAATTTTTATTATAAAAAAATAATCTCACGTTTTTTTCTCATCCTTTAAGTATATAATTATATTTTGTATAAAAATATATTTCGAATAGGGAGAAGAATTTTCTTTTTAGAATGACCCAAACTCATTTTTGGGAATCTCGATTTAATAAATTGAGGTTCGGGTCGAGAAACCTCTCCTGACCTCGATCTTCAGGTGACTTGAGAGCATAATGTTTTCATCTTGAAGATACCTTGGATAATCCTATGCATATGATTCTAGACTATGTCAGCTTGATCCAAACGTCAACTTTTTGACGCTAGGAGGACCTAATGTTGTAGGAACATCTACCTGTCAATTCTCTCAACGAACGTTCTAGCAACAAGGCCTTGCCTCCAACCTATATCACTTTTACTCAGGAGGGCAAATATCATCCTTCCCATATGTGGATGCGTCCTCTTTAGCGTAGATATTAACGAGATACTAACATATGTCCAATAATCCAAGCCTCTCACCCTTAGGTGTTAGGATCAAGAACGACACTAAGAGAGGGGGGTGAATTAGTGCAGCGGATAAAAACGATAAATTTCAATGATTTCAGAAAACTTCGTTCGATGAAATTCTAAGTTCGACGAAAACCGTTAGACTCGAACAAGTTTGCAAGTGAGTTGAGAAGAGAGGATTGGACAGTTTGCAATGAAGTAAAGTAAAATGCAGTAAAAAGAATAAGTAGTAAGGAAAGAACATACCAGAATTTATAGTGGTTCGGTCGTTATGACCTACATCCACTTTTGATTCCTCCTCCGTCGAGGTCACTAGCGTCCACTAATGGTCTTCCTTCAATAGGTGAAGACTAACCACCTCTTTACAGCACTTTCTCCTTTTCACAGGTTTAGGAGATAAACAAGTCTCACACCTCTTCTTGGATTACTACAAAGCTAAAGAGAGGGAGGAAGTAGACTCTTTACACTCTTACAACACTTTTACACCCCAACACTTAAATATTTTTTCATACTTTGATTACACTTTGTTACCCTTTCATACAGAAAAGGGTGAGATATTTATAGGCTCAAATGACTTCAAAATTGGAGCCAAAAAGTGTCTCATCCCGAGTTTTCAAGGTATTGGCAGTACCACCGCCAGTACTGGGTGGTACCACTACCTAACACTTTTACACTAAGCAGTACCACTGCCTAGTCTAATGGTACCACCGCTTGACAAAGTCTCGGATACTGAGCTCTAGCGGTACCACCGCTTGATAGGGCGGTACCACTGCTTGGCAGTAATAACTACCAGTGGTACCACCGCTCAGACCACCTGGGACACCATTCCGTGGGCGGTTCCACCGGCCCAATCTGGCGGTGCCACCACCAAACAGGGTCCAGCAACCTGGTTGGGCCATGAATCCAGCCCAAACCAATTCAATTACGGTCCCAGTTGGCCCTTAACAAAGTTAATGATATTACCTCTCGAATATAACCCTAATTATGTGCTAACTATGATTTTTAAGGCTTACACTAAACAAAACAAGCACGGTAAGTCTAGGTTTCTTCTAGTGATCTTTCGGCGGACTTCCGACGATCTCTTGGCAATCTTCCAGTAGACTTCTAGCAAGCTCCTAGACTTCACGACGATCTTCTTGGTGAATTCCAACGAGCTTCTTCTCGATCAATTCTGACAACATTTCCAACGAATCTCCGGACTTTCGACGAACTCTCGAACTCTTAACGAAATCTCGATCTCAACTCCGGCACTTTGTTTTGCTTTATGCCTTAATCGCTATCGTAGTTAATCTTGCACACTTTTCTCAATATATAGATTTGATCAAATAATTTACCAATTGATTTCATCATCAAAATTCGAGATTCAACAATCTCTCCTTTTTTTATGATGATAATCAATTGATGACGGAGTTAACATTAACTCCCCCTATCTATATGTTATACTTGAGAAAAGACACTCTTAAATTCAAGGCCTTTGAATTCAATCATCAAACCGATAAGTTGCATCGACATGCACATCATGATACCAATCATGATTTACCATCTCAAAATACGATACCACGTATTTATCACAATATAAATGATGTCAAGGCATGACATCCATTTTTAAGTTCAATATAGAATGATGATAGACAATCATCATTTTCAAGTATGATATGAATTTCAAATATAAAATTTAGCAAGATTCAAATTTTAAAGATGATAATTTCATCAATCCGAGACATGATGTCAATTGTAAGTAGAAAATTAAGCTCATAATACCTTATCATAATGATAGACATTTATCAAGCATTCATGAAATATTTCAAGTATCTATGATACATATGATGCATATGCAATACATTTTGATATGTTTAAGTATTTACGATGTGTTGCGATGTATTTGATGATTCTAATCATATTTCAAGCATTCGTAAAATATTCAAGCATTTACGATAAGATACATTTTACGCATTATACCAATTTGTTATCAATTTACCACATTTCTCCCCCTTTGTCATAAAAAAAAAAAAAAGAGAACCATTCAACAATGCAAGTGTGTTAAAAAAATTTAAGCAAGTTCCACACCAATTTATCCAAGCCAAAAAGGAAGACAAAAGCTTTGCATGAAACTACTTTTTGTTTTTAAAATATGCAAAAGCTTTTTAGTTCTTCTTGAGATGTGCAAGTTTCTTTCTTTATTTGTCATTAAAAAAATTAGAAGAAGAAGAAGAAGAGTAAGGGAGGAATTCATCAAGAACCAAATTCATGAAAGGATTTGAATCAAGTCAAATCCAAAAACAACAAATGAGTTTCATCAAATCATGGTTCTACTTTAACAAAGAGAAAGGATTAATTAAAAAGGATCAAGATGTCCATACAAAATCAAATCCTTATAAGTGATCGTCACATACTAAAAGTCCATAAAAATTCTTCTTTCATGAGAAGAATAAGGAAGAATTCATGGAAAAGGAGTATCAAATGAAGGATCAAAAATCCAAGAATGAAATCTATGAGAGAAGGGACTAAGTATATCAAAAATCATTAAGTGATGGAGCAATGATGTGAAATAAATTTGATACCAAGTAAATTGATATTCCAGATTTCATGAAAGCCTTATTTACAAAAATCAAGAAAGTCCGAAAAAGATATATAACAAACTCATGCATTCGGATAATTTAACATCTCTAACTTTGCAAATAATCATCACATGAGAAATAAGACCAAAATTGAATCTTTTCTTTTGTAAATATCACGAGAAAGAAAGACGTTCTCGATTTAAAAAGAAAACCGAGAAATTCGAAGAATGTATCAAGGAATTTATGCATTCAATAGATTTATCATGCAAAATTCTTAGAGTGTTGCAATCATTAAACCATCATCAAGAAGTGTATCTTAATATTGAAAAGCACATGGCGTCAAAGGGTACGTCATGAAATATAAGAAGTATTAAAGAGTACAACTCATCTTGGTGCTTTTTAGTTCCCTACTTCTTTTTATTAGCAGAAGAAAATACATAACCTATTCAGGTGATAGTAAATCAAAATGCCTAAACAAAGTATTCAGTTGCTGACGAATTTGCTACGTCTCGGTTAAGATTTGATCTTGATGTAGTTCAATTTGATCCAGTTGAGTCACTATTGGATCGGTAGATGAGGAGGGTGCTTGCTCTGTTGGAGGTGCTACCTCAAGGGAATTGATAGGAGGAGAATGACTTTCCCTATATACAGGTGTTTCTGGTTCTAGTTCTGGTTCAAGTGGGGGAGGTTCAATCCTCCTAGATAATCTAGTCCAAATTCCGTTTCTTATTATGCATCGTAATCTTCTTAATAGGTTTCCATTGATGACATTGAACCGATCTAGTATGAAGGTTTCTTCATCAGATGGAATAACTATGTTATGTGTATGCATTAGTCTAGTGATTAAACCACCATATGGAAGCATCATATCTTTTGTTAGGAGTTTAATCATGTTTTGTTTTATCAGATATCCAAAATAGTTATCATGTCCTATCATAATCCAATACATTGTTCCTAATTTGATTTAACTAACTTTATCATAATGGTGTTGTTTTAAAAGTAGGATACTTATCACGATGTGACGAAACAATGTTTTGCTAAAAGGTAGTAAATGTTCACAACTTTTTTAAATGATGGACAGATTTGGGTTATCAAAGATAGTTTCTAATACCTCAAAATATGTGACCCTAACTGATTCTTAATCCCATAGCCCTTTAAAGTAACAACCTCTTCTTTTCTGAAGAATTCCTACAATGTTGTAAATTACGCTATCCGTGATGGATATGTGATGCCCTAAGAGATAAGTGGACACTCTATCGCTTTTATCCACATGCAAGTTATTGTAAAACAAATGAATAAGTCTAGGATAAATGAGTTCACTTATTTGGAGGATTGGAAGGACATTTAAGTTGGCGAACCATTTAATTAGTTCTAAATTACTCAATTCTCCTAGATCTACATATTTTCGCTTATGAACACTTCTAGATTCAAAGGTTGGGAATTTAGGGGCATGTTGAGGGGAATCAAAGAGTATGAAATCATAGGTTTCATCTACTCTCCTTTTTCCTTTGTCTCTTGAGGATCTTCTAGATGCCTTGGAACTACACAAGTTATCAATGAGAGAACTACAAGTAAGAAGCAAGATCTTATCAATTAATTGAGAGAAAAGTTTTGAGGATTACCCTTGTAGTGATCCCTTGAAAAGTTGAGATTGATTCTTAGATTTGTAGAAGAGAAGGGTTTTCTTAGGGTTTTAGAGGAAGAGCAAGAAGAATGAGAGGTGGAGAAGGATTTAGAGGTGTGGGGAAGAGGTGTAGGAAGGCTTGGGGGCGGTTCTACCGCCGACCCTAAAAGGGTTTATATAGGGTAGGGTTACGGGTGGTGCTACCACCAGCTAGGCGATGCCACCACCTACAACTAGTTCTTACTAGCGGCGCCACCGCCGGTGCACTATTTTTCCTCAAGTTGTTGTTGTTTTTTTTAATGTCTTGCATCATTGCTTCTGTTTTGAGATACAGCAAGCAAGTAATTTTGCCTCCTTTTCATTTGAGACAAGCAAGATCATAGTCATAGTATGATGCAAACGCTTATTTGTATAAACATCATATCAACTCATTTCGAAGTTTTTACTTTCGTAAGAATACTTATAAAAATGATTAGTTCAAACATATCGATGATTCATGAATCAGATCTTTTGTTTTGTGAATTGCAAAGAGAAGAAATAAAAGTAAACAATCTCAAAAAATAAAATTTAATTTTCAAAGCTCAAGAAATCCAGAAAATATAAAAGAGGAACTCACACATAAGAATTCTCAAGTTTCAAATATCAAGAAATCAAGATCAAATGTTTATAACATAAGATTTCAAATAATCATTATACCATCAAGTCATCAAGCATGATTGAATATAAAGCATCTTCAATCATTTTGCAACCAATAGTTCTACTTCTAATGATCTTTCCTTTATTGTCTTGGCTAGAGAGCTTTATGGGGTATTTTAGAACTCCGGTTATAAGCTTTGAGCATCCACTATCAATATATTATTTTTGCTCCTAGCTTGTGATGATAAATATTTCTATAAAGAAGGGTGATTTTTAGGTAACCATTTGACCTTAGGTACCTCAAAAATCGATTTACTCAACTTATCATTTTGCATGAAGTTCTTTACGGTTCCTTTAGGAACCCAAATCAATTTATGTAGACTATATCTCTTAAACAGACATTTGTAAACAACATGTCCTAGTTTGTAACAAAACTTGCATTTGATGCAGGTGATACATGCAAGGTAGGGCCTTTAACGAAGGTGGTTAGATTTTGGTGAAAGCTACTCACAAATCCGATTCCACCTTTTCTATGAACGTGACCCTTATTGGCAAGGATCATGTTCAAGGACTTGCTACCAACCTGAAACTTTTCTAAAGTTTCTTTGAGTGGTAAGTTTTCCTTCTCAAGTGCCTCTAAGTGTTCACACTTAGTGCATGGAGACAACAAAGGACTATCATGCTTAAGTTTTTCAAGTTCATTATTTAAAAAGGCATGCTCCATTTTCAAAGAATTATACTCTACATTCATCGAACAATTTATGAAAAGTACTTAAAAGCTCATTAAAAGATAAATTTGCATCTAATGAACTACTTACCTCATCTCTTATAGCCATTAGTGCATAGTTGGCGATCTCCTTATTGCTTTGTTCTTCGCCTTCGGAATCGCTTGAGTCATCCCACGTTGCTTTGAGCGTATTCTTCTTCTTTGGTTGTTTCTTCTTCATTTAGGAATATTCGCTTTTGAAATGTTCAGGCTTCTTGCATTCGTAGCATATAACTTATTCCTTTTTGGGTAAAATTTTATTTTTAGTGTCATTTTTAGATTTATTTCTTTTTATGAATTTTTTGAACTTTCTTGTGAAGAGTGTCAAGTCATCATCATAGTCCTCATCACTTGAATTTTCTTTTAAGTGGTTTTCATGAGTTCTTAGTGTCATATCTTTCCTATTCTTTAGAATGTTGTTCTCAAGCTCTTCATAAGCATTGCAAGCCATTTCGTAGGTCATCAAAGACTCAATTGTTGAATCTCGGATTTTTATGATGAAATTAATTGGTAAATTGTTTGATCTAATCTATATGTTGAGATAAGTGTGTAGGATTAACTACGATAGTGGTAAAGCATAAAGCATATGTTGGGCTGGAGTCAAAGATCGGACAATACGTCAAAGATTCGGACGATGTGCTGAAAGTTTGCTGGAAGCTCATCGAGAGTTCGTTTGGAGCTCGCCGAGAGTTCGTCGAGAGTTTGCCGTAAGTTCGCTAGAAGTTCGTCGAGAAGTTCGTTAGAAGTTCTTCGAGAGAACAATTGACATACTGGATAGAGATTGCTTAATTAAATGTCTTAATTGTCATAGTTAGACTAAGTTGAGTTAGGATTAGGAGGTAATCCTACTAAATCAGTTAGAGGCCAACTAGGCACTTAATAAGGCTGAATTGGGCCGGTTAAACAGCCGATTCAGCACATGAAGTCATGGCCGGCTATGGCACCGCCAGGACTCAATCTCCCAGGTGGTCTAGGCGGTAGTACCATGGGCAGTTAATGCTGTCAAGTGATAGTACCGTCCTATCAGGCGGTGGTACCACTAGAGCTCGATCTCCGAACTCTGTCAGGTGGTCGTATCACCCAGACTAAGTGATGATAATGCTCAGTGTCAATCTACAGGCGGTGGTACCGCCAAATAATAGTGGTGGTACTGTCAATACCCCATAAACTGGGGATGTGACACTTTTTGGCTCTAATTTCTGAAACCATTGGGCCTATAAATACATCACCCTTTTCTACATGAAAAGACATGAAAGTGTGAACAATATCTTAAAGTCTTGGGGTGTTAAGTGTTGTAAAAGTGTTAAGAGTCCTCCGTAAAAAGGAGAAAGTGTTATAAAAAGTGTAGTTGGTCTTCGCCCATTGAAGGAAGACAATTAGTGGACGTCGGTGACCTCGACGGAGGAGGAATCAGAAGTGGATATAGGTCACAACCACCGAACCACTATAAATTCTAGTGTGCTAATTTCCATTCTGCTTTTTATTACTGTTATTACTTTTTAAGTTAATTGCTAGTTCATTTACTCTAAAGTCAAGCACTTTCCGAGATTGGTTTTCAATGAACAAACATCTTACAAAACCCATGATTTTTTCCACTGCCCTAATTCACCCCCCCTCTTAGTGCTGACTTGATCCTAACAATTGGTATCAGAGCACAATTACTCTAAATTTGGTTTAAAACCCACGAGGGGGGGTGAATTAGTGCAGTAGTAAAATTACATTAAGTCAGAAAACTTTGTACGATAAAAACGTATCAGAAAGATGCTTAACTTGAGAGCACACGGAAGTGTAGTAAAAGTAAGAATTCAGGTTGCAATATAAGGAAAAAGCATGAAGGAAATGTAAACCAGAATTTTATAGTGGTTCGGTCGTCGTGACCTACATCCACTCCCGATTCCTCTTCACTCGAGGCCATCGACTTCCACTACTGATCTTTCTTCAATGGGCAAAGATCAACTACCCTTTTTGTTAGTTTGGCAAGTCCCATAGTCCCACATCGGGAAAATTAGACTTGTTGTCTCGTCTTGGAACTATAAATAAGGGCCTGGGCTTTGAAGTCAGATGTACCACAGGCAGCACAAGAGGCACCACAAGAAAACCTGCTTACGGTTTGGGTTTTTCTTATTTAGTAAGCTGAAGGTGTTTTATGGCCTAGGAACATCTTCCTAAGGCGTTTGTAAGTGTCCCTCTTTTATAGTAGTAATTTGCTCCTCTTTCTTCCGTGGATGTAGGTCAAAGTCAATTGACCGAACCACGTATATCTGGTGTTCTGGTGTTTTGTTTGTTCTTGTCGCTTTTATTCTTTCTGCTTTATTGTCTTTGTTGTGTTGCCAAAATTATCCTTTGGTAAATTTCCTGGGGCTAGCTCTAACAAACTGGTATCAGAGCTTGGTTCTGGGATCTTTTGGCAACGATGACAATAACAAAGATTGTTGTCGAGAAATTCGACAGAAATGTCAACTTCGGCTTATGGCAACTCAAGATGGAGGCCATTCTGGTTCAAGACAGAGTTGATTTGACACTTCAGGATGCTGAGAACATTCCAGATGGTACGTCAAAGGAAGATCTTGCGGGTATGGATAAGAAGGCCCGATCCAACATCATTCTAAATCTCTCTGACGAGGTTTTACGGGAGGTAGCTACGGAGACTACGGCTAAGAGCATGTGGGACAAGCTTAAAGCCTTGTACATGAAGAGGACAGTGGAGAATCGTCTCTACTTGAAGCAGAGACTGTATATGCTTCGGATGGTTGAAGGTACATCTATACTCTCGCATCTTGATAAGTTTGATTCTTTGGTTATGGATTTGGAGATTATAGATGCAAAAATTGATGATGAGGATAAGGCTTTGTTACTCTTGTGTTCTCTTCCTCAATCTTTTAAGCATTTCCGTGATACTTTGATTTATGGAAAAGAAACAGTTTTGTATCATGAAATTAAATCTGCACTGAAATCTAAGGAGCAGATAGACAAGAATATCATTGGGGAAAGTAGAGAGAATCAGACTGAGGGTCTGGTTGTTAGGGGGAGAATGGATAAAAGAGAATTTAACAGTAGTAGATCTAAATCTAGATCTAAATCCAGACACAGAAATTTGGAGTGCAGATATTGTCATAAAATGGGGCACATTAAATCTGATTGCTTTAAATTGAAAAATAAATTAAAGCAAAAGGAAAAATTTGTTGAAAAAACTACTGAATCCGCTGAAGTTAGTGTAGCAACTGATGAGATTGTTGGAAATATTTTTTCTGCTATTGATGACAGGACGATGTCTAAAAATGAATGGATTTTAGATTCAGGTTGTTCTTATCACATGTGTCCCAATAGGGATTTGTTTTCCACATATGAATCTTGTAATGGTGGAATTGTTTTGATGGGCAATAATGCTGCATGTGATGTTGTTGGTAGAGGAACAATCCGAATTAAAATGCATGATGGTATTGTGAGGACGCTCACTAATGTTAGACATGTTCCTGATTTGAAAAAGAATCTCATCTCTTTAGGCACCCTAGAGGCCCTTGGGTATAAATACACAGCTGAAGGTGGAGTTATGAAAGTTTCTAGAAGTGCCCTTATTGTTATGAAAGCTTGTAGGTCTGGTAGCTTGTATATTCTGCAGGGAACTACTGTCACAGGTTCGGTTGCAGTTTCGTCATCATCATTGTCTGATTCTGACATCACCAAATTATGGCATATGCGTTTGGGTCATATGAGCGAAAAAGGTTTGAGCATATCGAGCAAAAGAGGTCTACTTTGCGGACAGAGTACCGGGCCACTTGATTTTTGTGAACACTGTATTTTTGGAAAGCAGAAAAGAGTCAGCTTCACTTCTCCGGCAGTTCACAAAACGAAAGGTACTCTTGACTATATTCATTCAGACCTTTGGGGTCCAGCTCAAGTTCAGTCTAAGGGTGGTGCCAGGTATATGTTGACTTTCATTGATGATTATTCCAGGAAAGTTTGGGTTTATTTTCTGAAGCATAAAAATGATGTTTTTCTAACATTTAAACAATGGAAGGCTTTGATTGAGAAGCAAACAGGTAAACAGATTAAGCGGCTTCGAACAGATAATGGCATGGAATTTTGTGAAGGTGACTTTGAAGAATTCTGCAAAAATGAAGGAATCGTTCGGCATCGCACTATTAGGATGACGCCTCAGCAAAATGGTGTGGCCGAACGTATGAACAGAACACTCTTGGAGAGAGCAAGGTGTATGATCTCAAATGCAGGGTTGACAAAAGACTTTTGGGCAGAGGCGATTAATATGGCCTATTACGTTGTCAACCGCGCTCCTTCTGCAGCACTTGATTTTAAAACTCCAGAGGAAGTTTGGTCAGGTACTCCTGCTGATTATTCTGATTTTAAAATTTTTGGGTGCCCAGCATACATGCATGTAAATGAAGGAAAATTAGAGCCTCGGGCTAAAAAGTGCATTTTCCTTGGGTATGCTTCTGGGGTGAAAGGATACAGATTATGGTGTCCTGATCCCAAATCCCCAAAATTTATAATCAGTAGAGATGTTACTTTTGATGAATTGTCTATGCTATCTTCTAAAGAGGAATCTACTAGTTGTACAAATGATAGTGCGTAGAAGCAGGTGGAGCTTGAGATTGGTAGTTCAGATTCTTTTAAGTCGAACTCTTCTAATCAAAGAATGCTAGTAGATGATCCAGAGGAAGAGCAATATTCCATAGCCAAGGATAGACCACGGAGAAATATTCGACCACCACAAAGGTATGCAAATTTGGTTGCATATGCTTTGTCTGTTGCAGAAGAGACAAGTGAAGTTGGTGAGCCTACTTCCTACTCAGATGCAGTTTCTTGTGATAATTCCGCTAAGTGGTTGATTGCAATGAATGAAGAAATTGAGTCTCTCCATCGGAATAGAACTTGGGATCTTGTGAAGCCGCCTTCGGATAAGAAAATTGTTGGATGCAAATGGGTCTTCAAAAGGAAGGAAGGTATTCCAGGGGTTGAAGATGCAAGGTACAAAGCACGGTTGGTTGCAAAAGGCTATAGTCAAGTACATGGTGTTGATTTTAATGACGTATTTTCACCTGTTGTTAAACATAGCTCTATTCGTGTTTTGCTTGCTTTAGTTGCCCTGTATGATTTGGAATTGGAGCAACTTGATGTCAAGACAGCTTTCTTACATGGTGAACTTGAAGAACAAATTTATATGGAGCAACCTCATGGATTTGAAGTTGATGGTAAGGAAGACCATGTTTGCTTGTTAAAGAAATCCTTGTATGGATTGAAGCAGTCTCCAAGACAGTGGTATAAGAGGTTTGATTCTTTTATGTTGAGTCATGGTTACACGAGGAGCATGTATGATAGTTGTGTTTACTTCCGGAAGTTAACTGATGGCTCTTTTGTGTATTTATTGTTTTATGTTGATGACATGCTTATTGCAGCTAAGAATTTGTCAGAAATTCACACTTTGAAAATGCAGCTGAGTAGTGAATTTGAAATGAAAGATTTGGGAGCAGCTAAGAAAATTCTTGGCATGGAGATCAAAAGAGATCGAGGAGTTGGAAAATTATTTCTGACTCAGAAAAATTACCTCAAGAAAGTCTTGGAGAGGTTTGGCATGAAAAATGCTAAGCCAGTTAGTACTCCTCTTGCTAGCCATTTTCGGCTATCTGCTGCTCAGTCACCACAGTCAGTTGAAGAGGAAGAATATATGGTGAAAGTTTCATATTCTAGTGCCATCGGCAGTATTATGTATGCAATAGTTTGTACTCGTCCAGATATTTCACAAGCAGTCAGTGTGGTTAGTAGATATATGTCTCACCCGGGTAAAACACATTGGCAGGCTATGAAGTGGATTCTCAGATACTTGCAAGGGACTTCAGATGCTTGTTTGGAGTTTGGAAAAAATCGTGACACTTTGGTTGGTTTCGTCGACTCTGATTATGCTGCGGATCTTGATAAACGAAGATCTTTGACAGGTTATGTATTTTGCGTTGGCGGTTGTGCAGTTAGTTAGAAAGCTTCCTTACAACCTGTCGTAGCTTTATCTACTACAGAGGCAGAATATATGGCAGTGACAAAGGCGATCAAAGAAGTTTTATGGTTAAGAGGATTGTTCAGCGAATTATGTCTGCATCAAAGTGTTACTACAATTTACTGTGATAGTCAAAGTGCTATTCATTTGACTAAAGACCAGATGTATCATGAGAGGACAAAACACATCGATGTGAAGTTTCATTTTATTCGAGATATCATTGCTGAAGGAAAAATCCTTGTTCAGAAAATTCATACGAAGGACAATCCAGCTGATATGTTTACGAAGCCTCTTCCGGTTTACAAGTTCAAGCAGTGCTTGGACTTGGTTGGTATTCATTGTTGGTGATTGCCCGTTGGGGCTTTTGTGAAGAAGGTGGAGCAAGTTTTGTTGGGACATGTCAAGGTGGAGATTTGTTAGTTTGGCAAGTCCCATAGTCCCACATCGGGAAAATTAGACTTGTTGTCTCGTCTTGGAACTATAAATAAGGGCCTGGGCTTTGAAGTCAGATGTACCATAGGCAGCACAAGAGGCACCACAAGAAAACATGCTTACGGTTTGAGTTTTTCTTGTTTAGTAAGCTGAAGGTGTTTTATGGCCTAGGAACATCTTCCTAAGGCATTTGTAAGTGTCCCTCTTTTATAGTAGTAATTTGCTCCTCTTTCTTCCGTGGATGTAGGTCAAAGTCAATTGACCGAACCACGTATATCTGGTGTTTTGGTGTTTTGTTTGTTCTTGTCGCTTTTATTCTTTCCGCTTTATTGTCTTTGTTGTGTTGCCAAAATTATCCTTTGGTAAATTTCCTGGGGCTAGCTCTAACACTTTTACACCCCTCTTCTCTTTTTCATAGGTTTAGGAGATAACCTTTTACAACCCTCTTTTGTAAGGTATTCCTCACACACCTCCCTTAGAATTCTCTCTAAGCTTTAGGAGGAGGGAACTCAACTTTCTAATAGGGTTTACAACTTTAGAATCACAGAGTTTTGCTCAACTTTCTTACTCTTCCATATAGGAATAGCTGAGGTATTTATAGACTCCAATTGGCTTCAAAAATAGAGCCAAAAAGTCTCATCTCGGGTTTTCCGGGTCCAGGCGGTACCACCGCCTATGCTGGGCGGTACCACCGCCTACAGGACTGACACTAGGCAGTACCACCGCCTACAGCACTGACACTAGGCAGTACCATTGCTCAGTCTGGCGATACTACCGCTTGACACAGTCTGGGAGACTGTGTCTGGGTGGTACTACCGCTTGACACAATTGGGGAGACTATGTTTAGGCGGTACCACTGCCCAATCTGGCGGTATCACCACTTGACATAATCTTGAAGACTGTGTCTGGGCGGTACCACTGTCAAACCTTGCTACAGGACACTGAATGAGCCAAACAATAGGCCCAATTCAACCCTGATTTAGGCTCAATTGGCCCCTAATTGAGTTGACATTATTTTTACCCAAATATCAACTCAATTAGATCTAAACTAACTTAATCTAAAAAATTATTACAAGCATGAATCCTATGTTGTTGGATATGTCATTGGTTCGTTCAACACTTCGTTTGATCCTTCGACGCATCGTCCTCTCCTTCGGCATATTGCCCAATCGATATGTTGTCTTCCCATAACATCCGATCTCCTTAGCATAATGTCTGATCTTCTTGGCCCGATGCCCGAACTCATGGAACGAAGCCTTCTGCCAATACGTCGACCGATCCTTCGGCTCAATGTCAAATCTTCTGACATGTTCACTTCGGCCCAACGTCTGATTCCTCCTGCTTTAATCAATTTGTCTCCCCTTGATCGAAGCTAGTCCTTGGTCACTCAAAATGTAGATTAGATCATAAACTCATCAATTGATTTCATCATCAAAATCTGAGATTCAATACTTAATGCCAACTTGATCCTAACACTGACCTCTGTGGGATGATTGTATCTAGGACATATATGATTTTTTTCGCTATGAGAACTATTCTTAAGTTACGAATTCAATCCGTATAGTTCGAACCATTTAGATGATTAGCATCAAGTATGCCATGTAGAGGGTCTGACGGCAACATGTTTTTGACAAACAAAAGATGTAGCATAAAAGAATAATATATAGATTTTATAAAAAATAAACAATCAAGATATAGACTTCTTATTGAATCTTGGATTTTGATGATGAAATCAATTGGTGAATTAATGATCTAATCTATGTGTTAATATAAGTGATGCAGGAATCGTGAAAAAAGGTAAAACAATTAAAGAAGAATCGAATGTTGGGTCGGAGTCAATTATCGAGCATCAGGTCGGATGAATCGGGGGTTACACCGAAGGATCAAAAGATGCAGTGAAAGCTCATCGTAAGTTCACCAAAAGCTCACCAGAAGTTCACGGGAGCTCGTTGGAAGTTCACCGAGAGTTCGTTTGAATAATTAACATCCTAGACAACTTAGATTACTTGTATAATAATTGTTTTAGCCTTAACTATCGTAGTTAAGACTTTAATTTGAGTTAGTTTTGGGAGAAATCCTACTAACTCAATTAGGGGCCAACTAGGCCCAATTCAGCCCTGTTTTAGGAGAAATCATAGTGAGGTTGAATCTTAAGGGCTAAGTAGTAGCTACTTCTCCCATTGCACAACCGAAAACAAGCGATAAAGAGGGTGTGGGTCAGAGTAATGTTAGAATATTTGTTTTGTCGGGAAATATGGGGCAGCATAACATGTGCAATAGAAGAATAGAAAATAAAATCCTAAAATTTCTCGTAGAAAAAGAAGGTTTCATCATCGTACGAAGATTGGTGCGCAAAAAATCGCAAAACCGAAAACTGCGTATAAAAGAAAGATGTGTTACCAAGGGAGATCATATATCCCTAAAAACCTACATATCTATAAGAGAGGATGAAGGAAGTCAACTATCCTCCTCTCTAATGGTGATCCACATGATAGGGGTTGTGAAGACGCTCTTCAAATCGCTGCACAATCCTCCTTTTCACGCGCACCAAGCGATCAAGAATGGGTCGGCCCTTCGTGCTATCCACATGCCCCAAATAGGGGCTACTAGTTGAGGAGGAGAGGGAGAGAGGACTATAGGACGTAGTAACTAAAAAGGGACTAGCCTATGTGCTAGTCATAGGTGACCTGCAAGCTAATCACGTGAGTGATGACACATGTGACTTGACACGCAGTCTTTTTATTTATTATTATATTTTGATATTTTATCACTTTATATTAACTGTTGCTTGAATATATTGTGATGTCCATGAGTCTTTACAATAGGAATCGGATCGTGATGAGATCATGATAATGAGACAGATTCGTCTTTAAATATAGATCCTAAATAATCTCGGTCATAGGTTACTCGAGAGGGACATCGAGATAGCCGGACAGACTGGTGTGTTGTATACCCATCATATAATAGATGTAGCTGGTCTTATAGCTTCTTATGTGGGAACACTAGGGATACAGTATAGGTGCTCATTAGGGAATGAGTTCACTGATTGATTCGCTTATGGAATGCTGGATGGTTGATGATGCCTTATTGTTAGACAATGATTCCATAGTCCTAGTGGTGCATCTGATCCTTGGACTTGATGCACTAAGGATATCCTGTATGAGTACTCCACTCTTTGATATCGGACTTATAGGTTTTGAGGTTCTAGATCTAGTACAACCGGTCATCGGGAGTGATAGTTAACCTTACGAGGACTATTGAGTGTCGATAGAGGATCATCCACTCTCAATGTCATGAGAGAAATATCTCATGTGTTCTTACTCAGACAAATCCCTAGCTATGGCCATTCGGATTGAGAGAGAGAGTTCTCTAAGAGAATCCGATTAGAGCGAGACTCGAATAGAAACTATAGGGGTCTAATAGCACCATGCCCGGTATATGGTCTTTGGGATATTAGATGGATAAGGGACTATATGTATATAGTAACTAAGGATAAACAAGACCAATGGATTGGATTCTCCTGTATAGTCTAGATACTATGGCGTAGTGGCCTAGTATGTCCATAGTCGATGAGTCGAGTGAATTATTATGGAGATAATAATTCACTAAGCTAGAAGGAGTTCTGATAGGTATGACTCATGGCCAACTCGATATTGGGCCTAAAGGGTCACACACATATAGTAGGCATTATAATGAGTAGAGGTTCGAATATGAGATATCCACTAAAGCTCCTATATTATTGGATATCTAATAAGCTCCTGAATTATTGGATTCTATGAATGAGATCCAATAAGAGCCAATGAGAGATTATTGGATAGAGATCCACTAATCTAAGAGGCTTGGGTATTTGGATGGAGATCCAATACCCAATAGGGCAGGATTCATCAGGGTTAAGTTGACAAGGGACCTCTATAAATAGGAGGGAACCAATGATTCATAGGTTAGAGCTTTTTGGGTTGCCTCTCATATTCTTCTCCCCTTCTCCTCCTCAGATAGCAAGTTTGGAGTTTTGAGGAGCATCGTCACAGCCCTGCTATATGGATCACCGCTAGAGAGGAGGGTGCTTGACCTCCTTTACCCTCTCCTAAAGATCTACAAGGATTCAGGGATATACAATCTCCCTAAGTAACACAATCTTTCATATATGCAATTTTAAGTTTTACGGTTTTTGTGCACCAATCTTCGCACGACAACGAACACATTTTTTGATAAATTAGGGATTTTATTTTTAATATTCTTTCGTTGTGCATATGATGTTGCCCCCTAGATTTCCCAATAGTGGTATCAGACCTAGGTTGTTTGTGCGAAAAATTAGTTTTGAACTATATGTGTTGTGTTTTGGAGAAGTTTTTAACGTCAAAATCGTTGACGCAAAAGAAAAAAAAGGCAGCACCCGTTGCTGCCCTTACTGCCCTCGCAGATGGTAGCCTTAGCTGCCATCTACGTGCAAGGTGCTGGTGACCGTCAGGCTGCTACCGACGGCCTGCCTACAGTAGGCCGCTAGTAGTGCTGCCCTCAAGCGCTACGCCCGAGGGGAAAACTGCCCACAGGGGCAGTGGCACATACAGGTGCTGCACTCACAGGCAGAGATGTCGCGCAGGCAGCCTGTGCATGGGCGGTGGGCTCATGGGCGAGCCGCCCACAAGGGTGAGGCTCACTAGCGGCTGCCGCTTGCATGCAGGCGCAGGTGTAGGCGAAGCCTGCCGCCACTGGGCCCACGCGCAAGCCCTAATAGAGGCACCCCTAGGGGCGACATTACTCGTAGGAGCGCCCGTTAGTGGACCCACTGCTCGCGGGCAAGCCGCCCGCGGGCAAGGGCAGCGCCTCGGCCCCCCGCCGCACAGGCCACCGCCGACAAGGTGGCGGCAGCCACAGCAAGCATGGGAGAAAGGGCTTAGGGCATTTCTGGGTAAAAGATAGTTTTTCCCTTAGAAATTTCAAAAATTTTAAATTCTATCCTTTGTCCAAATCAAGATATGCAATACCGTACCGTACCGGTGTTTCGAGGTTGGCTTGGTACGGTACGGTACGGTACTAGTGTACTGAGCGGTACACCCTGGTATACTGAACAATTTTATATATTTTCTTCATTACTGTAGCACTATAGCACTGCTATAATATAGCACTATAGCACTATAGCACTGCTACAATATAATACTGTAGCACTGTAGCGGTACTGGGTAGTCCGCGTACCGGTATACCGTCAGACCGATACGTACCGCCCGTATCGGGCAGTACCATTCGGTACTACATACCATGGTCTAAATTATGAAAATATCCCTCATAATTCATAAAATTCCCTATATATCCTTAATTTCAGAAAATATTAATTAATTAAAAAGTTCAATTATTATTATTATTATCTAGTAGTCCTACATGATGATGATGTGAACATATGATGTATGATATATGGATGGATGATCATCGATTGTGTGATGTGTGTACTTATGATTATTATTGTTAAGGCTTGCAAGTCTCTATTTTATTTCTCGTTTATTGTTGGGCTTGAGTACCTATGATTAAGTTGTGATTACACGAGGAGGCACAACAAGAGCGAAAGCGATAGCGGGACCGACGAGACGGACGATCGTGATACATGGAGATGTGTCGAGATGCCAACGGAACCAATGAGGACAAGATGAACGATCACAAAGCATAAAGATGCACTACTGCACATATAGATCTTGATGTGAGTGATTAGGCCCACTGGCTCGGGCCTAATCACATTAGGTTGTTGTCCATGATCATCTGGTGTGATTGCTTATACACCTACTAGATATATATATATATTGCATACGATAGACATATATATTAAATATGTATATGTGTGACATGTCATATTAGGAGACCAAATTAAAATCCCCTCTCTCGATAATATTAAGTCGGTAAATGTGAGGCAATTAGATTGATCCATGTGGCCATCCATCGTTATAGGTAGGGGCTGATTCTCGATGTAAGTTGAGTTGGTCGAGTCCCTCAAGACTCACCTATATTGTGATTCACTATCACCTACGACATAGTGATGTCACCGATAACCTGAGTACATAGTATGCTTGGTCGAGTCACTCGAGGGTATATCATCGAATTAAACTCATCTTGTAAGATGGTGTTGACTTAACTAAATATCATGGTTGGTCGAGTCCCTCAAGACCATGGTGGTTTGGAGGCCGAACAGGATGAGAATCACAAGGAATTATGATCGACAAGAGTTGTCTACCTTTTGGGCTTAGTGTGATTGGTCGAATCCCTCGAGGTTACACTAAGACGCTGATTGACTCCCGATCCCCACTAGAAGTCTGTCGGAGACTTTCGTTTCATGTGCTGAGGGTGTCGCGTGACTCCCTATCTGCATATTAAGATAGAAGTTCATATCTTGATTGTTTATTTTTACAGAATCTGCATGTTATTTATTTCTAATGCATCTTTATTTTCAGAAAATGTCACTTTTAAATCTCTTACCTGGTATACTTGACGTCAACTACCTCACTAGTCTGAACTATACGGATTAGCTCTGTAACTTGAGAATTGTTCTAACAGCGGAGAAAATTACATACGTTCTTGATATAGTGATAACTACACCTAAGGAAGGGGCAAGCGAGGATGAGATCGCTCGCTACGTGAAGTACATAGATGACTCCACTCTTGCTCAGTGTTACATGTTGGGCTCCATGACTCCTGAGTTACAGAGACATCATGAAAAGATGGATGCCAGATTCATTCTCCTACATGTTCGTAAACTGTTTGAGGAATAGGGAAGGACTCAACAATATGCGATATCCAAGAGCCTCTTCCACGCTAGGATGACTGAGGAGACATCAGTTCAGAACCATGTCCTAAAAATGATTGAGTGGATAGAGAAACGTACAGGTTTAGAAATGGTCATAGAGGATAACCTATGTGTGGATCTTGTGCTTCAATCCCTACCATATTCTTTTTCACGGTTCATAATTAATTTTAATGTGAACAAGCTTGAGATGACTCTCCCTGAGCTCCTCAATATGTTGAGGGAGGCAAAGAGTGCTATCAAGAAAGAGAAGTCAGTTCTCTATACTGGTGAGACCAAAAAGAAAAGGAAAGCAGAAAAGTCCCTTTAGAAGAGCAAGGGCAAGGGCAGACTGAGTAAAGTAAAGGTTGCTAAGAAAGACCCGAGAAAGGACAAAGGCTAGTGCTTCCATTGCGACAAAGATAGGCACTAGAAGAGGAACTGCAAAGAGTACCTTGAAGAGAGGGCGAAATAAAAGCTTGGAGAAGGTTCAAGTACATTCATAATTAGTCTCAAATTGTCATATTTTTATAATAGTGCATGGGTATTGGATATCAACGGTGCTTATCACATCTGCAATTTGTTATAGATTCTGACAAAGCCTAGGAGATATGTGAGAGGAATACTGTATAATAGTTTGTTTATGCTAAACACTGCTCTACATATCATGAATGTAAGTGTGTCCAAGAGGAAATGAGATGAGGTGAATAGTGCATACTTGTGGGATTGTAGGCTATGTCACATCCATGAGGGAAGGATCCAAAAGTTACTAAAGAATGGATATCTAGATCCATTCGACTATGAGTCATATGCAACTTATGAGCCTTGCCTTCGTGAAAAACTAACTCTCCTTTTAGTGGAACTAGAGAGAGAGCCATTGAGTTACTAGAACTCATATATAGTGATATATGTAGGATTATGTCAACTCATGCCATAGGTGGTTATTCCTACTTTATTACTTTTACTAATGATTTCTCAAAGTATGGACATGTGTACTTGATGAAGTATAAGTTTGAGGCCTTTGAGAAATTCAAAGAGTATAAGAATGAAGTGGAGAACCAGACTAGAAAGAATATTAAGACTCTTCGATCAGATCGAGGAGGTGAGTACTTGAGTGCAAAGTTCACCCAGTTCCTTAAGGACCATGGGATTATATCCCAATGGACACCTCCTTATATACCTCAGCTCAATGGTATATCTAAAAAGAGGAATCGTACATTGTTAGACCTGATGCGGTCCATGATGAGTTTCGCTGACCTACCCATCTCATTCTAGGGATACACCCTAAAGATTGCAACTTACCTTCTGAACAAAATTCTAACTAAATCAGTAGTGTCTACACCATATGAGATATGGAAAGAGAAAAGCTCGATTTTAAGGTTGTTAAGATTTGGGGTTGCCCTACCCACGTTAAAAGACAGAACCCTAATAAGTTAGAATCGAGGATGGAGCAGTGCAAGTTTATGAGATACCCCAAGAAAACTTGTGGGTATTATTTCTATCATCCCAATGATCAAAAGGCCTTTGTAGCCAAGAGAGCGGTGTTCCTTGAGAATGAACACATTCTTGACGGAGATTGCGGGAGCATGATATAGTTGAGCGAGGTTGGAGAACCTAGCTCAAGCACCACTCCACAGCCCGAGTTTGTTCAAGTACCTAGCACATAAGTTCCGACTTTACGTAGGTCTGGCAGAGTATCCCATCCTCCCGAGAGATATGTGGGACATATTAGAGGAGAGGATATTGAGGATATTGATCCTCAAACTTATGAGGAGGCTATTATGAGTATAGACTCCGGGAAGTGGTAAGAAGCCATGAATTCTAAGATGGATTTTATGTACTCCAACAAGGTTTAGAACCTAGTTGATGCACCCGAGGGTATTATACCCATTGGTTGTAAATGGATCTTCAAAAAGAAGATCAGAGTAGATAGAAAGGTAGACACCTATAAAGCAAGGCTAGTGACTAAGAGGTATCATCAAAGGCAAGGGGTTGACTATAATGAAACCTTCTCACCGGTAGCCATGTTAAAATTCATCCGAATTCTATTGGCTATTATAGCACACTATGATTATGAGATCTGACATATGGACGTGAAAATCGTATTCCTTAATAGCAACCTCGAGGAGGAGGTATAAATGATACAGCATAAGAGATTCGTGTCCAAGGACTACCCAGATAAGGTGTGTAGGTTGCTTAGGTTTATTTATGAACTAAAGTAAGCTTCCCGAAGTTGGAACATAAGATTTGATGAGGCAATCAGATCTTATGACTTTGTTAAGAATGAAGATGAGCCTATGTGTATAGGAAGGTAAGTGAGAGTGCTATCACCTTCTTGGTGTTATATGTAGATGACATCCTGATCATTGGGAATGATGTAAGAATGCTATCCACAGTGAAGGTTTGGCTATTTAGACACTTCTCCATGAAGGACTTAGGAGAAGCATCATATATCTCGGGGATTCAAATCTATAGAGATAGATCTAAGAGGATGCTTGGCATGTCCCAATCCAGGTACATAGACACCATTGTCAAAAGGTTTGACATGGAAAATTCCAAGAGAGGTCTCATACTGATAAGACATGGGATATCGCTTTCTGGAAGTATATCCCTAAAGACTCCTAAAGAAAGGGCGAACATGAATAGGATACCCTATGTCTCAGCAATAGAATCTATCATGTATGTCATGCTATGTACTAAGCCTGATATAGTGCATGCTCTGAGTGTCATGAGCAGGTATCAGGCGCATCTAGGCTTGGAGCACTAGAAAGCAATAAAGTATATCCTTAAGTACTTGAGAAGGACTAAGGATCTTTTACTGATATATGAAGGTAGTAGCATTAGGGTTGAAGGCTACACAGACTCGAGTTCCAATTCGATGTCGATGATAGTAATTCAAATTTGGGGTGTGTGTACACCCTGAATAGAGGAGTGGTGTGCTAGAAGAGTTCAAAGAAAGATACTACTACTAACTCGATGACAAAGGCGGAGTACATTACTATAGCAGAGGTAGCAAAGGAGGGAGTTTGGATGAAAAAATTCAACACAGATCTGGGAGTCGTCCTGGGCAGCGAGGAGCTGATTCCCTTATATTGCGACAACAATAGGGTGATTGCTCAAGCAAAGGAACCCAGGTATCATCAGAAGTGTTTTGAGGAGGTTCTAGCTTATTAGAGAGATCATGACCCGAGGAGATGTATTAATGGAAAGAGTTTCATCCGAAGATAACATCGTAGATCAATTGACAAAGCTATTGTCTCAGATTGTCTTTGAGCGTCATAGGAGTCTGATGGGAATCATACACATAGGTGATTGGCTATCGGTCAAGTAGGAGATTACTAGTCATAGGTGCCCTGCAAGCCGATTACATTAGTGATAGCACGTGTGACTTGACACATAGTCTTTTTATTTATTATTATATTTTGGTATTTTATCACTTTATATTAACTGTTGCTTGAATATATTGTAATGTACATGGGTCTATGTAATAGGAATCGGATCGTGATAAGATCATGATAATGAGATTGATTCGTTTTTAAACACGGATCCTAAATAATCCCGGTCATAGATTACTCGAGGGATACCGAGATAACCGGACAGATTAGTGTGCTATATACCCGTCCATATGGTGGATGCAGCTAGTCTCATAGCTGCTTGTGTGGGGACACTAGGGATACAGTACAAGTGCTTATTGGGAAATGAGTTCACTGATTAATCCGCTTACGGAATACTGGATGGTTGATGATGCCTTATTATCAGACAACGATTCTGTAGTCCCAATGGTGTATATGATCCTTAGACTTGAGACACCAAGGATGTCCTATATGAGTGCTCCACTCTTTGACATCGAACTTATAGGTTTGGAGGTTCTAGATCTAGCACAGTCGGTCATCGGGAGTGGTAGCCAACCTTCCGAGAACTATTCAGTGTCGATAAAGGATCATCTACTCTCGGTGTCATGAGAGGAATATCTCATATGTTCTTGCTTAGACAAATTACTGGCTAGGGTCATTAAAATTGAGAGAGAAAGAGTTCCCCAGGTGAATCTGATTAGAGCGAGACTCAAGTAAAAACAATATAAGTCTGATAGCACTATTCCCGACATATGATCTCCCTAGGTAACATAATCTTTCATATATGTAGTTTTAAGTTTCATAGTTTTTGCGCACCAATCTTTGTACGATGACGAACACAACTTTTGGGAAATTGGAGATTTTGTTTTTAATATTATTTCGTTGTGCATGTGATATCGCCCCCTAGATTTCCCAACACTATGGCCCTTTGGTTCCCTCCTATTTATAGATGTCCCCTATCAACTTAACCCAAATAGATCCTACCATATTGGGTATTGGATCTCCCTCCAACTACCCAAGCCTCTTGAATTAGTAGATCTCTACCTAATAATCTCTCATTGACTCTTATTGGATCTTATCCACAAGATCTAATAATTCAGGAACTTATTGGATATCCAATAAGATATAAGCTCCAGTGGATAACTCATATCTGAATCTCTATCCGTCGCAACACCTATCATATATATGTGACTCTCTAGGCCCAATAATGAGCTAGCCGTGAGTTATACCTATCAAAACTCTTTCTGGTTTAGTGAATTATTATCTCCATAATAATTCACTTGACTCATCCACCACGAATGTATTAGGCCACTATGCCATAGTCCCTAGATGATATGACCCTCAAATACATGGTAACTGAGGATAGACATGTCCAAATGATTTGATTCCCCTTTATCATCTGGAGACTAAGGCATAGTGGCTTAGTATATCCATAGTGAATGAGTCGAATGAATTATTATGGAGAGAATAATTCACTAAATCAGAAGGAGTTTTGATAAGTATGACTCACAACTAGCTCAATATTGAGCCTAGTGAGTTACACGTATATGATAGGTATTACGACGAGTAGAAGTTTGGATATGAGATATCCGCTGGAGCCCCTATCTTATTGGATATCCAATAAGCCATTAAATTATTATATCTTATGGATAAGATCTAATAAGAGCCAATAAGAGATTATTTGGTAGAGATCCACTAATTCAAAAGGCTTGGATAGTGAGATTGAGATCTAGTACCCAATATTATAGGATCCATTAGGTATAAGTTGACAATGGACCTCTATAAATAGGAGGGAACCAAAGGGACATAGGCTAGACCTTTTTCAGCTTCCACTTCCAATTCTCCTTTCATGCTCTCCTCAACTAACAGTCCCTATTTGGGGTATGTGGATAGCAAGAAAGGCCAGCCCCTTCTTGGTCCCATGGTGCACGTGAATACGAGATTTGTGCAGTAATTTGAAGAGCGCCTTCGCAGCCCCTGCCATGTAGATCATCGCTAGAGAGGAGGACAGTTAACTTTCTTCATTCATTTCTATATATCTATAGGTTTTTAGGGATATATGATCTCCCTAGGTAAAATACATCCCTTAACATGTGTGGTTTTTCAATATTGTGGGTTTTTACGCACCAATCTTTGCATGATGGTAAGAAACTATTTTATGTGAAAATCTAAAATTTTTATTTTTTGTTCTTCCACTATGTATGTGATGCTGCCCTAGATTTTTCAACACCTCATCCATCTAATATCCTAGAGACCGTATTTTAAGCCTCACTCTTATTGGATTCTCCCGAAGAACTCTTTCTCTCTCAATCTAAATAACCATGACCATGGATTTATCTAAGTAAGAACACATAGGATATTCCTCTTATGACACCGAGAGTGGATGATCCTCTCTCGATACTCAATAGCCCTCGTAAGTTTGGCTGCCACTCCCGATGACCAACTATGCTAGATTTGGAACTTCTAAGCCTATAAATTCGGTATCAAAGAATAAAGTACTCATACAGGACATCCTTATTGTCTCAAGTCTAAGGACCAAATACACCATTGGGACAATGGAATCATTGTTTGATAATGAGTTATCATCAATAATCTAGTATTCCGTGAGCGGATCGATTAGTGAACTCATTCTGCAATGAGCACCTACACTATATTCCTAGTGTCCCCACACAAGCAACTATGAGACCAACCACCTCCATTATATGGATCGGTTATACAGCACACCAGCCTATCCGATTATCCCAATATCCCTCTCGAGTAACCTATGATCGGGATTATTTAGCGTTTGTGTTTAAAGATAAATCGGTCTCATTATTGTGATCTCATTATGATTTGATTCCTATTGCGCATATCCATAGACATCATAATATATGCAACAGATAATATAAAGTGAGAAAAATATTAAATAAATAATAAGCAAAAAGAGTGTGTATTATATCACGCATGTCATTACTCACGTGATTAGCTTGCAAGACACCTATAACTAGCAAATATTTCCCAATGAATACTATCAAATAGCACCACGAGTTAGACACCATTTGGGAAGGCAATATTCCCTACCATTGAAGGTAGGACACTATCATTGGGTTAAAAGGAAGATGAAAGCCCGCCTCGAGGGCATCACAAGACAAGCAGAAAAACCTTGAGATAGGATTGAAAGGGCATTGATTAGGTCAAACTTATTAGGATGGTTTCGGCATTAAGATGAGGGGTGAATTAGTGCTTTCGATAAAATCATTGATTTTAAAAAACTTTCGTTTGATGAAAAAATCATATAAAAAATGTGCTTGACTTTGAGTAAGTGAACTAAGCAATTAGCTTAGAGAGTAATAGCAAAAAAAAGCAGAATGTAAATGCAAATTGAGTTTATAGTGGTTCGGTTATCATGACCTACATCCACTCTTGATTCCTCTTCCATCGAGGCCACCAGTGTTCACTAATGATCTTATTTCAATGGGCGAAGACCAACTACTCTCTTATAACTCTTTCTCCTTTTTACAGGTTTAGGAGACAACCTTTATAAGTCTTAAACCTCTCTTAAAATGATCATAAAACTTAAGTAAGAGGAGGACACTTAGCACTTTTTCAAGACTTTTACAACTCAAAATCTCAAGACTTATGTTCACTTTTTGTACTCTTTCATGCAAGGAAAAGTGGGGTATTTATAGACCCCAATGACTTCAAAAATGAAGCCAAAAAAATCTCATTCCTGGTTTTTGGGGTACTGGTGGTACCACTATCATTATTAGGTGGTACCATCGTTTGCCAAACTAACAACTAGTGGTACCACTGTTTGTCAGTATGACACTGAGCGGTATCACCGCCCAGTCTGACACTAACACTAGGTGGTACCACCACTTGACACAATATGGGAGACAATGTTTGGGTGGTATAACTGCCTAGACAGCTTGGGAGGCTGAGCCTCAAGTGGTGCCTCCACCAGCCCTAGCGGTGCCACCGCTTGGGCCAACTAAGGGTCACTAAATGGGCCTTCCACTTGGCCCAAAATAACTCTAACTAAGGCCAGTTGGCTCCTAATTAAGTTTGTATAGTTACTCTACAAATAACTCAAATTGACACCTAACTATGATAATTAAGGCTAAAACAATTCAATATAAGCAATCTCAATTGTTCGACATGTCAATTGTTCATCCGAACTTCCGGTAAACTTCTGACGAACTCCTGGTGAACTTTTGGTGTATCGTCCGAACCTTCGGTGTAACGCCCGATTCATCCATTCTCGTCGCATTGTTAGATTTTTTCGGCCCAATGCTTGATCTTTAACTCCGGCCCAACATCTGATTCTTCAATTGTCTTACCTTTTCATGATCGTAGTTAGTTCTACATCACTTTTCTCAACACATGGATTAAATCATAAATTAATTGATTTTATTATCAAAATTTGAGATTCAATAATCTTTCCCTTTTTTTATAATGATAATCAATTGATGATGGAGTTAACCTTATGTTCCCCTATCTATATATCATATCATATCAAAATAATGCAAACTTGAATTCAAAAGGAAAAGTAACTTTTGAATTCAAGTGAAACAATTTTGATCATTTGCATCGTATCAAAATTTCATACATTGTATATTATAGTTTTAAATTATCAAAATGTAAGATACATAATTTCAAAACATTACAACTTATCATCACTTCATGCATGATACCAAAAATAAGTCAACATCACTTTGAGCATGCATGATACCAAAACATAAAATTATCAAATCATCATTACTTCTCCCCATTTGTCATCAACAAAAAGGAAAAAGGTACAACTAACATATTTTTGAAACATAATACAAATCATTGCATAATTTCAAGTTTTTGAAGCATCATTGCATATAACATCACTTTATAACATGCAAACTAGTAAGTTTTAGAGATATGAAAGTTAACAATATTTGCTTCTACTTGAAATGTGCATGCTAGTAATTCTCTTTTGACTTTAGAACATGCAAACTAGCAAGTTTTAGAGATATGAAAGTTAACAATGTTTGCTTCTACATGAAATGTGCATGCTAGTAATTCTCTTTTGAGTTATGCATGTTTGCAAGTTTTTCTTCTTGAGATGAACAAGTTAGCACTTTGCTTCTCTTGAGATGTTAGCTAATTTCTTTCTCCCCTTTGTCATTAAAGAAAGCAAGAAAGGAGAAGAGAAGGATTCAATAGTGCAAATATTTCAACCATCACATGAACGAAAGAAAGATCAAGTCATGAATCCGAGAGTCCATAAATCAAAGCTCTACTTTTATAAATAGAATGAGGAAGAAATCATAGGAAATGATCATCTCATGAAAAATAAAAGATCAAGTTGTGAATACCAAAACTGTGAATACCAAAACTCCATGAATCAATTCTCTTCTTTTGTAAATAGCAAGAGGAAGAAATCATAGTAAGCGATCTTGATTCACGAGAAAGCTTAAGTCAAGAACATTGAGAAATCAAGAGAAGGATCATGATTCATTTGAAAGAAAATCTTCTCTTTATCAAAAGGAAGAGTTATAGGATATGATTTTGATTCGAAAAAAAACTTTAAGACATAAAAACCGAGAATTTAAGATAATGATCTGAAATATATATAAGAAACATTCATGCATTTGAAAGATTTAACATGCCTATTTCTATTCTAATAAAATCAAATTACTCCTCATTCAATGGTTTTGTAAAAATATCAGCTAATTGATATTTTATATCAATAATTTCTAAAGATATATCATGATTATTAACATGATCTCTAATAAAATGATGCCTAATATCAATATGTTTAGTTCTAAAATATTGAATGAGATTCTTTGTTAAATAAATAGCACTAGTATTATCATACTTTATAGGAATATTTTTCAAGTAAAGTTCATAATCTTCTAAAGTAATTTTCATCCAAATAACTTGTGCACAATATGCACTTGCTGCTATATATTCAACTTCAACTATAGATAATGCAACAAAATTTTGTTTCTTAGAAGACCAAGAAACATATGAATGACCTAAGAATTGACATATTCCATATGTGCTTTTTCTATCTATTCTACATCCAGCAAAATCAGCATCGGCATAAGCAATCAGTTTAAGATTTTTAGTTTTTACATACCATAATCCTAGATTAAGTATTCTCTTTATGTATCTAAAAATCCTCTTAATAGCTTTTAAGTGAGATTGCTTAGGATTATATTGAAATCTAGCACATAGTCTAACACTAAACATAATATCAGGTCTAGTTGCTGTGAGGTATAGTAAACTACCTATTATACCCTATAAGTCTTTTGATCAAAACATTATCCGTTAATGTCCATATCTAATTTTGTAAAAATGCTCATTGGTATATTAATAGCCATAGCACTATCCATATTAAATCATTTTAATAGATCTAAAGCATACTTAGTTTCACTAACAAAGGTACAACTTAATTTGTAATCTAAAAAAAAAGTTAATTCTCCCATTAAACTCATTTCAAATTCTTGGCTCATGCTTTTGGCAAAAGTTTTACATAAAGATTTATTAGAAGAAACAAAAATAATATCATCAATGTAAATTTGAGTAATAAAAAAATTATTTTAAAAATATTTAATAAACAATGTGGTATCGATCTTGCCTTTCAAAAAATCATTCTTAGTTAGAAAAGAACTAAGTCTCTCATACCAAACCCTTAGGGCTTGTTTCAATCTATAGAGAGCCTTAGATAAATTAAAAATATGATTTAGAAAAATAGTACTCTCAAATCCAAGTGGTTGTTCAACATAAACTTCTTCGGAAATAAAGCCATTAAGAAAAGTACTTTTAACATCCATTTGAAATAACTTAAAATTATTACAACTAGTATAGGCAAGTAGTATTCTTATGACTTCTAATCTTGCCACAGGAACAAATGTTTCTTCATAATCGATACCTTCTTCTTGGTTAAAACATTTGGCCACTGATCTAACCTTGTTTCGAACTACGATACCAAGTTTATATTGTTTGTTTCTAAAGACTCATTTAGTGCTAATTATAAGATGATCACTAAGTCTAGGAATAAGCTTTCACACCTCATTTCTCTTAAACTGATTTAACTCCTCATGCATTGCAACAACCCATGATTCATTTTTTAGAGTATCGTTATTACATTTCGATTCAATTTGAGACAAAAAAAAGTCACATTCGTATAATTTTTTTTAAAAGAAGAATGAGTTTGAATACCTTTTAATGTATCTCTAATGATTAGCATCTATATACTTTCATTTCTTAGGTAAGGATTCTTTGAAAGAAGATGCATCCAAGTTGCTTAGGGAATGAGAGTTTTTATTCAAATTTAAAGCATCAAAATCAAAATCATCATCAAAATTATTTTCTTAATTTCGAAAATCTCATTAAAAACAACATGGATGGATTCCTCAATAACTAAAGTTATTTAAATGAAAACATGAAAAGATTTAGAAATAGAGAAATATATAAGAAAGATACCTTCATCGGATTTTGCATCAAATTTTCCTAAGACATCATTTTCATTTAAAATAAAGCATTTATAACCAAAAATTTTAAAATATGAGATATTAGGTCTTTTATTATTTCACAATTCATAGAGAGTTTTGGAAAGTAATGGTCTTACAAGAACCCTATTCGTGACATAGCATGTCGTGTTAACGGTTTCAGTCCAAAAATATTTAGGTAAGCTATGTTCGTTTAACATGGTTCTTATCATTTCTTTTAAGCTCTTATTTTTTTCTCTTAACTACTCCATTTTGTTGTGATTTCTTATAGTAGAAAAATTATGGTTATACTCATTTAAATCATAAAATTTTTGAAAATCATGTTTTTGAAATTCACCTTCATGATCACTTTGAATAGAAGAAATCATAAAACCCTTTTTATTTTGAACTAGTTTACAAAATTTTAAAAAATATTTAAAGCAATCACTTTTATGTGCTAAGAAATATGTCCAAATACATCTACTATAATTATCAACTATTACAAAAGTATATTTATTATCTCCTAGACTTGTTATAGCAATTGGTCTGAATAAATCCATATAGATTAATTATAGTGGTCTAGATGTGCTTATTTGATTTTTAGATTTAAAGCTACTTTTTATTTGTTTACCTAGTTACCATGTATCACAAACTTTATCATTGACAAATTTGATGCTAGGCATTCCTCTTACTAGTTCTCTAGTTAAAATTTGTGAGATTAGTTTCATGCTAGCATGACCTAGTCTCCTATACCAAAGTCATGCATTATTGTTTAAAACTGAAAAATATGTTTCATTACATAAATCATCAATATCAATAGTATATACATTATTATTTTTTTAAAAAAATTATAGATATATTTTGTGTGATATTTCTACTATGCAAGTATTAGATTCAAATTTGATAATATATCCTTTATCATACAATTGACTAATGCTTAATATATTATGTCTTAAACCATATACTAATAACACATCTTCAATCAAGATATTTGACTTGTAACCTATGATTCCTTTGTCAATAATTTTTCTCTTGTTGTTGTCTCCGAATGTGACATATCCTTCGTCTTGGCTAGTGAGTTTAGAGAAGTATATTAGATCTTCGGTCATGTGTCTTGAGCATCTACTATTAAGGTACCATCTTTTGCTCCTAGCTTTTGATTATAAACATATCTACAAGAAATGGAGTTTTCTTTTAGGTACCTATTTAACTTTAGGTCCCTTATATATATATCTATCTATCTTGACTATTGATATTTTGTTATTTATGATTCTTTTAGAAACTCAAACTAATTTATGTGAGCAATATTTTTTAAATAAACATTTATAAGAAAAATATCCATATTTATAATATATATATATATATATATATTCACGAGAAACATGTAATGTGGGTCTTTTAACAAATAAAGTCAGTTTTTGTTGAGTATTGCAACTCATAAAACTGATTCCAACTTTTCTATATACATGACATTTATTAGTAAGGATCATAATTAAAGATTTATTTTTAATTTTAAATTTTCTTAAAGTTTGTTGCAATACTACATTTTCTTTCTTAAGTGAATCTAACTCTTTACGCTTAATGCAAGGAGTTAACATACTATTATCATATTTATTTTTTAATTTTTTAAATTGACTAAAAAGACAAGTATAATCATTTTTAAACAACTTATATTTTTTACCAACTAGCTTACATTCATCATATAAATCATTAAAAGCAAAGTAAATCATTATATGATAAATGAGATTCGATTGATTTGCTCTTTATCTTCGGATGCACTCGATTTATCCTAAGTCGCATTGAATGCTTTCTTATTCTTTTGTAGCTTCTCTTCTTCGGTTAAAGATATTCACTTTTAAAGTACCCAGCTTCTTGCATTCGTAGAAAATGATTGTATTTTTTTTTAGTTCACTTTTATTTTTGATATCTTGTTTTAGAAGATTTATTTTGTTTCTTCTTATGAATTTTTTAAATTTTCTTGTTATACATGTCAAGTCTTCATCATCATTTGAGCTTTCGCTCGAGTGGTCTTCTTTAGTTCTAAGTGAAATATCTTTCTTATTCTTTGGAATGTTGTTCTCATATTTATCATGTTCATCATGTGCCTTGCATGTCATTTCATAGGTTATTAATAACCCTATGAGTTTCTCAAGTGGAAAACAATTCAAGTCCTTTGCCTTTTGTTTTACAATTACTTTTGGATCTTAATTTTTTGAAAGATATCTTAGAATTTTATTAACAAGTTCAATATTAGAAAAACTTTTACCAAGAGCTTTTAAACCATTGACAATATCCATAAAACGAGGATACATGTTTCTGATGGTTTGGCTTGGTTTCATTTGAAACAATTCAAAACTATATAATAAAAGATTGATTTTAGACTCTTTAACTCTACATATGCCTTCGTGTGTAACTTCGAGTATGTGCCAAATATCATATGCAGTTTCACATATAGAAACACGATTAAATTTATTTTTGTCTAAAGCACAAAATAAAGCATTCATAGCTTTCGTATTTAAGGAAAATGATTTTTTTCTCTAGATCATTCCACTCACTCGTTGGCCTAGAGGATTTTTTAAAATCATATTCGACAATGTTCCATAAATCAAAGTATATAGAAATCAAAAAAATCCTCGTACAAGTTTTCCAATATATGTAGTTCGTCTCATTAAACATAGGAGGACGAGTGATAGAATGACCCTCTAGATTATCGATAAAAGCCATCTCTCTTATGTGTTAAACCAAATAAAGAGAAATGAAACTCTGATACCAATTGTTAGGACCGTTTCAGCACTAAGAGAGGGGATGAATTAGTACTTTTGATAAAATCATCGATTTTGGAAAACTTCCATTTGATGAAAAAATCATATAGGAAATGTGCTTGAAGTGAACTAAGTTATTAACTTAAAGAGTAATAGCAATGAAAAGCATAATATAAATGCAAACCGAGTTTATAGTGGTTCGGTCGTCGTGACCTACGTCCACTCCAAATTCCTCTTCCGTCGAGGCCATCAACGTTCACTAATGATCTTCTTTCAATGGACAAAAACCAACTACCCTCTTACAACTCTTTCTCATATTCACAGGTTTAGGAGATAACATTTACAAGTCTCACACCTCTCTTAGAATGATCACAAAACTTAAGGAAGGGGAGGATACTTAGTACTTTTTCAAGACTTTTAGAACTCAAAATCTCAAGACTTTTGTTCACTTTTTGTGCTCTTTTATGCAAGGAAGAGTAGGGTATTTATAGGCCCCAATGACTTTAAAAATGAAGCAAAAAAGTATCTCATTCTTGGTTTTCGGGATACTGGCGGTACCACCGCCATTAACACTAACACTGGGCGATACCACCACTCAATTTGACGGTACCACCATCTGACATAGTTTGGGAGACTGTATCTAGGTGGTACTATCGCCAGTTTAGATAATACCACCGCCTAGACAGCTTAGGAGGTCGAGCCTCAAGCGGTGCCACCGCTTGTGCCAGCTAAGGGTCACTGAATGGGCCTTCCACTTAGCCTAAAATAACCCTAACTAGGCCCAATTGGCCCCTAATTGAGTTAGTATGGTTACTCCCCAAACTAATTAAAATTGATACTTAATTATGATAATTAAGGCTAAAACAATTCAATACAAGCAATCTCAGTTATCCGGTATATCAATTGTTCATCCGAACTTCCGATAAACTTCCGACAAACTCTCGGCGAGCTTTCGGTGCATCGTTCGAACCTTCAGTGTAATGCTCGATTCATTCATTCTCGGTGCATTATCCGATTCTTCCAGCCCAATGCCCGATCTTTGACTTCGGCCCAACATCTGATTCTTTAATTGTTTTACCTTTTCATGATCGTAATTAGTCCTACATCACTTTTCTCAACACATGGATTAGATCGTAAATCATTTGATTTCATCATCAAAATTCGAGATTCAACAAAACTCAACCGAGACAAAATACCTAATTCACAAGCAATCCAAGAGAGATGTGCTCATCACTTAATCATAGTTATGAGAACTCCTCATGGACTCCAAGTCTTGAAGAATCATCGGGTCCATGGGAGAGTTTCTAATAAAGAGGACTGACCTCCTTTGCCCTTTGATGGTTCAAAAATGGAGCACAAACCTTAACCCACTAACGGCTAGAGAATCGAGAAGTACTTGTACAAGAGAGAAGAGAAATCTCGACATAAGACAGAAGAGCAAACTAATGCCAAGACGAAGGACTTGAAGACCGACTCGCCTTGCAGAGAACTGAGGTGGGGGGGGGACTCTCTAAAGGAGACCTTGGGGGCAAGGCTAAGAACTCCTGAGTCTCTGAAGACTTTGGACTTTGGAGTCTCAAATGGAGGAATGAATTTCACCTACGGTGGAAGAAGATTTATAAGGAGGAGATCGATCTCTCTCCTCTTGTGATCAAGACAAGTGTCCCTTCGGGGCCAATTCCTAAGAGGCCTACCGCGGCGAGAAGGTCTAAGACTTACCATGATAGAGCAAGAACTCAAAGCCCACCAAGGTGAGAAGATCCAAAGAGGGGACTTGAAATCTACTATGGTAGAAGAAGAATTTGAAGCCTGCAACAGTGGGAAGATTCAAAATCTACCACGATAGAGAGGGTAATTCAAATCCGCCGATAGAGAGAATTTAAAGCCTGTCACAGTGAAAAGATTCAAAATCTACTACAATGGAGAGAGGACTTAAATCCACCACGATAGAAAGACCCAAAATTCGTCATGGCGGAAGCATAAGGCCAGATGTGCTCGAGGTGTATAAGTCGGGAAACCCCACCCACGCCTAGGTAAATCCACTATGACAAAGGCATAGAGCTAGATGTACCCGAGACATGTGAGTTGGGAAACCCAACTCATGCCAAGGTACATCCATCACACTAAAGGCATATGACCAAATGTGCCCGAGGCATATAAGTTAAGAAATCTGACCCGCGCCAAGGTATATCCATCATGGCGGAGGTGTGGTGTAAAATATGCTTGAGGCATGTGAGTCAAGAAGCCCGACCCGTGCCAAGATATATCTTATTACAATGGAGGCATGAGGACAAATCCGACTTGTGCCAAGAGAAATTCACTATGGCAGAGACACAAGGTGAAATATGCTCAAGACATGTATATTAAGAAATAATACATGTATATCGAGAAATACGGCATGCACCAAGAGAAATATGCTATAACAAAAACATAAACCTAATGTGCCCAAGATATGTGAATCAGAAAACTCTAACCCACATATAATGAAATTCACCATGACTGAGGCATATGCCAAGGTGTGCTCGAGACACCTGAGTTGGAAAAACCCAACCTACAAGATAAGATCTCAAACGCTCCTATGAACTAAACAACGTACTTCGAACCCTTTGTTGGGCTGGCAGCCCACAAATTCAGCCCATAGTGGGCTTGGGCAGCCCACAGCTCACCCCTCTTAACCTAACCCTAATTAACATTAGGGGGGTGTGGTGGTTGCGTTTTGGAGGCAGAAAAAGCCATAAATAGGGCAGCAACGTGGGAGAAGAGAACAGCCACGGGATTCCAAAGAAAAGGAGAAAATTAAGGCAAAAAAGGAAGAGAAAGAAAGGGAAGAAGATAAGGACAACGTAGAGAGGTTGTTCTCAATCATCTAGCAGTGTTCTCATCTCAGGTTAGATCAAATCTACAGTAGACTCTTGCTGTGATTACTTGGGGAGGTTTTAGATATTGTAAGCAATGACGTGATCCTTGTATCCCAATTATTCTCTTATGATTGTTGCTAGGGTTTAGGGCAAGAGATTGAGATTTGTATATTCATTATTCTCATAGTGGATTATCTCTAGTTTGCCCCGTGATTTTTACCCTTCACATTGAAGGGTTTTTTCATGTATATCTTGGTGTTCTATTTTATTGTGGTTCCATTTAATTCTGTTGCGTATTATGGTCTTCTAGTATTTGTTCATATACAAAGATTATTCCTGTTTATATCCCCATTACCCTTCTCATAAAAGACCCAAAGCATGCCTACAGAGGGGATAATTGATAAGAAATCTACCATTAGCTAACACTTGATCACCACATGAGTTCTAAGTCATCCTCTACTCATCTGCCTACATGGACAAAGATTCAAAGAAAGCAAACACAAGCTTCCTTATCATTTATTATGATAAGGAAGATAATTACAACTTCATTTTTATTGTAACGAGAGAATCAATCATAAACTTCATTCTCATCCTTATATGGAAATATATTTTGAACAGAGAAATGATTCTCTTTTTTGAAACAACAGAGACCTCGATTTACTAATTTTGAATCGGAGGGATTAGATTGAGAAATCTTTTTCGTACAAATGACGTTACGTTTTCACTTTAAAAATATCTTAGACAATCCTATATATATAAATCTAAATTAAAAATAATATTTTTTAATCAGAATTTATCATGCAGAAACTCGAGATTGATTGTCATATCTTTAATTATATAGTAACCGTGTCTTCGAACTCGAGACCTCGGGGGCCCCATGGTTATGGCCGACGCCACCCGAGAAACTTTTCTGGGCGGCCCGACCCATCAACCTGGTGAAGTCATAGTTTCACCAGGACACAACCGTCATTTGTCCAAATGTAGATGTCACGGTTGCGCCACGGTGACGTAACCCCACCCTGAACTCATCAAACTCCGGAGCGGGGAACCAAAACCCATTTCAGATCATTCCTCCGCCATTTTCTCCCTCTTCTTCTCCTCCTCTCTCGTCGAACCCTATCCTTAACCCCTAATCTTCCTCGCCGAAAGTTACCCTCCTTCCTCATTTCTAGTTGAATTCCCCACTAGAATCTGCCATTGGGGACCCTGAATCGTCTTCGCACCGTCTAAAGCAGCGCGCGCCGATGGACCTGAATGGGAGGCCTATCACTTCTTGGACAATCGATATGCTTTTCCGGGACTTCCTGGGCAGAAGAGCCGGCTTGATCAAGGCTCTCACCACTGGTCTTTCTTTCCTCTCTGCTTTCTTGGAAGTTTTAGCAGCCCTTGTTGTTCTTGATCCCTTTCCCAGTTCTTGCTGCTTTTATGTTAACGTGTGATTTGTTCTCGATGGTGGTGTTGCAGATTTTATTAAGTTCTATGAGCAGTGCGATCCAGGTGAGTCAGCCCTCCATCTCTATGTCTGCTTCTCTTTGCTTAGAACGTTTCCTCCTTGTGCATATCCCTCTACTTATCTTCTATTGGTTCTTGGAGTTATGGCTGTTGATTGACGTTCGTTAGTCACAAACTCGATACTGTTAAGTTGAAATGGATAACTTTTTAAGTCAACAGTGTAGGCGCTTTGTGGAGGCATCTGAACACCTGAACTTGTTTAATATTAAGAAGAAAATGCTTAGCATTTTGATTTGATTTAAGGATGTTCTAACTTCTTTCTAGTGAATTTGTGTTTCTAACTTTTGCAGTTTTAAATGGATTTGTTTGTCAGTATCAAAAACTAAGTGAAGTCCTATGACCTCCAAATAAATCATCTATTATTTATCATGAACAGTACTGAATATGATTCCTGGTAATATGATTATTTTGCAGAAAAACCCTACATGTGTCTTTATGGGTATCCTAATGAGACTTGGGAAGTAAAGGAAGCTCCTGTTGTTCCCCACGAATTTCCTGAACCATCCTTAGGGGTTAACTTCGCCAAAGATGAGATGAAATTGAAGGACTGGATTGCTCATATTGCAATCCATAGCGATATATGGATTTACTCTTATGCCTTCTATATTGCTGCACGTGCTGGCTTTGATGATGAGACCAGGTATGGCAAATTTGATTTGATTTATGAGTCACCACCTTGTTGTCCTAGCCTGAAGATTTGTGCATCAATTGATCACTAAGATGTTTTCCTGGATTGGAGAAACACTGGCAGATTCTTTTTATTCTGTTCTATCACAGCATTTTATCTATTATGATCACTGGCAGATTTAGAACACACATGCGTGCGCGTGCCTGCATGTGTGTTCTAAATCGAGTGGTTGTACCCTTTTCCTTGTTTTATGCTAAAACTGAAAATACATAATATAGATGATTCTTAATGGATCTCAGTAACTAGTGACGAGACATCATACAACAACAAAATTATATGGCTTAATTATTTAGGACCGATTATATGGATTTTTTGTCATCATTGGTCTTATATTTAATTAAGTTCAGAGTACTTAAATCTTTATTTATAGTTTTTATTAAAGCCTTTTTATGTCTTCCTCTATCGTACCATTAACATTGATCATTTCACCTTTCTTGACTATCGCATCCAAAGATCTTCTAAGCACATGCTTATATCTTCTTAAACGATTTTCTTTCATCTTATCTTTTATTGAAATGTTACTTAGTTGTTCGCGAATAAAAGCATTTTTTTTTTTTATCTTTCTTAGTAACTCTACATATCCGTCTCAACATTCTCATCTTGACAATATAAACTTTTCATATATGTTGTTTCTTAACTGTCCAACGCTCATATTCATAAAGCATTATTGGTCTCATAATTCTCTTATAAAATTATCCTTTTAATCTCAAAATTATTCGATGTTCACTTAAGACTCCTAATGCCCCTCGTCATTTTAATCATCATGTCTTTACTCTATGAATAATATCTTCATCGATCTCTCCATCTTGTTGAATAATTGATCTAAGATGCTTAAGGTTTTTACTTAAAATGATTTTTTGTCCATTCAATTTAACTATATTCTCTTATCTATTTTTAGAATCATTAAAATTATATTTTATATATCTAGTTTTAGTTATACTTAATCTAAAAACTTTAGTTTTTAAGGATTGTTACTATAACTCAAATTTATAATTAATTTCACTTAGACTCTCATTAAGTAAGATAATATCATCAACAAATAATATACACGGTCTATCATATAAGTGATTAATAAGTATTTATTATCAGTGTGAAATGGTAGGGATTTAATATGCATTCTTGATGTAATCCTATGCTAATAGAAAATTCACTAAACACATTCTCTATAATTCTATCAGTTGTTGCATTATCATACGTATCTTTAATAACATTAATATAATTAATGGATACATCTTTTGTTTTTAAAATTTATCATAATAAATTTTTAGAAATTTTATCATAAGCTTTCTCTAAGTTAATAAAAATCATATGTAAATCTAGTGACTTTAGTGACAAGACATCATATACCTCATAAATCATAAACTATCTGTACTGCTTTGTAGTGCATACTATGAGTTTGTGGTGCAACTGATACAGGTCACGGCTTTTCAATATGATAAATAGTAATCCTACTATATATGAGGTTATATTTGGAACTGTGAAGATGCCCATAACCCTTAGTAAGAGCAATGAGGGTGAATCGAACTCCAAAAGTGTGAGTACAATTACCATTAGCTAGAACATCCCATGTATCCTTCTTCCTCGTATATCTTGCAATTTTAATTTTACTCTTTCCTGCTTTACGTTTCTCAGGGTTCAGGACGACAGAATCTGGGGTTGCCCTTGTCTTTGATAGAAAAGGAAGAGATCGATGAGGATGATGTTGAACTATACACAATGGGAGACGACACTAGCAGTATCATCTGTGGTGCATGTGGAAACAGGTTTGCTTTTAGTGAATACTGGATATTATGCAACATGTGTGTGACATGGTATCATTCACGGTGTGTGAGGACTACACCTGAACAGTATGAACAACTCGAGGAGTATAGGTGCCCAAGATGCTGCCGTCAAAAGAGAGCGAGGACCTAAAATTATCTGGTTGTTTCAGATGATAGCTTAAAATGATCTGCTGATGCATTTTGTTTTCCCTTTTTCTTTTATGCTCGTTGTGTCACATTTTATAAGTACATAGTTTCATCAGTCTCTATGGAGTCTACTCGAATTAGTCTTTGCCGTGAGCTATTCATTCTTTCTACTATAGCAGAGTTATCTGAAAATTTTCTCAGCTCCAAGTGCTTTGGGAGGTAGGGAAGGCACCATTATTTCAGCTACACTTTTAGTATTGAGTGGTTTGGAACTATGAAATCATAATGGTCAATTCAACTCCATCTGAATCCGAATTGTTCATCCTTTTTTTGCTGCCTAGTCATGGAATGCTTGGTCCTCTCTTTTCCAAGGATCTTGTGTGTTTTTCTTGTCAGGGTTGACAGCCCACGAACTTATATATATATATATATATATATATATATATATATATATATATAGAAACATTTTTAATTATAGATTCTCATACTGAGGTGTGTTTGCAATACTATAATTAAGAGATTTCTAAGGACTCCGTCTTACCAGATGTAATATTAAAACCGAGGGGGGCAAATCTGCAAATTCGATGCACATTAGTGTTGAATTTTCGAGGCCACTGCTACGGACTTGTGCTGCGCTCTTTTAGGTATCTGCCCTTCCGTTGCGTCTATGATTGCAGTCGATGGCTCGAGCGCTATTGAGATGGGCTTCCTTCACTTCCCTCGAGACTTCCTCTCGTCTTCCTTTTGTCCAACTCCCGCGCCACAAGCTTAGCCTTCTCCTCCTCCACCACCGCCGCCGCTGCCGCCGCCGCTTCTAACTGCATCCATCTCTCCGGCGAGCAGCTCATGGCGCAGTGCGACATGGATCCAAAGCTCTCACCTTTTGTTTCGATTCCTCTCTCTGAGACACAACGTTGTGGTATGTAAAAGTTTGAATCTTGCAGGCTGTCGAGGAGCGATCGCAGCACAAGAATTGGGCGATGACTCTGACCCGATTGCGGACTTTGTTGGCTCTCGAAGGTTACGTTTCGAATCTGTTCCGTTAAACTTGTTTATGCCGAAATTGATGTTGCATCGATCTACGAATGAATGGATTCGTCTGCCTTTTGGGGTTTAATAGTTTGTGTGTGTATCTGTAATTATGGAGTTGGCTGCTCAAGGAGCATACCAGCCCGTAGCTGGAAACTTCTCATCATTATTAAAAATAGACTGTTTTCATCTTATTAAGACACAATACTATTCTCAAGACTAGCTGTCTCACGAGTTATCCCAGATTCATGTAGCAAAACACTGGTCACCTGTTATTCATTATTCATATACGTAGCATTCTAGGCTACATTTCATATCTTCATGAGATTCCTTGATTTCATTAGTCACATTAATAATGCAGAAGTTATTGCTTTCTGTGGATTTGATAGAATAGTTTTTCCCCCAAAATTGTTGATGGATATAGATATGTGACTAAGAACATTAGGCCTTCTATTCTTTGATTCACTAACTGCTTTGGCTGTCGGTGCTTTGGTTTTTTGTTTAAACTGCAACTTAAGTTGTTTTTGTCGAAGTTTCTATCAATTCTCTGCCTTCTTTAGAATGAACATGGATGGTATCTCTGTGTAATCATTCACCATCATCTCACCCTTGATTTTTTTTTTTTTTTGTACATTGCATGCTGCAATTATTATGCTTCACAGCAGTTTGATTGTTTCCCATTGAAGTGATCTTGTTTCATTTGGACATGTTCCCTTCTTTTTTAAGTACTGCACACATCTGTTTTATGAGATACACATACTAGGCAGGACGGTGATAAACCTGGATGGATACACACCTCCTTCAGAGCTTCTTCAGATGCTACCTGCCAAGTCAACAATTAGGGGTAAAGATGTTGGTCCTCAGATTGATCCCAACAATCCTAAATTTGCTTTGGTACATGTGAGCCACTTCTTGCAAATGTTATCTGTTACCCATGAGGATATATCTGACATGATTTAAGTTTTGGGATCCTTGTTTTTTATAATTCTATTCCTTTGACAGGGAATGCAGGCTTTGTTAGACCTAATATTTGCTGTAGAAGGCTCTGTGTCAGAAACAGCAAAAATATTGGGGTGCATTGCTTATGGCTCCTTTTTGTATCCATGTATATCTGCCTATAGAATTTTTAATACTTTGTGAAACATACCATGGATTATGCTAAGGACCATACTGCAAATGTGAAACCTTAGTACTTCAACTTGATCAAGATTCCTCTTTTCTTCTCTTGTTTCTTGTAGGATTAATGAATTGAATAATTATCTAACTAAAGTATTTTTATTTCTTTGGCCTTCTTTCTTTTCTGAGAGTTCATTAATCAATATCAATGATATGATAGTAAATGCTTGGTGCCATGTGTTTATGTTGATTGTGCAAAAGAATCTGGATATATATAGTTCATTATGATATTGTTCTGTTTTGTTTTATCTTAATAAAGAGATCTTCATCTCTCTGTTCGTAGGCAAACATTTGCAACTGAAATTTGCTTATTGCACTCAATATTAAGCAATAACCTATTTCCATTTTTAGTTATTTTGGAGGAATGATACATGGATTCCTGAACAAAAACTAGATAAAATAGCTCTTTGATCATATTCTTTCTCCCTTTACACGAGAGATTTGGGGAACTTGATCATTTGTTTACCTATTTCAAATCTCATCGCCATCACCTCAAACAATCATCAGCATGCCAGCGGTGAGTGATGAAACAATCGGATTCTATCACATCATTTCTTCCACCATACTAATTCTTCACTTACTTTTCTCTGTGACATCCTCCTATTGTGGTACTGAGTGGTCAGAAACCATTTCCTTTGTTAGAATAATTTGAATGCAAATGAGAGATGACCAGTAGGGTAAATTATTTTGAAATCGTTTTCTTGTTTTGCTTCCGCCTAGGTCTGAGTTTGTCCAATGAAATTTCACTCAGAGGAACATTCAGGCCATAGCCTGTTTGATCCTTATCATATTTTTTAACTCGTGTGGCATTATCATTAGGTTTCTGGGCCAGCTAGCAGGTAGCTCTAGGTGGCACAAATTTGCTGTATCTGAATGATCTAAACATTGATTTGTTCTTTAACATAGCAGTAAGAGCATCAAACTTAAACTTGTACACAGCCTCAGTGCCTTCTTAATCATGTAGTACAAGCTAAGCACCGGTGCTTTGTCAAGGTTGATACTATCAGATGATTCTCTTAGAGTGGCAGTAAATGAGCTGAGGACATCCAAGGTAAATTCTTGATACTCCAAATACCATTTTGTGAGTTGAAGTAGACAAGGTTGTTTGGGTAAAACTTTTTTCCATGAAAAGATGTGGCATCTGTGAGATATTAATGAATAAATGTCTTCATAAACATTCTTGTAGGGATGCCTTATTGCAACATGCCTACAATTCATGTGCTTGCACTAACAAGAAAATATTTTTTTAATGCTGGAATTTGATTTTCACAATGATGTTAACCTTTAATATTTCTGCATTACATTGTTGAACATCTCCAGACTATTGACTGAGTTGAAAAATACTTCACAATATAAAATATGATAATATCTAGAGTTGTTTGGTAAGTATTATGTATGTTGAACGATTTCCATTTTTTGCTCCTAATAACAATAATATGTCAATATTTGCCAAGAAACATGTATTTTCTTTCAAGGTTCTATTGAGGACTTTCCATCATGACACTATGCCAGATTACTCTTATGGTTTCTTTAGTTTAAGTATGTAATGAAGGACTCAAAGAGGCTAGCACACATATAAGAGATGGAGCTGGATAACATATGTTACATGAAGCAGATTATGGCAGTATCTATTTGTTGACAGCATTCATTGATTATCCTTCATAATGATATTCATCAATTGCATAGGTGGTTAGTTGTTTTATCTGCAAATTATGAAGTTTCATGAAATGTTATTAGGACTTAGTTATTTTAGAGGGGAAAATATATGAGATTGCATAATGACTAAATTATGTATGTGGATTTTCTATAGAAGCATGTCACATATGAATCAAGGTATTTTATCTCATCCATGGCTACTCTTTGGTTCAAACTATCTTCAAAGCCATCTTATGTCCCCAGGGTTCCTAACCTCCTAGGAGAATGTCACCATTTGCATGCTTTACATTTTTAAATTCACCATGCAACATATTATAGTAGTGATTGAAACTTGAAAGATCATAGGATGAGAAGATTAAAGTGGCATATGGAGAAGAATGGTTTTTCTATAGTATACATAAAACAAGTTGCCGAGTCTTCAACAAGAGCAGAATTGTTTAACTGACTAGTATGGAACCCGCAAGGGAGCACCTGATAATGGTTAATTAAGTTAAGTGGATCTAAATTATTAAAGTTGTCTTCTGTCTACTGGTTAGGCACAATGTTTGCTTAGTGTGGATACAAGTTGAAACCAAGGAGCATGATATTTGGAGTCCTTGACTGTGGCTTATGTTATATTGCACAGACTTGGACCATAATAAATATAATTTAAATGACATGTATGACTGTGAATCAGCAGAATCCTTCAAGTTGCTCTTGTAAATGTTTTTGTTGCTTATTAAAACTTTAACCCTTGCCAATCCATCCAAAAGCTTAAGAAGATAGACGAGACAAGCCTTTTTCATTTATATCATTAATACCCCCTCCCATGTAGGGCAAAATGGTTGATAAAGCCTAGCATGTTGGTGATGAAGTTAAATTTTGTAGCATTTGTAGATCCAGACAAAGGGACTATTGCTTTATTATCATATTAAATCTTAAGGTTTTACCAATCCATTCAAGCATTAAACTTATAATGCTTGCTAGTCCATCTAAAAGCTTAAGGTGTCAGCTGAGATAGGATCAATTAATTGATGTATTCTTAGTGCTGGCTGGCTATACTGCACCATGCAGTAAATTGACATGACATGGGTGTATGACTGTACTGTGCTTATATGTAAAATTAAGGGCATAGGTGAGCACATGGCTGGCAAATTTGTGCAGTCTATGCTGCTAAAATGCTGGCTTCTTGCTTGTCACTCATTGTTTGCAACATCTGATTGACAGTTGAATTTTTCTGGAGTGTATACACGAAGCATTCATCTGAATTTCCTTTTATTAATGAACCTGGATGATGAATAATAACTTTCCTAACAAGCATGTCTAGGAGAACTTGATGCCAGTGATTTTGAACAGGTAATCTGAATATGCTGGGAATCGTTCAGGGTGTTTGATTCTATCAAGCGTCTTAAGTGCATATTAATGTGCTTTGCAGCATAAATGCAAAATTTTATTTGTCATCTTTGAGACTATGTTATATTGTTCTGCCAGCGACATGAAAGTGCTTATTGGATTATCATTACTTGGACCAACTAGTTGGTTGACTCCCCTTAGATTTGTCAATACTGATGTCATTTCTCCTGGACCTGTTGAATGGGGGCCTATGTATGTGCGCCCCATACATCAGACCTGTGATTTACCGCTTCACACCTGAAATGTTTTTGAGTGATTTGGTCCACCTAATCAATGTTTTCATTTAGTTTTTGAGGAGTAATTTAGAATACCTAAACACCATTTCCATTTATTATTTAAATAAAAGCTTTAATTCATAAATGGTAGAACTTCAGGGGTTGTCAATTAACCCAAGTGAAGCTTTGGCTTTAGCATTGTGTATGCTGCATTAGATTAGGTCCAATTATTGGATTTTTCTTCTGACGGTGAATTCTATAAACCACCATGTTGGCTCACATATTTCTTCTGTATGTTGAATATTCTACAATGTTTATTTTAACTGTGCTAGTTCACTCTAGATTGAGAAATGAGTTCATTCTTAATTGAGAAATCAGTTCAAACTAACTTCATGAAGAAAGTTTGAGGCTGACATGCTGTTTTGCAGTTTCCTGATGAAAAGGTTTCTTTATGAAATTGGATCTGCTTATAGAAATACTTGACTGTATCACTTTGGGAGCTCTTTAATTAGTCGGTTTTCTTTGTGAAGTGTGATTTGCTTATAAAGATCATTGACTGGCTTCCGTTTTCTGTTTCATTTTAGGCATATATAGTTTGTGACGCAAGTAAAACAGTGAGAGATTGTAACACTCAAGCATACATAATTAAGATGCTTCCCTGGTGCATTCTCCAGGTTTCTATTCTTGCCCTAGTTGCAACTGATACACATTACTCTTTTGCAGGGAATGAGGCCCCTCAGGTAATGAAGTCTCTACAGCCTCAAACAACCATCATTTCACCAGGTTCTACATCACCCTCATCTACCTTCTATCTTGTCTGCTGATCCATGGTTTTTTGGTGGCTGCTCTGCCTCCCCTATCGTGATATCGAACAGAGGGTGGTGCTACAAGACTCCAAATGCCAATTGTCATATTTGTTTGTTGCAGAAAGATTGACATGCCATTTTCTTCTAGGAAGTAATAAACAACAGTATGTTGGATCCCGAAGTTATTCCAGTAGTGAGATGCAGACTCCACATGTGAGGTGGTATTACTTTTGTTACCCTTATTATTAGCTGAACATGTGAACTCAGGAGACGAGGCTGTTGTTCTTAACGGGCTCCATGGCTTCATCTACCTTAATCCTCTCGACCTCAAATCTTAAAGCGCATCGGCATGTACCTGATTTGGTAAACCGGATGGTCGACGATGCAAGATTGATGCGCGACCGCATCCGCGACCGCCCCTCCTCCACTTGACGGTTTACCGTTTCACGACCGTTCCTTCTCCTCGTCTCCATCCCTCCCATCTCGTCTCGTTCTCCATCCGACGGCTCTCCGTCCCCCATCAATCCATCAACGTCCCTCAAAAGTGACATTCTATCCCAGCTATAAATAAATCGATTTCCGTCCCTCGCCATCTATCCCTTTCTCGCCGAGATGTCCGGAATTCTCATACGAGGGAAGCTGAGGGCGGTCGCTGCCTCCGCCGCCCGCCACCACCACCAACGCCTCTGCCGCCAGATCTGCTCCCGGGCTCCCTGCGATCTCCTCGGCGGCGCCTCCCCCTCCCTCCGGCGGCAGGTGCGCCGCAGGTCGGGCGCCGGAGGAGGTACCGATGCGACCCACCTTCGCCGGATCCGGGCCGAGGCTAATTGTCCTCGCTGCTCCAAGCACATGGAGGTCCTCTTCGCCACTCAGCCTCCTTCGCCGTCGGCTGCCGCAACCGCAGCCGGAGGCGGCGACGTGCGCCGACGCGGCGGCGGGTACCAGGCTCTCAACCTCTGCCCTAGCTGCCGGTCCTCCTTCTACTTCCTGCCGAATCGGCTCGTGCCGCTGCAAGGTAGCTTTGTCGAGATAGGGAGAGTGACGGGGGTGGAGGAGGGCGATCGCGATCGAGATGCTGCTGGCGGAGAGGTGCAGACTGGTGACCGGGTTAAAGCCTCGTTTTGGGATATGCTGCGGTCGATGTACGGTGGGGATCCTCCAGAGAATTGGCCACCAATGCCGGGCCTTCCAGTGCCGCCGTCGCCTCCGGGTGGGAATGAACTAGCGGTCCACAAACCACCAGGACCGCCGTCCCAAGCTCATCTGGAATTAGCACGAGCAAAGAGGCATGGAAGGAGTAGCAGAGGTGCAGGATCTGCTGGTGGTGGTGGAGAAAGTAAGAAGGAGCCATGGGGCGGGTCCAATCTAGGGAAGGATCTGCCGACTCCCAAGGAGATATGTAAGGCACTCGATAAGTTTGTAATTGGGCAGGACCGTGCCAAAAAGGTAGCCCTTTTTCTTGATTTATAGCCTAATCATGAGACTTTACATTTTTTTGTTTTACAAATTATATATTCGATGATTTTTTTTATGGTTATATATTTTAGCTTATTTGATTTTGAAGCCTCTTAAAGTCAAATGCAGGTGCTAGCTGTGGCTGTCTACAACCACTATAAAAGAATCTCTCACTCATCTACAAAGAAAGGGTTAGTCAAAATCTAACCTTAATATTTCACAATGGTGTATGTTCTTTATTTTTCTTCTGTAGGCACTATTCATTGGCATGAAAACTATGTAACACTTTCAGTGGATATCCTGAACTGAATGCATTGTTTCCATGTTTCAGTTCTGGGGTTGATTCAGATAATGTTAAGGCAGAAAAAGATGAATATGATGATGTTGAGCTAGAAAAAAGCAATGTACTGTTGATGGGCCCAACTGGCTCAGGTAAAATAACATCTTTCTGGGTCTTAATAGAGTTTGCATTTGGCAGGGACTATATGAAGTCATCTATCACATCCCAATTCTGATTTTCATAATGTCTTAATGCAGGGAAAACTTTACTAGCAAAAACATTGGCCCGGTTTGTTAATGTACCATTTGTTATTGCTGATGCAACAACATTAACACAGGTAGGTACATTGCTTTAACTGACTGTTACAGCAGAGTATTTAGCTTTTCCCTCACTTGGTATTCGTTTCTGATTTTTAAATGGGATCTATTTTTTAAGTTCAGTATCTTTGTTCTGTTCTGACAACTTATGAAATTTAATTGACTTGCAAAATGCAACTGTACAAAAAGAAACTGAAATCGAGTTTTCTTACACATTTACTTGCAGTCATTCTTTCTGTACATCATATTGTAAGCAAATTGCAACACTTCCATCCTGTCGCACCCTAAGAGTTATGAGCCATCTTTTGCTTGGAATGACCTTTTTTTAACAAACATCAGAGATATATTCGAAACAAGTAAATTGATGAAACTATATCCTAAAAATCTTGGATTCAAGTTTCTGCTATGCTGTTTGGTTCACCTATTTCGACTTCTCAGTGGCTTCAGATGAATTAATCCGAATTCGACTTCTCAGTGGCTTCAGATGAATTAATCCGAATCACACAAGAATAGTGCAATACTGGCTTACCTTTGTGGCCACTGGCTGTCTTTTTTATCTTTACTTTTTCAACTTTGAAGTTGGGCTATAATTCATATGGACATTAGTTTAATTTCATTTACTAGCTCTAGCAGGCTTTAATTTTGAGGTTCATTTTATACTTATAACTTTGTACTTTACTGAATAAAAACATGCATAAATCACCCAGCCCTGTTCACAAGACATGGATATACTCTACTAGAAACTGAAGGTGGTTAAATGTCCTGCAGGCAGGTTATGTTGGAGAAGACGTTGAATCAATATTGTACAAGTTACTAGCGGTATGATTTTGGATTATTTATGCACAAGTATTTTATCAAGTTGCCTGATTTTAACATTTTTGTCATCTGTTCTCTCTAACTGTGTTATATTTATCCATGATGCTTATTGTTTTCTTTTTGCATTTAACATTCTTGCATGAACAAATTTGTATCACTTAGACAATCATGCAATTGGTAGCTGGTGGTGACAAGAAGAATATGCACAAGTTTTATTAAAAAACCAAATTTAGTATTTTCCTTATCAAGTTTTCAGCAACTCTTTGAATGGTTTGCAGGGTTATTACTGTGCCGCTCTCTAATTTGCATAATGTGAATACTAGTTTCTTTTTTTCATATATTTTGACATTCCTTGTCTGACATTATATGTTTAGGATCGTGATTTTACCTGATCGTTTGATGAACATGAGTAGGAAAGACATCACAATTTGCTAATAAATTCTTTCTTCAATTATACTAGTAGATATTTTGGTAGGGCTTGGAGATGCTAGAAGATCAGGGAAGATTGCCCCTATATATATGGGACACAATGAAAACCTCATGCTAACAAGAGGAGGAAATTAAAATAGAAGAGTTTATATAAATCCTGATTGTGTCAGTCAGTACCAATTAGATGGAAGCGTGGTTTGTTAGCCCACTGGTTTTCTGTCTTGCAGTTCCCTCTGAAGCCTTATTTTGTTTGTTTTCCCACTAAAGAGAAACAGTTAATATATATGTCTTTAGTGATATTTGCCTTTCCATGGTACAGCTAAAAGCACCAGATTTGTATATCAAGAAAAGTTCCCTCTAAGCACAACATTGCTCTCAGTTCTTTTTTCATTTGCTCATTTCTCTCACCATACATAGATACATATAAGCCTGCCACTGATACTTGTATACTTCTTCCTGAGCTTGCATTTGATAACTAATGCATCGTCCCCTAGAATTGAATGTTCACACTGTCATTATGTAATTTTAAGATTGAAATAATTCTTTAGATGTGGTTTGAGTATTTAACTGCCTTTTTCCTGTCTTATTCTCATTATGATGCTGTGCTCTTCTTTATTAGCTTATGCTCAAATGTTTATTTTTCCGTTTTTTTTCTTATGTCTAGGCAGCAGATTTTAATGTGCAAGCAGCTCAACAAGGCATTGTCTACATTGATGAAGTTGATAAAATTGCTAAAAAGGTTTATTGTCATCAAGATTATTAGTTAGTCATAGGTGAATTTTGGTAGGATAGATATTTATCAACAAGATCGTATTGCAGGCTGAGAGTCTAAATGTTAGCAGAGATGTATCTGGAGAAGGTGTTCAGCAGGCATTACTGAAAATGCTAGAAGGAACTGTAAGTCACAGTTACTCATTATCGTTTCAGTTCCATCTTTGTTTTCTTTCAGTCCAAAGAAGGTGATCTAGACATATTAAAAGAACTATAGATCCCCATCCCCAGATTCCATAGTTGCCAAGGGAAAACCTAAACCTTACAGAGCCCTTCCAGATGCAAATCCAGCTAATATGGCCTCTTACATTATCTTGTGCGGAGCCAGATCTGTACCATTTATTCTTCATAGATTCTTACAGAAGTCCAGAGAGAGGGAAAATCATCATTCATTTATTACAGAAGGACTTTCCCAATCCCAAGGAATCTAGCACGATGATGACTAGCAGGTAGGAACCTATCTAAAGCTTGATGACTAGCAAGTAGGAACCTATCGAAAGCTCTTTAAAGGAAGGGCGTATGCTCTGAGGTATCTTCAAAAGATGAAAAGGCATCCTGTCCTCTAGTCTGCCCAAGAGCCGGCTTTTCCAGAAATAGGAGACTATGACCGTTTCACCCACCAGATAAACAGGTGAGTCAATTATGATATAGTGCAACGAGAAGCAGAGGAAGACCTAAAAGTACTTTAAAAAAAAACTCCATGGCTCTGACTACAAATATTATAGAGCTTCATGGTGGGAATAGATCCATGTAGTCAACCCCAAACATTTTGAGAGCAAAATATGAGTGTTCTTGCTTTGTAGACTAATTTTGACAACTAGTGGGTGAGATGACCTTCCTTTCAGGTTGCTAGTATTACTTTATTTTCCCGCCATCAAATGCATTAAGTAGATGGAAGGATTTCTACTTTCATGAGCATAATCTATTCCATTTTTCCATATCATAAATTTTATAATTGCATGAAATTTTCCTATTAGAACATTTTCTTTTTAGTATAGAACTTGGTAGCAGAGATTTAGAACTGTTTTTGTTTATGGCAATTAATATAGCACATGGCAACTGGTTATGCCAGTACACATCAAAGCAGAGAACTATCATTTTCTTATTCAAAATAAAGTTACAGGATAAATATGATTGACATTTCACTCGTTACTTAAACATGAATTTTCCAGATAAACCTGTTTATAACAAAAAGGAGAATAAAATTTTGGATGTTAACCTTTGAATGGGTGACATCATGTTGTGTATGTTAAGACTTAAGACATCTGATTTTCCATTTTCCAATATGATCTTTTTTCTTTTCCATTTTCCTATATGATTTTTTTTCTTTTCATGAATTCTTTTGAAGCATTGATGTGTGAAGCTGAGAGTTTTGACCAAAATGTATTCCAGAACCAAAACTTTAAAACTCCCATTATTAGTTTGATGGGCTGTACATGGTCTATTCATTTTATCTTTCTATGTGATAAGTTGGTCACGTGTTGAATGAGCCCTTCTCTTCTCAGGATGCTTTGAATTCAATAGAAGTACAATTGCTTTCATGTTATTAGTGATGAAGTTACTTCATACTAAGTGAGAATCTTTTCTTGATTTTTTAATTGAGTGTAATCCACCATTCAGATGGTCAGTGTTCCTGAGAAAGGAGCTCGGAAGCAATCTCGTGGTGAAACCATACAGGTAATTTGATGACATTTTTCTGAAAGAAGCTTGCACTACTTTTTAAGATACTGTCTAATGTTGTGAATTGAAGCCTGCAAATATACTTCTTAGTTGAAGATTCTATTTTTACTGATGAGAAATCCATGATCCATAATGCAATGTTTTCCCTTTTTAAATGCGTGCATTTATTATGAGGACAAAATACAGATTTGTTTGTGTTTCTTCTTTTCATTTTTCAGAGGTGTTAGTGATGCGTGGGTAAGTGAAAAGTTCATCTTTAAGTAAATAAGCTGACAACTAGTTGAACAAATAATTATTTGTTAAGAGTCCATTTTGAGATTAGCTTGTCTCCAAGTAAATAATCTGACAGCTGTTTGAACAAATAACTATTTGTTTAAGAGTCCAATTTCGGATTACTGCTGGAATTTTTTAAAATTTTCAAGTACATTATTATTGAACTGAGATTGGGTGCATGTTCCTGATGCATTATGTTCTGGAGTCCAGATTCAACTCCTTATAGATTGGTTGTTTTCCATGCACAATCATTCTGCTTCTTCCTACGTCCCTCTATTCTCACACTCTTCTATTCTTCTACACATGCTCTTGTTTCTCAGTAATTTTTGTTATCCACTGCAGTAGAACTCTCTGATCCTTATTTAGTTGGTGATCTATTCTTTTACTGCTCTTTCTTGATTTATATAGACATGTAATTTATGTAACTGATCTTATCCTTTTCCATTAAATAGTCATGGTCATAGTTCTCACTGATTTTCTTTTGCCACATAAGAATTATATTTTTCTCCCTACAACATGAGAACTTGCAAGAACAAAGAAATATGCAATCTGATTTAAAAATTTTGAAGCAGCCAAAGAATTGTTTAATTTTGTCAAATACTTTCGAAGAGATTCCTGGCAGCTCTATGAACACTCTACCTCTCTTGGTTGACCAAATTCATCAACTATTGTCTCTGTTTTGCTTCGAAAAACAGGACAAGTAGTTAATTTTCAGATTTGTAAAACAAGAATAAAATATTTTTAAACTAGCTAGAAAGGGAGGGGAATTTAAATGCACCCTTTAGTTGGATTGTTTTAATTTGGGGTTATTCAGATTTTACCTCTTTTGACTGGGTCAATTCAACCCTTCGTGACTTAAGATAAACAGGATAAACCTGTAACCACCATTATACCCATTCTTAACATAAACAAACACAGCCTGAAAGATTAAAGAAAAAAGGGTGTATAAGGGACTCCATCAACTGAGCTTTTATGCACGATAGGTTGATGATTCATTTTTTTTAACATATACTTGGCCTTCTACTGGTTAACATTGCTTTAACCACATGTTTGCAATGACCTGCAGATAAATACTAAAGATATTCTTTTTATATGTGGTGGTGCTTTTGTTGATTTGGAAAAGACTATTTCAGAAAGGTAATGTGATGGATTTCCTGATCTTAAATACTTGCAGCAGTCTTCCCTGAATACTCTTGCTTATCATGGAGTATGAGGATGGCCTGATTTTTCAATATGCAACAGACGACAAGATTCATCAATAGGATTTGGTGCACCTGTACGTGCAAACCTGAGAACTGGTGGGACCACCAATTCTGCTGTAACATCTACCTTGATGGAATCGGTGGGCTCTCAGATAACTTACATCTTGGGAAATCTTTTCATCATTTGCTTAGTAATTGTTAATGCACAAGATGAATTTATATAACTTCTTTCAAAGGTTGAAAGTGGTGATCTTGTAGCATACGGTCTCATCCCAGAATTCATTGGGCGCTTTCCAGTTCTGGTTAGTTTGTCATCTCTAAATGAAGATCAACTTGTTCAGGTAACATAATTCAACTATTTTTCTATCTTATTGTTTTTCTCTTTTATCTGATGTGCTGAACTCATTTTTTAAACATTCATGTTGGTTCAATATTTCATTTACACTGCTCTAGCTGCTGTTTAAGTGACCAATAAAAGATCGTTTCTAGTATACCAAAAATTTATTATGTGATTTGTGTTTGGAGCAGTAGAATCAGCTGAATTGGGTTCTTCTTTCTGGAAATTGATTGAATCGTGTATGTAATCAGTTTTCAGAAACACGTTTTCAATTTTCCCATACTTGTTGACCTCTGAATGTGAAAGCTTTTGGTTGAAGTCCTCTATTTTTGTGTCTCTTGATAATCATTGAGGAAATTAACATATACATTGCCAACTTCAGGTCCTAACAGAGCCAAAGAATGCCCTTGGAAAACAATACAAGAAAACATTTAGTCTGAACGACGTAAGCTAGCTTTATTAGTGGCTTATCATACTACTATATTCTTCCAGACATGGTTGCTTCTTGTATTCTTTCTCATCATATTAACTTCCAGGTAAAGCTGCATTTTACTGACGCTGCTCTTAGGCTGATTGCAAGAAAAGCAATGGTTAAAAATACAGGTGCTCGAGGTTTAAGAGCTATTCTAGAAAGTACTCTTACTGAAGCAATGTATGAGGTAAGATTACAGTTATCTGTTATGTTTGTTACAATAGGATGAAAGCGTTGCCTGCGAAATACACCAAGTGGATCTTCTAGCCGACCAATTACCTCTAATATGCTTCTAAGAGAGAAAAATGTATGTAATATTTAATTATGGAACATATGTACAATAGGGAAATTGTTGCATTCTGGAATTTTGAATCAAACATGTGCCACCACGGGCTGAAAGAATGTGTAGAGCTGTTCCTATTTTGCAACTGTTTGAAGAACACAGCATCTACGTCTGTCAAGACTTGTGGTTGCATTCGTCCGTGTCTTTGAGCCCGATTAACCTAGAGTCAAAAGGGTTCTGAGTGCATCATGACTACATTTATTAAGCCAGCTCAGCTTCAACATAAACCTGGAACCAGTTATTTGATTTACTTTGTTGCTTTTTCTGGATGTTATAGAGTTGTTCGCTAGCTACGTAAGTCCAATTCAGGTACTACCCTGGGCATCACTAAAGAACGGACCATACCCAAGCCTGAAAGGATGTGGAATTTGGACAAATTCAGAGTTCCATAATCAGATTATTAGATTTACTTCTGGATTGAAAATGAGAGTCCAGCATGGCTATATATGATGGCCTGATCTAAACTTTCTCAAATTCATTTTGTTGCTCTGTTATCTTCTCTGTCAACTCTTTTGGAGTGTCAATCTAAATACAGGACCAAGACTAGACCTAGGTCAAGTTTATAAATCTTCTATAGACATAATGGTGGGGGATTCTATTCACATGATTCTGGTTTTGCATTCGTTCTCCTACCCTTAAAAGCAAACCAGAAATCAAGTTGAAAGAAAAAGAGAGAGAGAGAGAGAGAGAGAGATTATCCATATAATCATATATACGTTATATCTGGTTCCAACATTTAAGCTCGCAGGGCCTCTTTTCCTATTTTTAACTATTTGTTTAATGTGCTTGGTTTCAGATTCCAGATGTGAAGACTGGAAATGATCGAGTAGATGCAATTGTCGTGGATGAAGATGCCATTGGCTCCCTTGACAAATCAGGGTGTGGAGCTAAAATTCTTCGAGGAAATGGTGCGTTGGAGGGCTACCTCGCCAGAAACAAGGTGAATCATACATCACTTTGCAAGTCATTAATGGATAGCTTTAAGCAAGGAAGTTTTAGGCTGGGCCTCACACTAATTAGCTGCAAAACAAAACCACCTTTACCAAGAATTTGTGGTTTATTAAGATATTCATTTGTCATCAATCTGGTCATAACCTATAGTGGTATGTCTTTCAAAGTGTCAGTGCTCATGATACAGCGAAAAAGTCACTTGCTCTAGCTATGAAGCTTCTTCAGCCAGATGATACCTGTTGGCTGCTAGATGTTAGCGTGAGTCTTATCTAAAAATGTCAGGGTAGGACAGTTGATAAAGCATCCACATCATCTGGTTACAATGTTAATATTAATAGTGACTCGATCACGTAGATGATATATTATACGGACAGTACACATAGTGGTGGCACCAAATAAACTTGCGAGCCTATTTCATAGGAACACGCTAACATGTGAATTCCATTTGCAGGAAAACAATGGTCAGTCGGAGAATGAAGTGGAAGGAGAATCTGAGCTTTCATCCGTAGTTGTCAGCTTATAGTTTCTTCCTGACCGGCTAATACTAATTGGTTAAAACAAACACACCACTGCAGCTGAAAATATTCTTCTAAAGCAGATTTGCTAAGAAATCGAAATCATAGTTCTTAACCTGCCAAGTCTTTTTTGCTGTCAGCAGGCATAATAGGATAATCACTCATAAAGGCCACGAGATGGAGAGTCCCAGCTAGCAAACCGATGTGTTAGTATCTCAATTCTTTTTACTATCTTATCTGTATTGTAATTTATCATTGTTGTAAGCAAGCATGGCTTTTTCCATTGAAAATTGCCTCCTTCTAACCTTACGATGCATGTATTATTTACTACGCCATTTTTTTCTGCAAGCAAGCGTTGCATTCTTCCATGAGTTAATATTGCAAGCTATCGTTGCATTCTAACCAAACGATGCATGTAATATTGCTAAGTTGAAGCTAACTGACTATTCGAAAACACCACCACTTCTTCAGGTTTATCCTTGAAGAAGTATTTTACTTGCCTCCGAAAGTTGGAAGTATGTGAATCCTGCTGAGGTAACAAATACACCAATATTTGCTTCTATATGCAACAGAGATGTTTCCCCCTCGCAGTATCTGAAAGATAGATTGCTTCTTTATGCAACAATGATAGATACGTAGTGCCTCGTGACTCATTTTTTATGGATGCATTGGAAAAAACATTTAAGATGTGCAGTAAAAGCTCAATCCATATTTCGATGCGTTCGAATCACATATAACCTAAATGTTGCATTCGAATCACATCTAGCATAAATGTTGCATCGGAAATGATAGCATTATCATTTTAATATTTACGAGATCCTAATATAATTTTTTTTTTAATTTTAAAATATCCTATGATATTATTTAAAATTATAAGATTATCAAAATTAATTTAATAAAAAATCAACATGAAATGTTTTATATTTATTTATGAGATTAGATTGCATGCATTCATTAATTTGTTTTATTTATTTACTTATTGATTTAAATTAAATGAATATTTAAAATATTACAAAAATTCATTGAACTTTTTGAAAGACAATTTTCATCTTCATCTGTTGCTTACCAAAATAAACGTAATCACATTTCCCAAACACAACCTATGTCATAATAGTATACGATTTTAACCTGTGTAGGAGTCTCAAACAAAACCATGAAGTGTTTCATTTAATTGTTTCATCTTCCCATCCGTAGGAGTCTCAAATCAAACCATGAAGTGTTTGGTTCAGTTGTTTCATCTTCCTCTGTAGGAGTCTCAAACAAAACCATGACAACCAATACTGCTCCTAAGGTAACAATTAAGCACCTAAAAACATGTTTCCCTGCATCAAATTTAATCTTATCATAAGATGCTTCGTTTCCCTGCTAATAAAAGAAACCTGAAACTAATACATCCAGTCTCAAAAGCATTAAAAAGATATATGATCTTAGAATAGATAAAACCCTTAAACCCACAGGCATAGCATATAAAATGAAAATTACTATCTTTGACAGCTTGGATACACAAGGTGTCAAAGAACACTTTCTAGGAAGACGGCGAAAGAAACCGGACACCACCAAGATCATGAAACACATTTTGTTCAAACTCAAAATGTCTGTTTAACTGGATTTAATCATCACAGCTGCTATTTTATTCTAAAAGATAAGAAACAAAAGTGGGGATCTTTTCCATTACGAGTACTGCAGGCAATGCCAAGGACCAGTCGAAACACCTAACCAGATGACAGTTGCTTTACTTTCCTGTATACAAACATAACAATTTGAAAATAAGAAGAGATAGACAAGTAGAAAACATGGATAAAATCAGAATTAGGCATATAATATTGAAGAGAAGCACACTGATTAGCCAACAAAAGCATACGATAAACTCACAGAGAAAATAAAAAGGCTCTTAGGCTGCTAAACCATTTTTCAATAGAAGAAAACAAGAGATAAGGTTTTTCTAGTTAAGACAACAGAACATAACAATTATACGTTTAGCCAAAAAGAGATCACCGACCTGAAATTTTGTCCTCCCACCAGTAGAGGAACCTGAGATTTGCTGCCTGCTTATCGATCTTGTAGAGTTGCCCCCAGTGTTCAGCAACTTCTAGTCCAAAGACGCCACCACAGAGGGCTCCAAATGCAGTAGCCAAGACAAAACCTACAGTGGTTGACCGTATTAAAGAAATGGATGGTATCCCCCATAATCTAGACATCTACTTGTTATATTAATAGGAAAGAAGTGACTGTTCCCAGGAATATAAGGTCGCCCTGAAAATAAAAAATAAAAAATAAAAAAAGAGTTTGGTTTTACTTTTCTTCTTTTCTCGGCTTTTGAAGAAAATAACTTTGTGAATGCAATCACAGTGTAAAATTGTCCACAAAAACTAATGTCCTTAGGTAACACTATTTTAAAAAAAGCACAAGTAACTATTTCCTAGGTTTAGCAACCTTGGTTCAGACATGGGTTTAATCCTCAACTCGTACTTACATTCGACTAACAAAGAATCCCAGTCTTTGCAAATGGTTCTGGAGTTTTCCTCCTATATTTTGGATCACTTTTGAACATACTATCACCGTGGAACATGTGAAAAATGAACATGTATTAATGGGTAATTTTCTCTATTCACCAAAACTTGTTCTTCATAACTCTTCAAAATCTTCTTCATAGTAGCTATTTGAATGCTATCAACTTGATTTCAATGCCAATCCACTTATCGGTAGATACTACTATTCACAGTAAAGAGTTCATTCTGTTGGAATATAGCAAGTACTTGGGATAGTAAAATGATGAGTATCATTCGGTCATCTTTATGGCATATCTAAAATCCATATAGCATATTTCACACCAAACTTCCAAATTTTTCAGCGAATATGATGTAAAACATAATAGTAACTATAGATGAACTACAAAAATCAGGCATTTATACCACACAAAATAGCAGTGGGACAGACAAATTAGCAATATAAACCATACAAAAATTGTAAATTATAGTTCGGCAGAAAAGTTTATTGGCAAACATTTTAGATGCATAAATTGTTGTCACAAGGAATGGCTATGAGAGAGAAGCAATCATATTACCATGTGGACTCTTTGAGTATCCCAAGGAAACACCACCTAAATGAGCCGCACCCAATAGAGCTCCACCAATTGCATACTTCCTCGATTCCCTTATAGCCTTTAACTGAAAAGAGACGAAAGGAAAAGATCCATACAACATTCAATCGGCTCATTTGCAACTAAATAAAAAGGGATTCATATTAACATATTTCACATCTGAGTTAAAACAAGTTAGATTTTAGCTTCGAGTTCATCTATTCTTCATAAAAAAAATTGCTTCAAGTCGCCACATTTTCATCTCGACACCACCTCTGATGAATCATCAAGATCAGTCTGAAGGTGATACTGATGCAAAAGCCAGTTAATCGCAGAATCCATAAGAAACGCTGATGCAATATCTCTCTCCCTACGACATTCTTACCTCATTTTATATATATATATATATATATATATATATATATATATATATATATATATATATATATATATATATTTATTTATTTATTTATTTATTTATTTATTATATATATACACACATCTGTTTGCAATAACATAGAGAAAAAAGCCGCACAGTGATTAAGCAAAAGAGAGAACTAGGAAAAAAGCACCAAAGAAATAATAATCATCATCTGTGGAGGAAAAGAGAAGACTTCGATCACCATAAAAATATACAATCTACTCTGGCAATTACTATCAAAGCTGAGATCGTCGATCACCAGCAAAGATTTGCATATATAACAAAAGAAAAAGAAGAATCAAGACCTAATCGAGAAAAAAATCGAATCTTTTCCTGTTTCCATAAGCAAATCATGGCCCGGATCAAAAGGAGACGAGCAAACCCCTAAAGACGAACAGAAAACCAGATCGATCGAGATCCTGCCGGAGAATAAATCGAAGAAAAATGGGGATCGAGATGGCAGTAGCACCTGGGGACCGTAGACGGGGTCGGAAGCGACGAACTCCTCAACGTCGGCGTCGGTCCACTTGGGGAGCGGCTCCTTGCGCCCCAAGGTTTTCTTGTAGTAGTCCAAGAAGGAGAAGTTGCTCCTCCAGTGCTCCTTCACCTCCTCGTAGTGCCTCCACAGGAACCCCATGGGCGAGGAATCCGAGCTGTCCGCCATCGCCGCCGTCCCTCGATCGATCGCCTCTCTCGTTTCTGTGGGCCGCTGGTTTTGAGTACAAAAATGAGTCGCCTCCCGAGGACGTCAAGGAACATGTTAGCGTGCTACTTATGATGCTCCACCGGAACATCATAACGAAATGATTTATGTGACGGAACGTTCGCCGATACCGATATGAGAACCATATCGGCCGAGTCGTGCTTATATCGTCGTTTCATTTATGATGCCGATATCTATGACTCACGTTATAAGCACCTCTCTCTCATTGGAGGTAGACGGGGGATCCGCTGGGTCCCACCTCAAGATGGGCAGGTGAGGGTAGAAGGTAATTTGAGTTTGAAAATTTTTATTTTTTATTTTTTTAAGAATAAACGAGTATGATCCTATAACTTTGCGATAAATTATTGAAAACATTTATCAGCTAAGCTAGTCGACGTTTTTATTAAATTATAAATATATTTTTGAAGAACAAAAGCTACTTAGGCATGCTTTATCACCCTTTTCAAGGGTGATTTGATTTTGTGATAATCAATCAATTTTTTACTATCACTTATAAAATATGTTTAAAATTTTATAAATTAAAGGTACTAAACTCACATATAATTAAGGTTCATTGTACCATATCATTCGGAACAAACAGTATATACTAATTCGATACGAGTCTAATATGGATGGTACATCGACATGCTCCTATGTACCACGTGTCGATACACTCATTACGACTTGATATAATTTGGTAATCGATGCATTAGTACCGATCGATAAGACGAACGATGAGTATAATTACATTAATTTTTTAGTTAAGTAATAAGTTAACCTCTCTAAAATGCTATAAAATTATAAGAGTATATATAGCTAATTACAATCATAATAGTATTAGTTTTAAGAATATCACTATAATTATATTTCAATTGGATAGTGAAATTAAAATAAAATTAGTTTTTTACTCAAGTGGATAAATATAGACTTCTTCCCTTTTTTTTTTTTTTTGATAGACTAATAATTTATAAATTTTTAAAATTTCTCCTCTCAAGATCAATGATTTTTTTAATATGTAGCCTATTAATGTTAATTCTTTTATCAGTAGCATTATATCTAAAAACTTAAGTCAAGAGACGATTTTTTTTTAAGATCACTCTATTTTTTAAAAAATAAAATAAAATTTTATTATATTATATGATGCTGAGATGTATTACTTATAACAACTGAAACATGTCAACTGAATTTGAATTATATGTCTTTAACATCTTTATAAGAAAGAATCGTAAGACAACAATGCTCGATAATTAGAATCTTCTGTGTCAAATGCCTATTGGAATCGACCAAGAAGAACTAAAAGGAAAGAGTGATGAGGGAGAATGGGAAATGCGTAGGAAACAAGGTGGTGTGTGAAGGTGAGAGACGATTCATGGTCGCTATGGAGGGCAAAATGGCAGCTCCGTGTTGGCCCTGTGGCTGGGAATGGTGAAATGCCTCAACCGCCCCTCCTCGTGCTTCATGTACCCCTCGCACAGGAAGGCCTTGGAGAACCTGTCCTCCACGGCCCGATCCACATCATGCACGAACACCTCAGTCTTCCCCTCCTTCCTCCACCTCGCCGCCATGCCGGCCGTGTATATCGCCGCCATCCTCCCCGGAGCGCCGGCGTGGTACCCGGTGGGCGCGTCCACCATGATCAGGTCCCACTCCACCTCGTAGAACACGGGCGGCAATTGCTTCAGCGCCAACCGGCACCCGGACCGCCTCAAGTCGCCGACGGCCGTGCAGTCCGCCCGCGCGCCCAACTCCAGCAGCTGCTCCGCCTCGCTCACCCTCGTGTCGTACTTGACGTGGTAGGTCTCCGCCACCACCGGGAGCCGCCGACGCCGCCAGGCCTCGATCCACGCCTCGTCTTCCTCGAGGAACACGGTGCGGCCGCCGTGGTTGAGCGCGCTCCACATGAGGCTGTCGTGGCCGAGGCCGAAGACCAGGAAGTTACACGGGGACTTCTCCCGCAGGACTCGAGCTGCGACGGAGATCTCGTCGATGGTTTGCTGGGGAGTGATGTTGAGGGTGGCGTAGTGGAGGATGGCGTCCGCCAAGGAGGGCGGAAGCTTCGTGCACGAAGGTGGTGTTGATGGAACGGATAAAGCTTGTTGCTGGAGCCGAAAGGATGAAGGAGGCATCACCCAGTAGAGCACGAAGAGGAGGAAGAGAACGGAGACGAGGAGCTTTAGGCTGAAGATCTTCTGCATCTTGGGCCTCATGAATGGTTACGTTAAGCAGTGTTGGGAGAAGAGAAGAGAAAAGGTTTAAGGTCGCGAGATGTTGGATTCGGTGACAGTGTATTATCGTCGGTGGTTGTCGGAAGAGAAGGATGCTTTTGCTTTCTGGGGAGTAACGAGCTGGTGATCATTTTATGCTGTGGAAGAGGAAACAAAAGGGCATTATGAGTGGTTGATGACAGGAGAGCAACTACATGCATGCTTAGGCCATTTGGTGGAGAGCACTACTACCTGCTCTTGGGGGGTGTGGTTTCGTTAGATCCAAAGCTTCTTAAAATATTAGGTGACATTTGATTGAGCCACGAGAACAACAAGAGTTGGTCCTCTGATCCATGAATTAGATGGGTTCAATCAATGAATGATGGAAAAGGCCTATTCATTCACATTATATGTCCCATAAGCTATGTTCTTTATTTATTTGGATGTTCATGTGGGGTTGGTTAGTGGTGGAGCATGTAACGGGCTGATCTAAGGAACAAAGTATCTCCGATCCAATGGATTCGTCTCTCTTTCAGCTCAGATTCTCGGATGATGTGAGTTCTTTTGACTATGAACAAGTACCACTACCAATGCTCATCGATGATAACATGTGTGAAATCCTTTGACTTTGACTTTGGCTACCGACTGTAAAGTATGTAATCCCTTGAGCTGAGATATGGTCTGTGTTTGCTACTCCATGTCGATTGATTGGCCTCTTGCATGGATTCCTCTCACACTTTCAAGCCGTTCAACTTTTCTCTTGGCCATACATACTCACCTGTGTTCAGAATGATGCAGCCTCCACCGAAAGAGGGGAATCAAAGTTGGGCGATCTAAAATGATTTGTAATTGATTCAGATGATGGAATCCCTGGTTTTTATTGCATCAAACCTTGTTCCTGACATGTATACTGCAGAGTCAGTGGAGTTCTTGTTTAAGCTACAAAAACGATGGCAAGGAGGATGGGAAACAAGATAAACTATCGGAACCACATATTTCAGCAAACGATTGGCTGACTTGGGAGTAGTTCTATTATTACAGAAAGACTGTACGGTCTTGTTTCTAAGTGTCTAAATGAGAATCTAGAGCATGTTGACATGAACAAAGTTCCTCGTTAGATGCTGCTATGTGGGGAGTACTCTTCCAGCTTATGCGTACCTGGAACTGCTTAGTGTAACTGGCCACTCATGCCATAAGATTCTTGCCACAGGATAGAATGCAATTAACTGATGCCAAGCACCAAGCACAGAAATAGCATCACTTTTGTATGCCAGAATCTTGTTTGGATTGCAGCAGTTAATGACTGCTAAGTTCGATTGTATCTTATCATTCTTTACCTGTGATGATTGCACTAATGAATCAATTCATACCAAAAAAGACACAGCATGTATCCTTCGACATGGTCGCCAATATAATGCCTTTTTGCATCAACACTAATTAAAAGCTTTTCTATGTTCCAGTCAGGCACGTTTCCCTCTCACTAACACTCGGAACATGTAAACCCTGTTTCTTATGTGAGATTATTTCCTCCTCGAATCCTGAGAGTAGAAGCATCTCAGTCCCTCAATATCTGTAGTCATTCTGAGCTGGGATATGCATCTCCAAGGCATCAAAGCAGATGTCTCCAACAAGCTCATCCCCCACCCTGTACAAGCCATGTTCTCCTCCCTCTTCCCAAGTTCTTGTGTTGTCTACGAGCACAACCTCCGGCCTCGGTTGTGCCTCCGGTGCGTGAACGGCTAACCGAGCATCAACGTCCATGCCGGACTCGGACGCCACCCTCTGCACCGACGGCGGCGACAAGTTGGCCCAGGCGAAGGTGGAGACGCGGTCGGGAAAGTTGAAGCCGCCGCGGGAACCGTCGGGGCCGCGGAGGAAGAACACGGCGGTGTCGTGGGCGACGGCGGCAGCCTCCGGGGTGGAGAAGGAACCCAGCCACAGGCGCTCCCTGGACCCCGGCACGCGAATCTCCGACACCCATTTGCCCCATCGCCGGCGGCGCACCCCCTTGTACCTTCTCTCCTCGCTCGGCTCCGCTCCGGCTCTGCTCATCTCGCCGACCAACTGGTGAACGGTGTGGTGCTCCAGTCGTGGAACGAACGCGGCTATTTATGCTCGACGACAACTCTCGAAGGTCAACCATACGGAGTATGGGTTGACTTTCTTGAGCGTGGGGGGGGGGTTTGACCGCAGATTAAAATTGTATATGGACGCGAAGTCAAAACGTTAAGACCAAACGGGTAGAGGAGAGCAAGGGGGAGAGAAGCGGAATGGGTCTACGTGGAGGAGCATTTTGGATCGTAGATAGTGGCATCCGAGGTGGCATAGTCCTTGCAGTCAGAATTGACTTATTTTTGACCGGTTTTCGTGGGTTTTCTCATGTTTAACATGGACACGGGAAGAAGAGCTATAATTTTTGTTGTACTTGTTAGGCCTCAATCCACTTCCGGGAACCAAATGATGCTACTACCTTTACCTTGCAACAGAGAGATGGGAATTCGGGTTCCTATGACAGATTTTGACCACAATAATGTAGAGTCTTCTGTCCTCTCGGATTTCCCACGGTTGGCCGCGTATCATAGATTCCTCCGTTTAATGGTTTTTGACTGTGTTATAAGCTGGTGGACGGCCACGTCGAAGGTTTTGGGGGTTGACCGTTGACGAAGGCCGCTCCGCCAAAAAATTACCGATCAATCATTCCTCACGTGTTATTTTGACCACGTGGGAACCAAATCGAATCTACCAGAAGCAGTATAATGCACGTACGATAAACGACAATGGCGTAAGAATCTCGCTGACCAGAAGATGATGGATCCGATTGGATTCCGGACGCACAGTGCTGCAATTCGAGCTTGGCTTGATCGAAATCAACAGGTTATTGTTCTGAGAAAAACAACAATTAAAACATTTTGTTTCTTTCTTTAAAGAATAGAGTACGGTGAGAAGTCATGTTCACCTGAGGAATCAGACACTGTAGATCTTGTGTGGATAAATCGAAGTCAAAAAGTACCTGAAACAAACCAAAAAATTGCACCAGTTCTTGAAACCGCAGCTGAAAACATAGGAGACTAAATTAGAAAACCATGTACAAGTTGATGGGAATGACAGCAATTGGATTCCTTACCTCCATGTCCGCTTGTGAAGCATCATCATATGCACCTGCAAAACAAATTGCTCGATCAACAGTAGGAAGCTGCTTTAAATTGCAGTAAGATGTGATAGAAGAGAGAGACGGTGGTTGACATTTTTTGGGCAGCGAATTTGGGCGATGAATTCAAGCTCCTTAAAATTGAGGTCACACATCCACGCAAGCAGTAAAGCAGACATGAACATTTTCCTTCTTCGGTAAATTAAACACCAGCGCTTGGTAATTAGAGGCTAGAACTATTTATTACAACTATATACTCGAGAGATTGCCACAGCATTAGTTTTGAATCTGGAACTTCCACATCTTAAATATACAAATTTATGGCTCATGCAGAAGAAATGGAAAAAAAACAAAACAAAAGGCAGGAAAATAACACCGTGCCTCCTACAAAATCCCCATCATGTGTGACCTTCAAGCTGAGTCGATAACATTGCAATATTAAAGGTCATGAATTAAGACCGATGTGGCAATCCCCAAGGCTCATGTAAAAGAATTCTGGTGCGATCCAAAATGGAGTCGAGCCTTCAATTCAGTTCCTACTAAGATTTTTTAAAAGGAAAAAGCTGATGCCACCCACCAGGAGTATGAGAACTGGCTTCCCAATAAGATCCAAGTCAAGAAATCTACTTCTGTTATCCCTTCTGTCTTGCTGAGTCAATACAGCCAATTGCTCATGAACTAAATTAGAGAGGTTATCTAACTGATGCATCACTTGACGCTGTCCTCGAGTGATGAGCATGAGCTGCCAATGATTAGAAATATCAACGTCATGTTGTCAAATAATCATAGCATACACAACTGAAAATTTGACTGGATCAATAATTGCCTCAGTTCTCTCTCCGATTCAACCCAGATTATTGTGGCAGCATTTTCAGTAATGTGATTGTACAATGAGGATAACATGAGAAATTAGAGCTGGAAACAGAACGAAATGATACTGAAGGCAAAGAAAGTAGCTAATACCTCCATTCAAGAGGAAGTATAACAAAATGTTGGATATATTTATTGTTGTTATGATAAAGCAGTTCACATTTAACTATGGATAATCAAAATGGGTTCATTGACACTGTGTAGTGGAAAGAGAAGTTAAATTGCAGAAAGACTTGAAACAAACTTGAAGCTGTGTAAAACTTGAAATATTCTTAGAATTATAGAAAATATGCCGAGTTTCATAAAACATGAGCTTTCATAGCATCAAACAATCCTGCCGCTAAAACAGTTTATTTCTAAAAGTAAAGCTTATCAAATCGGGCATACCTCTTCCATCAGGGGAGAATCCTTATTCAGTTGGGTGGAAGAAGATGAACTGGGCAAAATGGTACCGTTGCCCAAGTTAGACACAAAAACCGAAGTTGGGACAGAGCCATTACAAGCTTCATTTTGGAGGGCCAAGTTTTGTTGGCTCACGGAAGTTTTCTGTGAACTAAACTTTGAACTAAGTTCTTTGATTCGCGAACTAAACTCATCAATCCTTTCATTCAGAGTTGATATCTGTTCTGATAGTTGGTTAACCACCTCCTACATAGGATAGATAAGCATACAAGGAACAAAATACATCATTAGTTCGTGTTAATAGTCAGCAAGTGCAGTACAAAGTACAGACAACACAATAAAAAAAAACCAAATTATGAACATTTATCATTTGCAATCTCTACTAGATGAGCATCATGAAAGCAGACAAACTCACCCGATTAACTGCAGGTGATTCAGGTGTTCGTCCATCAAACCTGCTGCTGTTGACTTCAAGTCTGGTGAGCTTAGCAATATTTTTGTCCCTTTGTGTTGAATAAGAGTGGGACATTCCACTGAAGAAATACACAAGATATATTTTTAAAGAAGTCGTTACCTTAAATTTGGGATACACGTTATCTGACAACAAAACCTAGACTTCTACGTGGAAATCAACATGGCTATTGTCACCAAATATAGATAATCATCTACATTAATTTTGATTGCCAGATCCTTACAACAATAGATCACCTATAGATGCATTAGTTAAATGTGACGATGCAATTAGGATTAGCACCGGAAAAAGGTAGAAGAAGACCTGCAACAAAATCTTTTGGACTTTTTGTGCTCGTTTATATATTACTTATTAATTATCAAAAAACAACATTGGTGTTTTCACATTGTTTAGACTTTTTGTGCCATGCAAGTGCCTGGTAGTGTCATTCAATCAGTAAATTGCCTTGTATTATGTCCATTGCAACCAAAGCCATATGGACTAGAGAAAGAATGAAGGCAGATTTAAGAGGGTTGTTCTCATGATAAAAAATAATAGGCAACCACCAAATTGCAGAACTAGTTTCGTGGAATGAGTTATGAATACAACTAAAAAAATTTCCTTTAATCTGGTACCAAATCTTAATCAAAATGTTACTTCACTGATATATAAAGCTACGTGAGTCTTATGAATAGTATCGACTACAAAATTTTGGGTTAACAAGTCTATCTCATGATAATTGGTATCAGAACAATTCTGACCTTCCTCAAGTGAACTAACAAGACAAGATGGGGGATTACATTGCACGCACTGAGATGAGTTTTCTCAAGATAGACTAGCACTAGGACTCCACGAATAGATTCAAGACAATCTATTGAGCCTTTATGGGAATGTCAAGCCTTTAGATAGGGAAGATTGTAATATCTCAATTAATCCCACATCAAACTTAGATCATAAATTGTGCTGGTGTATAAGGCTAAGAGTAAAACTTGCCACACCCTTTTGTCAAGCAACAGATCAAAAGAATTTACATGAAGATGTTATATTCTTTCTAGCAATTATTAGTAAGTGTATTGGTAATTTAACGACAAGTCTACAACAACAGAGATTATTGTTGGAAAGGAAATTTAACCTCATTAATAAACTAAGTGCTTAACACCGCCAATGTCGGTCCCAAGCCCAAATGAAAAAGGTGAAGGGTTGCATTAGGTCACTGACAACCAACGTAAAATTATGTCAGATCTCATGAACATGGATATTAACCGATTTCAATCTAGAGTTAGATCATCATCCGAAAGTGACGCTAAATACCTTCACCACCTATGTGTCCCGAATTACAAACGGGGGCTAAGAAGTCGCTCAGAAGCGGCCTATCACATCAGCGCCTGGATGTAGTGCCAAGTAGGCAAGGGTTTTCTCATTGTTTTGAACCAATGGGAGTAAAAAAGTTAGTCTAAGAATCGAGGGTTAGGTTAACAACTTAGAATATAAAAACACTTTCAAGGAAGGGATTAGAATTGGTAGATACTATGATCAGATATTATTTCCTTACAAGAGACTAAGTGGATAGGAAAAAAACCTAGAGAGATTGATAGTACTAGGTTTAAAATTTGATATGTTGGAAAAGATAAACATAGAAATGTAGGAATTGTTATTAATAAGGATCTTAGGAACAATATTGTAGATGTGAAAGGATTTGGAGATAGAATTATAGTCCTAAAATTTATGAAAGAACAAGATGTTTTGAATGTTATTAGTGCTTATGCCCCTCAAGTCAGATTGGATAATCAAACCAAAAGAGAATTTTGGGAAAGCTTAAATGATATCATTTAAGGAGTGTTTATAATCAATTGAAGGAGATTTGAATGATTGTGAAGGGAAAACATATGGTGAATATAAAAGGGTGCAGCTTTGCTTGTGGGGAGAAAATGAATATAGTGGTATGATTTTCGATTTTACAACTTCGTATAATCTTATAATTGTAAATACTCACTTTAAGAAGAGAGATAAATATTTAATTACTTATAAGGGTGGTCACAACTGTAGTCAAATAGACTTTTTTCTCACTAGAAAGATGAATAAAGTTATTTGTAAGAATTGTAAAATTATACCTAGCGAAAGTTTAGCGAATCAACATAGGTTGATGGCATTAGATATTCAATGTAGAAAATGGAAGAAGACAAAGATAATAAAAAAATTACTATGACTAAATGGTGAAATTTTAAAGATGATAATGTAAATTCTTCTAATAATAAGATGGAAAAGAAAATGACTTGAAACTTAGATGAGAATAATATTAATATTATTTGGACTATGATGACTAATAAGATTAGGAGTTTAACAAAAGAGATTCTTGGTGAAATAAAAGATAGAGGTGTAACCTTAAAAGAGAGTTAGTGGTGGTATGAGAAATTCAAAAAACAATTTAACTAAAGATCATGTTTTAAAGATTGACAAAATTATAAAAATAAAAAAATTAAAATATATAAAAAATTCTAAAACAAGGCTAGAAAAGCAATTAATATAGAAAGATATAAAACTTATAATAATTTAATAATAAATTAGATATTGAAGATGGTGACAATGATACGTATTGAATTGCCAAAGCTAGGGAAAGAAAATATAAGAATTTAGATAATATTAGATGCATTAAAGACAAAGATCAAAGAATATTTGTTACTGATAACGAGATTAAGAAAAGATAAAAAATTATTTTATAAATTATTTAATGATATTCCACACAGGACTTAGATTTAACAATAAATAATACCGATATTTTAATAACCATAGATTTACTCATAAAATTAAAGCTAATGAAGTAAAAGATGTATTAAAGAATATGAAAATACCTAAGAGTGTGAAACCTAATGGTACCCCTATTAAAGTCCGAAATAGTTTAGGGGACAAGGAAGTAGCTTGGTTAACTAACTTATTTAATAAAATTATGAAATTTAGAATGATGCCTGATGAATAGACAAAGAGTATTTTAATACCAATTTACAAAAATAAGGATGACATACAAAATTATTCAAATTATAAAGGAATTAAAATCATGAGTCATATTTTAAAACTTTAGGATAAGGCTTAAAACAAATATATTTGAAAATCAATTTAGCTTTATGCTTGAAAAATCAACTATAAAAACTATTTATTTATTAAGACATTTAATGAAAAAGTATAGGAAGAAAAAAAAAGATTTGCATATGATTTTTCACTTAGAGAAATCCTATAGTAGGGCTTTTAGGGATTTATTATAGTGGGTGTCAGAAAAGAAATATGTATCCACTAATTATACTAATGTTATTAAAAATGTATATGATAATGTAGGCAAGATTTTAATTTCAAATAATACAGTCCGTACCGAGCGGTACGTACCGCTCCGCCAACAGACCGGTACATGGACAGCTTGCTACTGGGCGGTACCATCAATTGGGGTTGTTGCCCCCCATTACCGTCCTAAATCGAGCGGTGATTGAGGGAGAAGAAAGAGCGGTGACCGAGGGAGAAGAAAGTAGAGGGAGAACAGTGGTATTAACCGAGGGAAGAAAGAAAAGGAAGAAGAAGAGGAGAATCTCGGAGATCGACGCCGCTCTCCCTCGTCGTCTGTCGGCGACTTCTCCTCATCCTCGACGTTAACGGGAGAAGAGAGGCGACATCGCCTTATTTTTCTGCCCGCGTGGTGAGAAGAAACCTTCTCCCTATGCACCAAAAAGGGTGACGAGGCAATTGCCCTTTATATATATATATATATATATATATATATATATATATATATATAACGAGACGACGTCGCCTTGATTTTCTGCCCGCGTCGTCTTCTCCACACGCGCCAAAATAGGCAACAAGGCAATCAGCTTTTTTTTTACTTATATATATATATATATATACATATATATATAATTATATATATATATATATACACACAAACACACACACACCCCGAGAGGTATACCAAAATATATCGTTCAGTATACAGTATCGTACCGTATCGAGCAACTCTCGAAACTCCGGTACGGTATGAAATTTCAATCCTTGAATGTAGCTACTAGTGTTAGAACTATAAGAAGTGTATCTAGTGAGTTTCCTATTGGCATAAGATTACACCAAGGATTCGCATTAAGTCCCCACCCTTTACATTGATAATGGATGGATTTACTAGTCACTTACATGATAGACCTCCTTAGTGTATGTTATTTGTTGATGATATTATCTTAGTTGATGAGAGACTATGTAGAATTAATTATAAACTTGAGTTATGGAGGCAAGTCTTAGAAACTACAAGTTTTAGATTAAGTAGGACTAAAACTAAATACATAAAATATAATTTTAGTAATTCTAGAAATAGACAAGAGAATATAGTTAAATTTGATGGACAAGAAGTCTCTTTAAACTTTAGGCATCTTAGATCAATTATTCAACAAGATGGAGAGATCGATGAAGATATTATTTATAAAGTAAAAACAAAATGGTTAAAATAACGTGTAATCATCGAATACCTTTGAGATTAAAACAATATATATAAGACAATTATGAGACCAACAATGTTTTATGGATCTAGGTGTTGGGCAGTTAAGAAAAAATATATATAAAATCTTTATATTGTCGAGATGAGAATGTTAAGTTAATAGAAAATATAGAAAAGAAATATTTTTATTCATGAACAACTAGGTATCGTTTTGACAGAGGATAAGATGAGAGAAAATCGTTTAAAATGGTATGAGCATGTGCTAAGATAACCCCCAGATACGATAATCAGAAGAGGTTAAATAATTAATATTAGTAGTGCGAGGAGAGATAAAAGAAGACCTAAAAAGACTTTAAATAGAAATTATAAATAAAAATTGAAGTACTCTAAACTTAACTAAGCATATGACTTTTTACAAATCTCAATAGCGACAAAAGATCCATGTAGTTGACCCCAAATATTTAAGGCTTATGGCTTTGTTATTGTTATTGTAATAAGCTAGGTGTTTGACCAAGAGCTTTGCAAAGTGGTGTTTCTTAAGCATTTTAAAGGTAAAACGGTCCAATTCTAATAATTTAAACTTAAGAATTTATATCTAAGTTAACAGGTCAGTAGATAACTCAAGTAACAATAGTTGGAACGTTACATCCTCACTAGGGAGATGATATATGTAATTGGCGTTCAAAGTTAATAGAACTCATAACTATTTTTGATTATGCATGTCTAAATTTAAGCAGTTTTCTGATCAAGTTTTTAATATTGACTGCAACTGGCATACTACTTCTCATTATGCAAAACAAATTAGAATTATTTTGGTCATGAATTCATAAATTCATAATACACTACCAGCAAAAACTGAAATGAACCTTTTAAGATGTTTATTTCGCATAGCGACCCTATCGGCAGATGCTCGTGAAAGCGCTTCTCTAGGGCTCGAAACCAGATCATCATCTATACTGAGCTTTGTCCTCAAATCATCAGGCAATGCCTGTCAATTGAAAAAACAATATGTGCACAAAAATTATATAGAAAAAGAAATGAATCCAGAATGGATGTTATAAAGAAATAATACCATGACTTCATTCACAAGCTTTTCTAGTTGAATCTGTTCGATGTAGGTACGAGGAATGAAAGAACCTTCCAAGCCCAATTGCTCTGCTATATACCTAACAAACGGCCGCTCTTTTCCTTGCACCTTTCTCATTACAAAATGGTTGTTGCAATAAAAACATTAGCGGATAGGATATGTAAACTGACAGTCTAAATAAAATTAATAACAAGATATAAACAACATAGGTCAAGCTTTCTCAAAACAATGCTCATGACAACAGAAAAAGTACACAAGTATACTGAGTTAATAACCGAAAATTATATGGCCATCAAATCCTTGCCTGAGGCAATGCAGGTTGTAGAATTCCATTGTCATAGTGCGACAAAGAATGACAAGCCGAGTGGCAAACAACTATTATAAGATCTATTCCCAATTCAGATGGTCTAAATTTATTGGAATGTAGCAATGTTCCACATTTTATGAGCTTTGAGGTCTAAATCTGTTAGGAAAAGAGTCGGCACTAAGAGGAAGTGGTGAATTAGTGTAGCGGTAAAAATTACGTCGATTACGGAAATTTCTTCGTACATTGAAAATCGATTACGGAAACTTAACTTGAAACACGTTCGTAAATGTATTGAAAGCAGTAAACTATTAAAGAGGTTTGCAATAAAGATAAATTGCTCAAAGTAAAATGCAAACCAAATTTTAGAGTAGTTCGGTCATCGTGACCTACATCCACTTCGCCGATTCCTCTTCCGTCAAGTCCACCGGCATCCACTATCGGTCTTCCTTCAATAGGCGAAGACCAACCACCCTTTACACCCCTCTTCTCCTTTTCACAGGTTTAGGAGACAGCCTTACAAGCACACACACTCCTCTTTAAACAAAACTCTAAGTTTAAGCTAGAGGAGGGATTTCTCAAGTGATTTCTACAACGTTTTCTCACTTTAAAACTCTTTGTGCTTGTGTAATTTAACCAGGGATGAGAGGGGTATTTATAAGCTTCAAGTTGATTCAAACTTGGAGCCTAAAAACATCCCATCCCGGGTTTCCTGGGTCCGAGCAGCACCACCGCCCAGTTTGGCGGTACCACTACCTGGCACTGGGCCACTGGGCGGTACCACCGCCCAAACTGGCGGTACCACCACCTAGCACCCTGCCAGGGGTGGTACCACCGCCCAAACTGGCGGTACCACCGCCTGACACAATCTCGAAGGCTGTGCTACGACGGTGCTGCCTCTTGGGTCATTGTTTGGGCCTCTCATTGGGCCCAATACAGTCCTTACATGGGCCTAACTGGCCCCTAATTGGGTTGGCCCAAATCCAATCTCAATTATGTGCTAACTACGAAATCCAAGGCATACTTAAGCTAAAGAAGTCCCTAGGTCTTGGTTTCATCCAACTATCTTCCGACGATCTCCCGACAATGTTCCAACGAACTTCCAGCAAGCTCCTAGACTTCACGTCCAATCTTCTGACATGTTTTCCTCTGGTCCAACATAATTCTTCCTACTTTAATTGTCTCATCTTGATCGAAGCATCCTGCGTCACTTAAAACGCAGATCAAATCATAAATACTATCAATTGATTTCATCATCAAAATACGAGATTCAACAAAATCATGTTCCATATTGCATGAAATAAGTCAAGCCCAAACATGGCAATACCTGCAAGATATCATTTACTTTATTTCTAGGTGACTGTCTTTAAGGTTTAAATTGGTAAACATACCAAAGAATAAAAGAAATCCTTCCTTGCTGATCCTGAATATCTCGCTTATGCCTTGGTCATTTCAAGTGATGCCTCAAAGAGTTTATCAACAAAACGAATATACAGGATACTTTTAAGAAAGAATTGTTTAACAGATATAAGATTGGTTATAAAGACTCAGAGACCTTCAATGTAATACTGTAGCACTGTAGCACGTTTCGTCCGGTAACGAGCGGTCCGCGTCCCGGTACGCCGTCGGACCGGTACGTACCGCCCATACCGGACTGTCACGAACTTAGCTGGTTTTACCTAAGTCGTGCGGCACCCTTGCGTGTCCGTCTGCAAAGGTCAGCCTCCCCGAAACCTCCCATGGTCCCTTAGGACCTACAAAAGAGAAAACGGGTTAGAGAAAGCGCCTCACTCGGGATCCACAAGCAAACATTCCAGGAAACACTTCATAGACAATGTAAATTACAAACAGACTTTACAAGCTTTGAACAGTTGCACAACAAAGGGTCAAAATGGTCCACTACAGACCGAATATCTCCCACAAGTGTCCACATGACACAACATTTATTTACAAGCCTAAGAAGGCCACCAAACCCAACTAAAATGAGGCTGTTAAGCCTTCAACCATTCCTCTACATGCTAGGCAAAGCATGAACAAACAGAAAGGCACGGACATACACAAGTATTACATCAAACATCCTGTTTAGAACTTTGTCTGTGACATTCTCCCCCACTTATTCCTTCGATGTCCTCGTCGAAGCCTTTGCCGACACTGCAACTCCTTGCCTTTGCTGAGTCTTTAATCTTCTGCTCCAGCTGCAATGCGCCTCTTGGCTCCCAACTGCTCTCCACTGCTGTTTTTGAGTAGTCGAACCTTTGATCCGCCATGCTGCTTCAACTCGCCAATGATTCTTAACTCTAGTGTGGGGTTGGCTGAGTTGTGTTGATCCCTGTTGGTTCCTGCGAATCCTCCAGATAAAGGAAAAGACCATCCTTACCATGCGTCAGTCTCTCAAATGCCTCATGTTGCTTGAACTTGGTGGATGTTTGTTAGAGCTTTAACGAGCATCGCCTCACAAACTTCTGAAGTTTTGGGTCCTTCCTCCACAAAGTTTGCTCATCGACTCTTCTTTCACTTAGTTGTTACTTCCAAGTAGATTCGCATCACTTCCGCTTTCGATTGGCATTCTGTTGGGAATGAAGCGGATAATCTACTCTCAGCAGCACTGATCACCATTGGTGAGGATTTGGCAACTATTATCTTCTAATATCTCTGAAGAGTCTTTGAATATGTGCAGAGCTCCTCTGCTGGATAGATAAGAGAATTGGGGTACTCGGTTTCGCCCATTCTCTTAAGAGTTGAGAAGACAATGGTTACTTGACTTCGCCTGCCTCCTCAAGGGTTGTACTCAATGCATCGAGCTGGTTACTAGCTTTCGCCTGCTCTTTGCTCACACTTTTGAAGCACTTGAAGTGTTTGCACTCCTTGCATTGAGTTAGCTACTGTGATTCACCTTCTCAATGCCATTGAACTTTTGGAATGCAGAAAGTTTTCACCCCAACTTGGAGTAAGTCTCTAATAATTTTGGTCGCCTCTGGAATTGTACCGTCTCCTCCATCAACCCGGCCGCCTACTCCACTGAGTAGCAAAGGTACAACACCGCATACTGTTTGCTTCATTACTTGGGCGTGTACTCTTGCATAACCCGAAGTCCTTCACTTTCAGCTATCTTGATGAGAAGCTCGTTGACACCGATCTTACGAAGTTCCTTGGCCTCTGCCCTTCAGCCTTGTCTCGGTACTTGGAGTTTGCCTCTACATGCTCCACCTCCTCGGCCCCTTTCACGACCAAACTGTCACAGCCTTAGCTGGAATTGCCTAAGGCGTGAGGCACCCTTGTGGCCAAGACGCGAACTTAGCTTGCGTTGCCTAAGTCGCGCTTCGCCCTTGCGATATTGCTCCGCAAAGATCAGCCCACTTGCAACCTCTCGCAGGTCCCGAAGGACCTGTAAAAGAGAAAGTTGATTAGTTCGAAAGAACAAGCGACGGACAAGTCCCGACATCTCGCGAAAAGAGGGGAAGCTTTATAAGCAATTCAGCGAGCTTGTTGGTAGTTGTTGATGATTGCTTCTTCATGTCGTAGGGCGTCTTCAGGCTCCCAACTGACTTCAGTTCGGGGAAGCTTTCTCTACTTCACCAAGTATTCTGTCTGCTCAGCTCCATTGGGTAGCTTTATCTTGCGGTCCGCCAGAATGGTTTCAACTCGCTTCTCGTAGGAGGCTGTGATGGGAGGTAGCCGAGTTGGAACACTTCAAGAAGCATCTTGCGGATCCGAGTGGTAGGCTTTTAGGTTGCTGGCGTGAAAAACGTTGTGAATTTTGAACCACACCGGCAGCTGTAACTTGTAAGAGACATTGCCTACCCTGCTGATAATTGGGAAGGGCCCTTCATACTTGCGCATCAATCCTTTGTGGACTTTGTTCCTAAAGAATTGGAGTGATGCTGGTTGGAGCTTTACCAACACCAAATCGCCAACTTTGAACTCTTACGGTCGCCTTCCCAAGTCTGCCCACTTCTTTATCCTTTTTGCCGCCTTCTCCAAGTAAGCCCGCGCAATATCTGCATTTCGGTGCCACTCCTTTGCGAAGTGGTAGGCTGACGGACTACTCCCAGTATACCCAATTGCCATGGTGTGCGGAGTCGACGGTTGTTGTTCTGTAATGATCTCGAAGGGGCTCTTGTTGGATGCAGAGCTCCGTTGCAAGTTGTAGGATAATTAGGCAATGTCCAACAGCTTCACCTAATCTCGTTGGTTGGCACTCACGTAGTGCCAAAGATATTGCTCCAGGAGCGAGTTTATCCTTTCAATCTGGCCATCCGTCTGGGGGTGGAGGCTTGTAGAGAAGTATAACTTTGACCTCAACAATTTGAATAGCTCGGTCCAGAATCGTCCCAGGAACCGAGCGTCTCGATCACTAATGATATTGTGCAGGACTCCCCAATACTTCACCACATCCTTCATCATCAGCTTGGCCGCCTCTTCTGCTGAATAGTGTAGGGGAGCAGCAATGAAAGTTGCATACTTTGAAAACCGATCGACCACCACGAGTATCGATCCGAGTCTTCCTACAAATGGCAAGCTTGATATGAAGTCCAAAGAAATGCTCTCCCACGGCCTTTCTGGTACGGGCAACGGCTCCAAAAGTCCCACCAGCTTCCGCTGCTCCACCTTGTCTTGTTGGCAAGTAAGGCATGTTCGAACATATTCCTCCACATTAGTCCCCATCTTCGGCTAGTAGAAGACCCTCTCCACGAGAGACAACGTTCTGTGAATGCATGGGTGTCCAGCCCACAGGGAATCGTGACACTCTTTTAAGAGTTCACGCCTCAAATTGTCTACTCGGGGAACATAAACCCTATTCCCTTTGGTGTAAACGAGTCCCTCCTGGACCCAAAATCGTCGTGCCTTGCCTTCTTTGATGAGATGCATCAGGATAACTGCTTGGGGGTCACTATACAGTCCATCCCTGATCCTGGAAAGGAAGTTGGAGTGCAATTGACTTACTTGGCCTCCGCCCTCCAATTGTGCGGCAATCACCCGCTCCACTTTCCGACTCAATGCATCGGCCACGACATTTGCCTTCCCCGGCTTATACTCCATTGCCATATCAAATTCAGCCAGGAAGTCCTGCCATCACGCTTGCTTTGGGAAGAGTTTCTTCTGAGTTTGGAAATAGCTCAGAGCGATGTTGTTCGTCCTCAGCACAAATCGCGACCCGAGGAGATAGTGTCGCCAAACTCGTAGACAGTGGATCACCGTTGTCATCTCCTTCTCATGCACTGGATACCGCCGCTCGGTCTCGTTGAGTTTGCGGCTCTCGTAGGCCACCGGATGACCCTCTTGCATGAATACTCCCCCAATAGCGAAGTCCGAAGCATCTGTATGGACTTCAAAAGGCTCCCCATAGTCTGGCAATTTGAGCACTGGTTCTTCCATAACAGCAACCTTCAGATCTTGGAATGTTATTTCACATTTGTCATACCACTTCCAAGGCTGCTCTTTCTTCAGTAACTCCATCAGTGGAGTTGCACGTTTCGAGTACCCCGCTATGAAGCATCGATAGTAGTTGACGAAACAAAGGAAGGATCTCAACTCTGGCACCTTCTTTGGAGTTCGCCATTCCGCAACTGCTTGCACTTTTGATTTGTCCATGCGAATGGAACCATTACCGATTCGATGCCCCAAGAATAAGATCTTCGTTTGGGCGAAGTAGCATTTCTCCCTTTTTACGAACAAAGTGTTCTCCCTGAGAACCTTGAAAATTGTCCGAAGGTGCTGAACATGCTCCTCGAGCGTTTGGCTATATACGACGATAACGTCTAAGTAGACGACCACGAACTTGTCCAAATACTCCTTGAATAGTTGGTTCATGAGCGTGCAGAACGTGGCCGGAGCGTTGGTTAAGCCGAAGGGCATCACCAAGAACTCAAACGCTCCATACCTGGTCACGCATGTAGTCTTCGCTTCGTCGCCTTCAGCTATGCGCACCTGCTAATACCCCGACCGAAGGTCGAGTTTCGAGAAGTACTTAGCTTTACCCAACTGGTCGAATAAGTCCGCGATGAGCGGGATAGGATACTTGTTCTTCATTGTCACTTTGTTAAGGGCTCGGTAATCGACGCATAGTCGGAGGCTCCCATCTTGTTTCTTCTGGAAGAGAACTGGAGCTCCGAAAGGTGCTTTAGAGCTGCGGATGAGACCACCGCTTAATAGTTCACCTAACTGCTTTCTGAGTTCTGCCAACTCTGGCGGGGCCATACGGTAGGGTGGTCTCGCTGGAGGCTTCACTCCTGGCTCTAGCTCAATTTTATGATCCACGCCCCTGCGTGGCGGAAGAGTCTTCGGCAACTCGGGTGGCATAACGTCAGTGAACTCTTTCAGGACATTCGCCACCACAGCAGGTTCATGATTGGCCTCCTTGTCGAGTGGCTCTAACTTCATAACCGCCACGAATGTTAGTTCACCTTTTCGTACCCCCTTCTTCAATTGTAATGCTGATATGTGTTGGGGCTCCTTGGTTCCTCTCCGAGAGACAGGAACCACGCAGGGGTCGTCACCTCCCATCATACACAGGGAGTTCAAGAACGGCATTGGCACCAACTTCGCCGCGTGCATAAACTCCATTCCAAGAATCACTTGGAAGCCATCCAGTGGCACTGCCATCATGTTGGTGTTCCCGCTCCATGTCCCGGTTTTGATGGGAACTCCCTTCGCCAACCCGGAGATTCGCCTGGCCTCCGAGTTCACCGCCTTCATTCAGCTTGGGCTCTTCTCCAAGATCAACCCAAGTCGTTGTGCTTCTCGATCGGCTATGAAGTTGTGGGTAGCGCCCGTGTCCACCATTGCGCGGGTCGTTTGGCCATTTAACTTGATGTCCACATACATCAGCTCACTACTTCCTGCTTTTTTTAGCTTTGTCTTCATGTTCTCCCCCACTTGACCCCGCATGGCGTTCAACAAACACATTGCACCCATCCGGGGTCCTTGCGACTCCTCGTCGTCGCTGCTGGATTCAGAACTGCTCGAACTAAGAGCAACAACTTTGCCCTTGTCCGATCGAGGGGGGGGGGGGGGGTGGATGGAAGTCGTCAAAGCATTGAGTGCCTGTTTTTGTGGGCACTCCCTCACCATGTGCGGTCCTCCGCACAAGAAGCATCCTCCAGGTTTTGAGGCCTTGCCTTTCGGGTTTGGCCCTTTGTGGGAACTCTTCTTCTTTTGTTCGCCCCGAGCTCCTTCCCTCGAGAATGTTTTGGAGGGTGATTGCCTGAAGATTGTTTCCTTCTCCCTGGGTCTTCGGAGGAAACAAAGTCGGTGAGCCTTTCTGCAGCAGCAATTGCCCCGACCACATCGGTAACATTCCTTCGATTTAGTTCGTGTTGAGCCCATGGCTTCAAACCATCGAGGAAGCTGAACAACTTGTCCTTCTCGGACATGTCCTGTATGTCCAGCATTAGCGTAGAAAATTGTTTCACGTAGTCTGGGATGGAAGTACTCTGGCGGAGTTGTCTCAACTTCCTTCTCGCGACGAACTCTGTGTTCTCCGGTAAGAACTGAGTTCTCAACTCCCGCTTCAAGTCCTCCCAAGTGTCAACCCGACACCGACCTTGTTGGATCTCCTCCCAACGGGTTCGCCACCAAAGTTTCGCATCTCCATTCAGATACATCGTTGCTATAGAAACTTTGGTATCTTCAGAATCGGGCCTCGTAGCTCGAAAGTATTGTTCCATGTCGAACAGAAAATTCTCGAGCTCTTTGGCATCTCTGGCCCCTCCATAACCATGAGGCTCGGGTGCCCTCAAGTTTTGTGATGGTGCAACGCGAGTGTTGCTTCCTCCCGCATTTAGTGCTCTTATGAGCATGGCCACCTTTGAAGTGAGTTCCGCCACAACATCCTGTAAGTGTTGCACGGAGTCTTTGGTGTCATCAAACAGTCGATCGACTAGGGCCTCGATCTTGTCGATCCTGGACTCCGCTTCCTCTTGCGAGCTCTCTACCCCAACAAGCCTTTGTTGGCCATGGTAGAGTTCCTCCATGCTTGCTTCAAGAATATCCAGGCGGGTTTCCGCCGTTGTGAGTCTCTCCTTGTGACTCTTTTTCCCAGTTAGCGCTCCAGATTACGCTTCCTCCGCTCGCGGAGAGTAGCCAACTTCTCGCTCATCATGTTCGCTGTCGCGCTCCTCTTAAGCGGCTCCAACAGCATGAGAGCGAGTGTGCACATGCAGTCCACCTGTGGCTGCTTGGGGCAAGGGTCCGGCTTGCCCCGTCTTGCTTGATTCGCCACGATGCTTTGCCATGGCGAAGTTGCGAAGTTCGTTCGCTGCTCGCTCGAAGTGCTTGCCCGCTCTGATACCACAATGTCACGGCCTTAGCTGGAATTGCCTAAGGCGTGAGGCACCCTTGCGGCCAAGACGCGAACTTAGCTTGCGTTGCCTAAGTCGCGCTTCGCCCTTGCGATATTGCTCCGCAAAGATCAGCCCACTTGCAACCTCTCGTAGGTCCCGAAGGACCTGTAAAAGAGAAAGTTGATTAGTTCGAAAGAACGAGCAACGAACAAGTCCTGACGTCTCGCGAAAAGAGGGGAAGCTTTACAAGCAATTCAGCGAGCACCTTACGTGCACAAGAGAAAAGAGGGAGAGGCGGAAAACAAGGGCTTTAGAAGGTTGAACGAACAGCTGCAAGCCCACAAACAACTGCTCACCGAGTCCCGGGCGCGACAACAAGTTCCCGTCAAGGCAACGTGCGAACTTGCGAAGGAGTGTTCAACGCCCGGTACTATATCGAAGCCCCATCCAACCCTGTGCCACCCGGGGGGTTCCAAGGGGCTAAGATGGCTGACGTTTTGGTGAGCGGAGGTGGATTCCAGAAATCAGCCTGCGGCGCACGTAAACGGAGCTGTTTTGGGCTGTTTTGGGGTTGTTTTGCTCGGTTCGGTGAGCGATCACTTTGTAACGCTGCAGCTTGTTCGAACTTACATTTTTACAAGAAAAATGACTCAAAACCAAGGCAAAACAGGCTGCCAAGTAGCTGTACATGTAGATGAGAGCGACGAACGGTTCATTGAACGGAGTTGTTGCGGGTGCGCGACGACCGTTCGTGACAAAACGCTCTCCCTCCATGAGAGCAAGGGATTAATGACTTTCACGGAAGTCTCGCCTCTGCGGTACCATAGCGCTGCCATGCCCATGGCCCTACTATCCGTCGCCTCGCATCTGCATCCCTTTTCTTCGCGATCAGTAGATATGTCTCTGTGGCACTCCTCCGAATCCACCTCCGTTCTAACTGATGCTTAATTTTAGGTAGCTAAGTCCCTCTAGACTCATCGTCGCTTCCTCGCCCCTTTCGACCCCCTGCTTCAACACCTCTGTGTTCTCCAAGCAGCTCCCTTTGGTCGATAGAAAGACAGACTGCAACTCCCATGCATGGCTTATGCCATCACGTTGTAGGGCTTGCACCAATTCTGTTCTCCTTAGCTTCCTTGGTAGCAACGTTCGCTTACTCGACCTTGTCCTCTGACTTGCCAAGCTCCCTGGGCTCTGGAGCAGTCCAACTCTCCAGCTGCTTCAATCATACCTCTGCATGATCAAGTCCCTCCCATGGGACTCATTGGTACTTGCATTCGAACTTTTCCCTCGGTGGAACACAGCCCCCATATGCTGATGACCAAGGTTTTCATCTGATGCAAAATTCGATGCAAGCACGGAAGACCCGCCTCTGTGGTACCATGATCTTCACTCCTTGAATCCATAGCCCTTCTTGCCGTCGTGTTGTTCACCGAAGTGGAGCTTCCAGTAGCTCCCGATCATACCTCTGTATGATCTAGTCCCTCACGGGACTATATCGTGTGTATCGCATTGCCACGAACTTTTCCACCACGATCCGCTGCCCATGTCGCCTCCTGGTGGCATCTCCATTGCATTCTGATCCCTCCATGTATGGCCTCTGCCAATACATCGCAGGATCTCTTTCACCTCCGATTTTGTTCGCTCCTTTGGCAATCAACCTTCATCCACCCGCTTTTAGGTTACACCTAGATAAAGCACCGCTCTAGGATAGTCCGTCGCCTAGTAGCTCCCGAAGTCTACCGACTTTGCTGAAAATGGTGCACCATTGTCTGGATCCTGGGCCTCTGCCCCTACCAGCATAATCTCCGCTGTGCACCGGTTCCCTCAAGCAACTTGAATGTCAACACTGTGGCATATTCTTCAAGAGTACCCACTTCCGCGTCCTCTTGCCTCGTGCCAAGGCCTTTTGAACTCAATTTCGCCTCCGCAAGTTGAGTCGCCTTAGTTCCTCTATCAAATGCTTCTCCGAGATAAGGTGCGTGTGCCCAGAAGCTCTCATCGTCTTTAGCACCATGCAAGATGAGTCCGCTCCATCAGAATGAAGGACCCATGGAACAACATGATCCTGCTCTTGCCTCTGCAAGAGTTCATGTCCTTGACCTCTGTCCAAGGAAAGCTCTATACCTCCGCTCCATGTTCCATCTTATATGTTGGCTCACTTCATACGACTTGGGTACTTCGCCAAGTTACACCCAAGTTGCTCCGCTCCTCGTTTTGCATTGAGTTGATGGTGGCCCTTGCGCCCACCATTCCACGGGTCAACCCTCCCTTGAGTCTAATCTCCATATCAACTCCAAGTGTGCCTTCATTTGTGTTGCTTTGGGTCGCTCCCCCACTTGATCTCGCAATGCATCCACTAATGCATTCTCTCAAGCGAGATCATGCGACGACTCCTCGCCGCTCGCTCGATCCATTGAGCTTTGTGGAGTTGTTGTTTTTTACGTACTCCTCAACATGTGCGGTTTGTTGCACATGATTCTCCCTCTGGAGAGCCAGGACTTATCCCTCTTGGATATCTATCCCGTTGAAGCAACATCTCTCTTCGTTTCGAAGACCACCATCCCCTTGGACTACTCCGATTTGTTGAACAACCTGCGTATTGTTCTGCCTCCTGCAAATGCACTTGCTAGATTGCGACTCCACGTCAATACAACCCCCGCTGCACCACTCAAGGTTTAGCAACATGCTGAACTCGCTGCACACTTCAGCCTCCTACGGACGTATCCTTCACATGCCGAAGAGAAAGTTTCAATGCTCCATGGCGCCGAGTTTCGGTCGCCTTGGAATGGCCACGAACATTCCATCGTCCGCATACAAACCCTTGCATGAGTACCGAATTCTTCGAGTTAGCAATTCCCCTCACCTCTGTGAGCTTTACATAACTCTTTCGGTCGCTGAGGAACTCAATCCACCTTGCATGGTCTCATCCTTTACCAAATGTCTCGCTTACCTTGAGCACCATCAAGTATAGTTGTCAACGTTGAGTCGTAGCCCAAACTCAGTCATCCCAACCTTTGCGCACTCCGCATTCTTCCAAGCTTGCTTGTTCTCGTGGTGCCTCTTGCGCGAAGGGTTGGTCATTCCTCTTTATGTCAATCTCAAATGCCCGCTCCTCCGAGCGACTCCTTTTCCCTACATCTCCATGCTCGTTTTCCCCCCAAACGGTCGGGCGTGTGCTAATTGCCCTCAACGCAGCCCCGCTAGGTCCCCCACATTTGCATGCCAAGTGTTTCTATGAGTGCTTGTCCCGCTCTGATACCATCTGTCACGGACTTAACTGGTTTTGCCTAAGTCGTGGGACACCATTGCGTGTCCGTCCGCAAAGGTCAACCTTCCCGAAACCTCCCATGATCCCTTAGGACCTACAAAAGAGAAAACGAATGAGAGAAAGTGCCTCACTCGGGATCCACAAGCAAACATTCCAGGAAACACTTCATAGACAATGTAAATTACAAACAAACTTTACAAGCTCTGAATAGTTGCACAACAAAGGGTCAAAATGGTCCACTACAGATCGAATATCTCCCACAAGTATCCACATGACATAACATTTATTTACAAGCCTAAGAAGGCCACCAAACCCAACTAAAATGGGGCTGTTAAGCCTTCAACCGTTCCTCTACATACTGTGCAAAGCATGAACAAACAGAAAGATCCTGTTTAGAACTTTGTCCGTGACAGGACGATACTATTCGAAATTGCATACCATGTACCCAGCTATACTCCATTATGACCAAGTCATAATGGAAGAGTATCGATGTTATTTATGTTCTTTTGTCACTAATTTCTATCATATTTTTGCTAACTATTGATATTTCTTTATTAAAAAAAGACATCATGGTATGAGAAGCATTGAGAAATATTAAGGAGTCAAATGAATAATGCTCACATGGCATTCATGTAACCCATAATGCTTATCTACGCTTGTCACCTCTTTGCTTAGATGATGATGACACTGCCTCTTTCACCCCTCTGCCAAACCCCCCGTCTACACAAAGAATAGGGAAGATAAGCTGCATTGGAGGAATCTCTACTCTGCTGGAGGGCTCTCCCTCTTCTTTTCTCTTTAGCCCTCACCCTCCTGTACTGTTTAATTATTATAAATTAATTATTCGGTCATGCATTAACTTAACTATTAGGGAACCCTACCAAAGCCAACTCCGGCACATATTTGACTTCTCTTTTGCAAGTCATGACATCAGCAGAGTGTTCCACTTTGGCACCAATAACCATTAAAAATGTTCCAAGTCGACTCTTACTGCACAGTAGGCACCGTTAATAAACCACAAAACACCTTCTAAAAGAACTATGCTTATAAAACAAAATAATGTTTTTAATCAATCTTAAACACGAACAAGGATAAATCGTTATAAAAATTGGATGAGATGATACAATTTTTATAACGATACAAAAGTTGGATGAGGCAGAGGAGAAAAGGAGGTGGTGGAAGAGAAAGGAAGTACAAGGGAGGAGAAGGAAGGGAAAAAAAGAATAACAAAGTCCATAGTCAAATCTTTATAAAAAATAAAAAAAAAGATTCAGTGTAGGAAACAAACTGTAGGCTAACAGTACAACTCAGTATCAACTAATCTCTTGTAAACCTGATAAATTGCGCTTACTAGATGGTAAATCCAGTTTCAAATTGGACTGCATGAAATCCCATGTTTTATGTACGGATTGACAATTGGGCCAGTATATACCAGCCCATAGGTCCCATACCAACCAATACAACCAAAGTAAAAAAGAAAAACATGTTAGAAGGATGAAAATAGGCTACTTATCAAGAAAATTTTCTTCTTTAAGTGCTGGAAGTTGCACTTCATGTTGGTTTAAGTGCTGGAATTTGAGGCATCAGCTTATGGGTTTTCTAAATGTCCTAAATAGTTCAATATGATGGACCTATCCGTTTCCTCTGCATGTAATAACGTAATAAGTGCAGCATAATAATTTAGTATCATTCTCGTAAAACAACAATTGATTAAGTTCTTCCACAACACGGCACAACAGTTGGCTATTAGGTCAGCAAGAAGTCCAAATCACTTGGTCCATTACCTTTCACCAAGTCCATTTAACATAGCGCTGGTGTCAAGATTCTTAAGATTACATTAAAACTTAAATAAACAGAGGTTCATATAATAAGATCACAATAGGCAATACTTGAATAGTATAATTAATGACAGGGCAAATGGTAGGTTTATGGAAAGGCCAATCACCACAAACATATACATGCATCCCCCAGTGACATCATAGCCAATACATAATATAAACCTATGGACCTCTGGACACACAACAGCATGGTTTTGAGAAGCTCCAAATATATATTGATTATTGAATTCCATCAAAAGTGTTAGAACGAGTTACCTGTACATAGGTACGTTTAAGTTGTTCCAACCAATCAATTTTCACAACCACCCTGTCGTCAGAGAACACATGGCTGCTTCTTTTCAAAATTGCTGCAATGGTATAGCCCAGTGCCATTAACCCACCAAGAAGGCGCACACTAACTTCAAAAGTAATTCTTGGTGATATGATGAATGGACTGTCGGTTACCCATTCCTGAACATCCACAAGTGCCCAAAAGTCAAACTAACTGATTTGGCCAGAATGGATGGATGTGATAGGTCCAGCAATCATAAATTTAGGTAGATGTACTGTATAGATTCTTTAAAATAAAATAATGTTGAAGCTGAAAAGCATTCATCGTCGAGGACAACATCTAGATGGTATCCCATCAGGCATCACCCCATGGAAATGCACCACACAATTTGATTGAAGGGAAAAAAATTCAGTTTACAAGAATCTAAGCAAGAAAGCACTAAGTGACACCATATTATGCAATACACACATATAATGGAACAGATGGAAATATTTTTAGTTCTAGATTGTTATGGATTTAGATGATCTCTAAGTACTACAGGCAAAGCTTCAAAATACCAGGAAGATTGTACTGAGTAATGTAACCAAATTATGCCAATGAAAAAATTGACAAAAAGGTGAACCCATTATATATAGCAAGATGAAAGAAATAAAGTGAACCAAAATGTCTCATGGAAATATTGAAGATGATCCCCTTCATAAATCAATATGAGAATGGCATGATCCAGAGAAACATAAAACTGAAAACCTGTAGTCTTGAGCATGCGTGCCATGCTAAAGTTGCTAGGAAGCAGGTGTTGTTGCAGAACTTCTAGAACTATCAGCATATTTTTCACAGACTCTTTAAGCAAGGAATGATGTGACTTCTGGTGCAGACAGGAAAACCTTACCAAACCATTTTCCCATGTCAAAAGCAACAAAATGATAAGAGGATCATCACATGATTATGAGACATTAATAAGAATTGCTACCAGAGTGAAATCAACAATGATTAATTGGATACTTATAAGTTCAATCAACTAATAGAAATGTGGCTTAAGTATTTAAAGGTGGAAATGTATGCGGGCTCGAGTTTCACAAACTTGAAGATAGTGTCTAATTGCCTTATGATTAACAAAATTGATTCAAATTAATCAAACGTCAAACATCGAACAATCAATTATGAGCCGCAACCCCAGAATGTTAATTCCATTGATAAAGGGCCAAAATTATGGAACTCATATGATTTAAATCTAATGTAAATTAGTGACCACAATATTTTAATGAACTTCATTTAGCAGAAATCTGAAAGGATTTAATTGCAGTTGAAAATTCTAAGTCCAAGACCTTTACTGCATCTTAGGATGAGGTTTCAAATAAAAAATGGCGGCCCAGTGCAAAAAGCTCCTGTTAATTCATAATCTACTGTATCAATGTACATAGCGATAATGTTACCATTGCAAACAAAGAGATTCCTATAACATGAACCTTGATCACCTATATCACAAAGGAGCAACTTAACTGTGACCCCAAGACTCTCACTCCTGGATGAGGCTTCAAATGCTACAAAGTATTTTGGGACTTCACATTTCAAAACTGGAGAACTTCAAAAAGAGAATATGCAATCTCTTTCAGCAAAGGTTTGAGTATGCCAATTGTTGTGTAAATAAATAGTAGAAAGACCACATCTCATTTCATGTAACAAGCTGTCAACTGGAACCTACAAACTACAACTGAGCCCTATAAAATAGGAGGCCAAAGCTTCATGACAAAGCTACTACAGATGCACATGACATGTCAACCAAATTGTGGTCATCAAAAGATTATTGAACCCTTGAGTAGAATCAGTAACAAAAATATGGTCAAAAAAATAAGGAAAGCTTACCATACAGTTCTAGAAGCTTCAAAAATTTTACAACAAAGATTTCAATTAGCTTAAGTAATTTGGACCTAATTCTATCAATACAGAATTTCGAGCTATGTGATTCAAACTCAACAGAACTTTTTACTGTTATGAAGATCCTAAAATATCAACAAGAGGTTAGATCTAAAAACTAGATATTCAAGGAAAAAAATGACACTCAAGAAAAGGACAAACCTCAAACATAAGATTGTACTTTCCATCCCTGTTTCTCATTCTTAAATAAGATTGGCATGCTTCTGGATCTTCCCCTGGCGGCAATAGATATATGTCATAAGTTTGTTCGCTATATTCTTTGTGTTCCTTCAAAAGAACAGCCTTGATTTTGTCCACCGATACAGATCTTGGTGACTAGAATAAAGAAATCACTTAGTGCTACAAGCAAAATAATGAAACACGTAACAGGCACAGTTTGCTAATTCCTTCTTAAACAAGCCATCAAATTTATAAAAAAATCAAATATACCTTTAGAACATAAGTCGGATTCTGGAAGCCTGTGAACGGGTTGAACTTGTTGGAGATTTTTATATGTGCTGTTTGCAAATCTGGTTCAATGAAGGCCTTGTACATTGGATAGACCTACATGAAATATGAAGTATTCAAGATACCATATATGAATTATTTGGTAAAAAAAAGACAAGAAAGAAACCAGATTTAAAAATGAAAAGAGGACATTCCAATGTATTCAGATGCTGCACAAATGAGAGATTCAAGTACAGGCAATTTTTTTAATATCATGGGTCTTTCAAAAAGCATCAAACAGAAGGATTAATTACGAGCTTAATTTTAAAAAGGAAATACTATAAAACTAAATAACCGTTTCTGAAATTTGATGAATTATTTCTTCAGGTTCTTGTCCAGCACGCTGTATGTCCCTCAAAACCCTTTTTACCAGATCAAAATGTACCCCACCAGTCACAGAAACACGGAGGTCAAGTAGAGGGCGCAACTTCTCACTCAAAGCATAAATACCTTCAAGAATAACAATTCGAGAGCTAGGAACATCAACAGTCCTGCTAGGAAGACAACCAAAAACATCAAAAGGATATATGTCTGACAGGTCTGATGCACAACACAGTTGCATACAACTGTCTGAAAAGTGTCTACCTGTATCCTATGCGACTGCTTGACTTGAAATCATATATTGGTACCTGAATAGATTTCCCCTCTCTTAGTCCACGGATGTTTTCCAGCAAAGTGTCATAATCTGTTAGCCGTGGATCTGCTCAAGAACTGTGTGTTAGAATTTCCCGATCTAACTGTAAATAATTTTACAATTTCTGCAGGTGCATTGTGAATACCAGTTTAAATGATACGGCAATTTAACCTCATCGTATAAGATCAAGTTTGAGGTTATTAAACAATAATAATAATACAACTCATGTGGGAGTTTGAAGGAAGAACCAGAGCTGACAACTCAAGCAAGTTGGTTGTGGTTCATGATCAAAACAGGGTTTCAACTCATGCTCATAAGCCAACTGCTTACTGAACCATATTTTGACAAATGTTACAAATGGTTGTCTCTGCAACTTGCAACCCCCTTAAACTCATCATCCACAAAAAATGAGTGCAAGCAAACCCTTTGTGCCAGAAAAATCTGATGTTTAAGGAACATTTGGTTGAATAGAAGTTCAATAACTTAAGATCAACTCCAGTCCTCAAGTTTTAATACATTCTTTTTTGTATTGTTGACTAACTGATTCTAAAATTAAAAAATAAAATAAAATACATATATAATGCTATTTTCTAGGACTATGCAGACCACTGCCTGCTCAAGCGTACCTTCACCCTTGATGCCCATGATCTCTAGACCGCCCAAATCATGGTTGCCTAGGCATCCTCCCAATATCAAGGAAGCTTGAACCTTTGCCTCCACAACTGACACCCGAGTCACCGGTAAATAGCAGTTCTCTCTAGTAATTTAGGTATGCAAACTCTATCCTAATGTCAACTAGGTGCTGCTTCATACCTAAACCTTTCCATTCAGCTGCCTGATTTTACCATCGAAAAATACCTCATTGGAGGCCACTCTGCTAAACACTTTGTGCTCCCTATCTTGTAAGACCTTTGATGATCTCATCTCCTCCTCTCAAAATTTAAATCAGCCATCTTAGAAGAAAAGGTGCTATGCAACTGCCCACTAAACTGACAATTGAATCTGACAAATTCAATGCATCAACAGATATGAACATATTGTCTGAAGCTTGAACCCCTATAATTTCTCTCCTTAATATCTATCTATGCGGAATAAAATAAATGTCATGATCGAGTGACATAGAAAAGTGCATTATTAAATCCATGAAGCAGCAGATTCAAGCTTCCATAGAAAAGAACCTATCAATCGCAGCTTCCAGTCCGTATCAGAATATAATAAACAAGATTTGATAATCAAAACTCTCTGGTCAAAATGAATAAAGTACAGCATAAATCCAAACTGCTAAATATTCATCTAAATTTCTCGAAATAGGAGTATGCACAAGAAAGTAGGTCAAAATAACTGAATTAAAAAAATTATACAACCAAAGTAAAAGGCAAGTGAATGGCTTAAGAAATGCAAATTATGCAACTCCCATGCCTTCTGATCAAGATGGTTCCTATAAAAACCAGCTAAGTGTCAAATTTGTATCAAAATTCTCAAAAAATGCATTACTCAGTATTTATAACATTCAACCAACACCACATTTAGAGCATCAAAAAAGAAAATAAAACATAGTAATGTTGAAGCAAGAGAATGCAATGATTTTTACTGGTAATTGAAAATGAGCATGAGGATGACAAAAATTGCAAAACGATCCAAAGATATTAATTTCCTCATAGTACAAGTTACCATCAAAATTTCCATCAACGATACGACTTGAATCATTGTAGTTGTCCATCGATATGACAGCAATGCTTGGCATGAAATTGAGGACCTTCTCTGTAAATACAGTCTTCCCAGCACCAGAAGGACCAGCTACCCCAACCAAAATAATTCCATCATTTTTTTGGGCCAACAACTGGCATGCACGTATTACTATAAAGAAACCTTTTTCAAAAGATAATGGATCTTGAATTGGAACAATTTCATAACGATCAGAGTCCTTTCTCTTCACCAGTTGAACTTGGTCTCTTAAGAGGCCATGCCTTCGTCGGGGTGATTCAATTATAGTGTTATCTTCAGGCATTGATGAAACAAAATGTGGAACTCTGCAATAAAAATAAATTAAGCATGGATATGTGTAAAATGTCAAAAGCAGCAAGAGGGTACATGTAGAAACTTGATTGAGCATTATGAGAGCAAATACAAATCTGCCATACTCATTTAGAAGGTGCATGTAGAAAGAAGACTTGAAGAGTCTCAAGAGCAAATGTGAATATAACCACACTCGAGTGTTCACATACAACCTGATCAATTCAACACTAACATCTATAGCTAGATGCAAGCAATGAAAGGGAATATCAACCAGAAATATTCACATAGAATCTGATCAATTCAACACTAACATCTAAAGCTAGATGCAAGTAAAGAAAGTGAATATCAAACAAACTTTCTGGAAGCAAAGATTGATAGAAAAAGGACAATAAATGAACTAATAATTAACATCAAGTACCTATTTCCTAAAGGACTGATAACATGTACTCAACAACTTAAACGAAGCAAGGATGTACTGATAATAGAGTTGAGCAAAGCTTTATGATACTATATGGAATGTGGTTATCATTTATAAATTTGGAGTGTTTTCATATTTATTTTTGCCGATCTTTTTTTAGTTGATATTTAAATAGCCACAAGAGTCCTTTTTTTAGCCTAATTCATGTCTACAAATTCTAATATGAGTATGCTATAGGTTAGGCAGGTTAATTTGCAATTAGAATTTGTATTTGAGAGTTCATGGTGTCTCTTTTCTAGGATTCCATGGGTGGTGAAATTTCCAAAATATGAAACATTTCTAGAAATACTTGTGAGCCGGTAAGGTGGTTGGATATTTATCTTTTTCCACTGCAATAAGGTAGTTTAGACCTTAAATTTCCAAGGACCATATTTCTCTAGCTGATAGCTTTCAGGGCACTACTCTCCTCGATGAAGAATAGCTCCCACTAGGAGACCAACATTCCTAACATCAACTAAGAGCCTTATTCTACTCATATTTCATAAGAACTAGACTTAGTGATCACGGGATACATGTAGAATACTCTTTCTATGAATTTGCTAATGAAGAAAATCAAAGTCAACTTTGTTTGCCCAATTCACATAGTATTTTCTCCCTAGGACAAGTTACTAAAACAAGAAGAAACTCTAAAGTCTTAAAGTAAGCATTATTTCTTAAAACATAGTATGAAACACTACACATAAAATGGCAACGACATCATAACCTAAATATCATAATAGATCCCAATCTGACATAAACACCATTAATAGATCGGTATCTGAGCACATAAAAGCTACGATTCCATAGATCAATCGAAGATTAGCCAAACGATTACTTTCCCCAGTCTAGGTAATGAAAATATCTTGGTTGCAAAACTTATGTATACAGCTCTCTTGAATCATCCACCGCAGGAATTCTAGTTACCCAAAGAATTCACTAATGGCATAAACCCTAGAACTACTTAACACACAGGAGCAAATCACGTCTCTCTAACCGAGGACAGGGGCGACAAATTAGAACTAAATAAAATCAACTACCTAAGCACAAAAAGGCAAAAGGCCAAGTGATCTTTTCGCACGTCAACAATTTACTGACCCAACAAGAAAAATGTTAACAATCTAATATAACAGACGATCGGGTGCAACAAACAATCCTCTCTCTCTATCGTCCAAACGATCGACACAAGATAAAACGATTAATCAACCCGAATAACTGATCTTATCGATGTGAGCATGAAATAACCAGCCGAAGAAAGAAATGAGAGATAATCCTCCGGTGGGGAGAGGCGGGCACCGGATTTAAGGAAACGATGGCGGTGGAGGAGGAGGAGATTAAGGCGGCGGCGGCGGAGGAGGAGAATGATCGGCAGTGCGCTCGAGAGCGCGGACCGAAGCAATCCGAAGCTTCTCAATCTGCTGACGTCACGAACCACCGAATGTTAATAATACTTTTGCTACCCGTTTCGGGACAGCGGCTAAGGCGGGGGGAGTTGACGGGATTGGGCGGTCGTCGTTCGAGTATTTAAACACGTATTTTCTACGTATTCGTCAGCTTTTCCATCGGAGTTCTTTTAGGTATAGGGACGATTACAAGTCCAATTATATATATACATACATATATATATATATACATATTCAAAGTACCTTTTATTTCTTTTCATGAATGAAAAATATATGTATATTTTTAGTGTGCAGTGAATGTGCAATTGTGAAATGCTACAAGTGTTTAGTAAATAATAATTAAAAATTATATTTTAAATATATATTTATATAAGTGATATTTGATAAAATTATATTTTATTTTTCAAAATATTATAATATGTGATAAATTTGCTCTTCTAATATTTTAATCTATAGAATATGTAAATCATATATTGATTTCTTACTAAATCATATTGTCAACCTTATGATTTCAGATACTATCATAGAATACTTTAAAATTTTAAAATATATATATATATATTAAATGTTAATGTTATCCTAAGATAGCATCGGAAATTGAGTATTGCAATGCACTCAGACCAAATATGATTAAAAAAATTATTAAAAATTAATTCATATTCAAAATATGTATTGGATTCTCAATGCACATATGAAATATGTTATCAAATGCACCCGATATCTTATTACAAATTTTTGAACAGCAGCAAGACATCTTTAGAGGATTTATGAATATTTTACCTTATAACCTCAGGCAGCTTCAACATCCAAACATTTGTACTATTCATTATGCAAAATGAGAAAAGATATTAATGAAAGTAAGCATATGCAAACTGACATAAACCATTTCTTATCATTCGATCCTTCCATCTGATTGCAATTGTTTCATATTTATTTGGCGGTCAAGTCTTGAAGATCATTTTCATTGAGCGACAATTGCTTCATCATTTTTCTATTGGTAATTTGACGGACAAATACTGACTTTTTCGATTTCTTACTTATAATCATTTTGGTTTGGATTAGATGGTACATGATTCTTAGTTTACTTTCCTGTGGTTGTTTGTCGGTGAAGTCTTGGGGATACGTTATAGCTTTGTACCATCCCCAAGACTTCGCTTACAAACGATCACAAGAATGTAAATTAAGATGTAAATGTGATCTAATCCAAACTACCAAATTATTCGAAGAAATCAAAGAAGCAAGTGCGATACAATTCATGCCATCTCCAACATTTTATCCACCAAAAGCGAGAAAGCAAGTGTGATCCAATTGAAACGACGTCAAAGATTTGGCAGCCAAATGACCGGAATCAAGACAACGAAAAAGGAAAAAAAAATGCAATTCTAGCCAGTTCATCTCCAAGATTTGATCATCGAATAACCAAAAGCCAAAAATATAAAAGCGAGGATGTTATTGCAATCCAATGAAAACGATCTTCAAATTTTAAAGCGAGGATGTTATTGCAATCCAATGAAAACGATCTTCAAATTTTGACTACCAAAGAACCAGAAAACCAAAAGAAGGATGAAGCAATTGTGATCAGATCAAAGTAGAGATTTCTTGATCTCTACTCTCTAGCGTGACCACCTGATACATAAAATGTGCTAAATTGACGTGCAATAAGTGCTTAACCATTCCAACTAATGCTGAATCGATGATATGCTATCTGTTCTTGGGACCGAATCTGAATGTCCTTTTATGGGATACAATCAATCTAGTACATCTCCTGGTTATTCCTACTCTGCTGCAAACAAGTTCAAAGCTGTGGTATGGGAGGAGTCAACTCTGTATGATTACTTGCTTAACACGAAGAAGGTATGAAACTTTGATCCCTGACTTGTGGTTGGTTATATCTAGCATGCAAGACCAATAAAATTAACTTTGCTATATCAAACTCCACATGATCTTAAGTATCACAAATCGGACACTGCATTCTACAATGACTGTTTGAATAGATATGAAAGGATTTATTTACCTCAAAGACAAAAGAAATGCATTTTTTATGCTCTTGTCGTTATGTATAATGATACTATTATTTTAGCAGATTGGTTTTGTCCAATGGAGTAGACCTACAATACACTGTCAACAATTTTTTCATGCAATTACTTAAATTCACTGAATATTAATAGAGTTTGACAGTGCGAGTTTTAAGTAAATTATGGGACTCATAAATTTCGGCAGAATACTCTGTAGAGAATCTGTCCATACATGTAGAGGGTTAGTATAAATGCAGTAAAAATGGTTTAATTACAAGGGGAAATTTGATTGGACTTTTTACTGCCAGCATCAAAATATCTTCACTCAGAAAACAAAATTAAATAAGGGGTCAAGATATAACATTCTACAAAGAAAATAAATAAATAAATAAAACTTGGCGTCGATATCTATGCATGCCATCAATCTATTTATTAAAGAAAATCTAAAATCAACAAACAAGACAGCAGGAGGTCAGTACTTATAAAATTAAATGATGATAACTATGGTGCCATTTCAACTTACCATGTACTGCAAAGCAAATAATTCAAGGTTTGGAAGCATTTCAGAACACACTGTTGGTTTCTTCCAAACAAGCACATTTCACCAACAACAACAGATTGTAGCTTGGAATAAGTAGTCTCACCATTGCAGTTGTAAAGTCATCCATTTGTAAAGCTCATCTGCAATATTTTTCACAATGGCTAACCGGTTAGATAGTAAGACATGAACTATAACAAGCATATTCAATTTAGATGCCTTTACCAAAAGGCACTAAGATAACAGAATTCCAATCAAAGAGAGATCAGAACTGCATGCTTCAATTTTGAAAGGTCCTATAGCACTATTATTCTTTTTAATTGGAATCACAAAACTAATCAACGTGAGGTTCTTTACGAGCACACGCATACATCTAATTCCTTGACACATGGTAACTCACCTGTTACTCTTTGCTAGGATGGTGTAATCATTCTTAATTGTGCTGTATCATGATAAATTATATGGTTATGATAACAACCATCTTGATATTCCAGCAAATATAACCATTACATGATAATCAATATGTCTGTTGATTTTGTTTGCCACAAGCTACGGTTACTATACTTATAAATCGAGGCAAATGATTCGTTTCTGGCTCATCGTGTCCACCATGAATAACCTTCACCACATTGTGCAAGCTGTAAGCTATTTATGGCACTGCTGGAACATAAATGTGAGAAACAGAAAGTACTACATACATTATTCCCAACGTTAACTATTTTGATGCATAAACAACTATAGGAACCTCAAAATCATTGCAGCATCAAAAACTAGTACAGAATTATTCAATCTACCAAGAAAGAAAAGGAAAGCAGAGCAAAGCAAAGCATCCTGGTTTATATCAAGAAAACCCATTTCTCTAGGGAAAGATATGCACTAAGGTCTACCTATCTGCACTCGTAAACAGATATGACTCGAAAAGGCATACCAGTATAAGCATCGAACTTGATTATGCTAGTTGGTAGCCCAATCATCTTTCCAGAAAAATGAAATGAATAAAATTCCATGTAAGCTTTATTCCACATTGTTCTTCAATAAACTATAGCTGAAAAACATTGTTTTTGACAACCAGTTAAACCATGACTGGAATGAAAGTTTATTATGTGCAATGCCACAACTGACAGCATTACAGAATCCAAGAGAGTGATAATGAGAAGCATTTTAACAAGCTAAAAGCTTACACGAAGGTGGAAGTCACTTGTGATTTACCAAGCAAACAAGTAGCACAAGAAGTTGATACCTGTGGTTCCTAAGAAATAGCAAGCATGGCAGTGCAGTGAATAAGAATGATATGAGATATGATTTCTGGTTTAACCAAGATGAGGTTGTACCTAATTAGGGGACAAAATCGCAAGAGAAAGTTCTCCCAAAAAAAGAAGAAACAATGCTCAAAATGTCAAATGGTGAGAAGAAATCCGTATCATCTGACTTTAAAGAAGTAACCATGATAGAATATACATCTATCGACTATTCTTGATGTGTCTTTGTATGTAATTAAGTGGAGGAATCCAAGCCTCCAATGGAACTTCTCAGTTCACGAGTTGGTCTTTTAATCTTTGTCGAGCACTTCTATCTGCACCAATTAGCTTCCTCCCACATCAATTTGAAACAGTTCCTAAAGCAGACAAAACCAACAAATTTTAAAAATGCAAAGATTCACGGTCAGGTGAAATTGTCAGTATTAGAGAACAACACTTGTTATTATCAATAGAGTACTTAAACTTTATCAAAGGAATGCAGATGTCCATTGTTTCATAATGGTATTTGACATAGACATAACACCAGCTGAAAGTGCCAACCAGATCTATTTGTTTTTAATTCCAAGAAACGAATCCAAGTTTTTGTATTATCTAGCTTTTACTTGTTTTTCTTATGTTATTATAAAGCCAATAAGAACCATAACCTACATTCGACGATAAAACTTTTTCAATCCAATTGACGTTTTCTGCAAAGTAATTGTATCTTTGAATGTGCAGCAATAATTGAACCAAGTTATTTCTTTGAGACACTATTTAGTCCAGTTGATTTTACTTCTGCATAGAACTCTATTTGCCTCCAGCACCAACACCATCCCCCCATCCACCCACAAGACCTTATAAAGAAACAGAAATGAATTGGCTGGACAAGGAAGCTACTCCTCCTCCAGCTGGACCTAGGCTGAAAATGAACCTTCCTTTCGTGGTTGCCTTACCATGCAGATGGATTTTGGCAATGACAGACTTAAGCCATTTAACCGAAGTAAAGAAAAATCAGAAGGCAATATATTTTATGTAAATTAATCACACATCTTTATCTCCTATACGATTTCATAGGCATGCATTAACTAGATCAAATCATCCTTTGTCCAGGAGATAATTATTTGACGACAATATCAAACTGAGATAAACAAAAATCAGAAGGCAATGCTTTAAATCAATCACAAGTATATTTCAACTTAAATAGTTTTGTTCAAAAGATGATTACCTAATTCCTGATCAATCGAAATCACATCTACGTGTTACAAAGAGACAAGGAAGACTAAAGATGGAGGATTAATTCACAAGCCAAAGCTTTGAATTCCATCAACATAACAGAAGACCAAGGTCCGCATCTTGTTATCAGTTTCGTTAGGATTCATCGCCAAGCTCAATTTTTCATTCCTATACATGTACGAAGAGCCCAACCTGGAAAGCCCTGATTGATGATACCGATCAACGGAGATATTTAACATCATCCGAAAGAATATAAATGATGCGATCCTCAACGTTCGAAAAATTCGAGTTAAACAGGGACAAAACCACACATACGATCAAAGAGGACGGAAACCATCAGTGGTCAAGGGCGTGGGAGCAGCAACGGCTTGGCCCAGCCGAGTCGCCAGCGGGCTTATCGCCGCGGTCCTCCTCGTCGCTGTCGTCCTCGTCGAAGGGCTTCTGCTTGTGGAAGATGCAGCACTTCTTGGAACTCTTGCGGTTGAGGAACTCGTTGTCGACCGTCCCTTCCTTCCAGGAGACCTTCTTCTTGGGCCGCTTGAGTCGGAGAACTAGGGTTTCGGGCGGCTGCGATCGCTGAGAAGAGGTGGGAGCCGAAGAAGAAGAAGGGGACAGCTCTTCGATCGTTAGGGTTAGGGTTCCGGTCGTTGACGGAGCGGAGGTTCTCGCCATCGCTCGCCGTCTCGTTTCGGTAAGAGATTATTGTTCAAAGCCCATTCTTATTCTTCCTAATCCTTTCCTGTTCATAATCCCATTTAAAATAATAATAAAATTGAGTTGTTATAGAATATACATAATCTTAAAAATATTAAATTATTATAATAAATATCAAAATAAATTTCTCACATTCACTTTTTCGATCTTCAGTTTATCTCATCTTATTATCTATTTTTTTTATTAGTTTACGTCGTATCTAATGATTAAGAGAAAGAGGTGGAAACGAAAAGGAAAAAAGATTATAAGTAAAAAAAATAAAAAAATATTAGAATTAGAGAATATATGTGTTTATTCATAAAAATAATTTACAAATATTTAAAAATTTTATTATTAAATTATAAATAATAATTAAAAATATAAATAATGATATACTTTTAGTATCATGAGAGAGTTGAGGAACCGATCGTCAATTGTCCCTTCCAGAGATCTTCTTCTTAGATTACTTGAATCGAAGAACTAAAGTTTTGGATAACTATAATCGTCAAGAAACAATGGGAGTCAAGAAGAAGATGATAGTTCTTCGATTATTAGAGTTAGGGTTTCAATCGTTGACGGAGTGGAGGTTTTTACCATTGCTCACAGTCTCATTTTGGTAAGAGATTATTATTCAAAGTTCATTCTTATTCTTCCTAATCCTTAATCCTTTTTTAAAAATTAATAAAATAATAATTCATCATTCATAATTTCTCTAGTTTTATTTTTCTAATTTTTAATTTCATCTCCGCTTGCATAACTGCTATCATTCTGTACTGCTAACAATCCCTCTATTTTTTTTATTTTTCTCACACCCTATTATCTTTGGCTCTCTCTACTATCTATATATTTTACAAAGAAACAAAATATGATAACTTCTGGATTAATATAATTAACATAGAGAATGATGTCGTTATTAACCTTATAAGTATTAAATCATTGTAACAAATATTAAAAATCATTTCTCATATCTTTCTGTTCATTTATATCATCTTCTTCATCATTTTACGTCATATCCAATGATTAAGAGAAAGAGATAAAAAATATATAAATATAAAGTAAAAATATTTTATTAAAATTATTTATAAAAAATAATTTAAAAAAATTAAAGTGTTAATCATGATATTATAAATAATGATTTCCTTTTAGTATAGTATCATGAGAGAGTTGAGGATTTCTACAAAAAAAAAAAAAAAAACTATGCCTCGGCTCATAAATTCAATAAATAATAGTTCAATTAGTAAAAATAAATTTTTTATAATTTTCATAAAATAATTAAATGATAAACGCCATATTATACAAATTTAAAATAATTACTTTCTAAATAATAATTATATCATGAGAGAGTTGAGGATTTCTAACCATAATAAATATTAATAAGTAAATAATGCTTTTATCACCCTCAGTTTGCTTTCCCACCCACCGACTCGATCTTCAACCCTTCAACTACGACATGTATATGCCTGGGCACAATTATGATAAGTTTGATGAATCATAGTTCAACTAAAAAAACTAGAAGTTTATAACTTTCCTAAAATAATTAAATGATAAATGTCAAATTACGTAAAATTTAAAAATAATTATATCTTGAGGGAGTTGAGGATTTTTAGTATATTATATTATTTATTTTGATCGATAAGTAAATAATACTTTATCATGCTCGATTTTCTTCCTCAATTATCGATCTTAAATTAATACTCATATATATATGAGTAAAAAATTAACTTTGTGTCAGCTCAATTATGATAAGTTTGATAAATGATATTTTAATTAATTAAAATAAAAATATTATAATTTTATAAATAAATTAAATGATAAACATCAAATTATATAAATTTAAAATATTAAAATAATTGATTTATGATGATAGTTCTAATGGTAAAAAAAAATTTTAAAAATTAAATATTAAGTATTAGATTATATACTACTGCAATAATAATAAAACTATAAGTCTCAACTATTTGGTATCGACTATGTAGATCTTTTGTTGTCATTGAGATATATAAAAAAGTCATATATTTAGTTACGTTTAAAATACTTAAGTTTTTATTTATAAATTTTATTAAGATCATTTTAGATTTTTTAATATTTTCTCATATCATTTAAGATTAATTATTTTAATCTTCTGACAATCACATCCATAGATCTCTTAAGCATGTACAAATATTATCTTAAATGATTTTTTATTAACTTATTTAATTATTTATCAATGTAATATCTAATTATTTATGAAAAAAAAATTATTTTTTTTATCTTTCATAGTAACTGTATACATCTATCTCAACAAAGATATTTGATGATTATACAAAACTGTTTACACCCATTGTCATTTTAATTATTTTATTTATACTTTATAAATAATATATTCATCGACCTCTCTATCTTATTAAACAATTAATTTGATATACCTAAAATTTTTACTTATAGACTTTTTATTTATTCAATCCAACTCTATTCTATTGTTTATTTCTAAAATCACTAAGATTATATTTTTTATATATTCAATTTTAGTCATATTTAATCTAAAATATTTAGTTTTTATCAATTAAAATAATATTATAGCAAATAACATACACAAGGGATATCTATCATATAAAGTTCATCTATTATCAATCTAAAAAAGTATGAACTTAATACTATATTAATAGAAAACTTATTGGACACACTTCATATAGTTTAACACTATCATATATATCCTTAATAATATCAATATAATTAGCAGATATATCTTTCTTTTTAAATACCTACTATGATAAATCTGTAGGTATCTTATCATAGACTTATTTCAAGTCAATAAAAATCATATTTAAATATTATTTTATTTATTTTATTATTAATTAATTTAATAAAAATAATTTTTTTTATGATTGATCATCCAAACATAAAATAAAATTATTTTTCAGAGATATTTGTTTCAAAACCTTATTCTATTTTGATAATTTATTCCCAAGATTTTGATTCATGATTTTATTTTATTTTACATAATTTATATAATTTTGTGTACCACCCTTATTTTGATAAATTAATATTAGAAAACAGATATTCAAATTCAAGACCTCAACTTACTAAATGGGTTCTCTAACCAACCGAGCTATTACCAAATTTTCACCTTTAAATATATAATAATTTCTAATGCGTTTAAGAATCACACTTAAAATGTTTTTGTTTTCCCTTCCGCAAAAGCTCTTCTAGCATTTCGAGAGATGCTAACGAAGTTGGCAAAGCTGTAACTTAGAGAACCACAATAAGCATATTATTTTTGGAAAACCCCCCCACCCCAAAGAGACACTAAGCATGTTCAGACTAATTTATATACACACGCCAACCTTCTTCCCTCTCTTAGTAAATAATTAAAATTAATATACAGAACGATACTATCACTTTAAAGGTTGAAGAAGAATATTTAGGATTATAATCTGTCACTGTAATTTGACTAAGCAAACTATGTGCTAATGTGCATCTTTTTAAACTTATATATATAGAATGACGATGGCAACTTTCAACATCTCGTCGATATGTCCGAGTGGTTAAGGAGACAGACTCGAAATCTGTTGGGCTTTGCCTGCGCAGGTTCGAATCCTGCTGTCGACGAAACCATTTTTCGTCGTCTTGTTTCAATCTATTATGTTTATTTTCTCGGTTCGGTAAAAGCCGAACCTTCAATATAGTTTTGGTGCGGTTTTCTAATGAAGCTTTTGAATGAAAAGTTATCCAATTTGGTCATTTACTCGGTCCGATCCGGTTCAGTAAAAGCCGAACCTTAGATCTATGTGTTTTCGGCCTTTTGGTTTTGGTCCGGTTTGCAAATTAAGGTTTTAAATGATAGGATGTAACCTTTTCATTGAATTAAATGCTACACTTAGAATTAAAGGGTTAAACATTAACAGAGTATACAGTCGGGTACGGCAACAAAGAAACCCATAGACCGGTTTAGATCCAATTTGTCTTCGTTGATTCGGTTCGGTTCGGTTCGGTTTGAAAGATTTACCCATAAACCTTGTAAAATTCTTATATTAATATCTAATGTCTCTCAAAATAACTCAGATTAATCAACATCAATTATGATTAGTATTAAGTTAATATTATAATTAGCAACATATGAATGCCACGTAACGTTTTTAATTTAAGTAGGGTTATATACGTAGATCAATGACTTTGAGGGACTACTATGCAATTTTGCCATATATATCATACTTGTGAATACAATTATATAGTCACGACCTTTCGAACTCGACTCGTTCCCCAACTCAACTCAGTGTGCCGCCGAACGGAGTCGTATTTCTGGAGACGGACTCTGCTGTGGTCCGGCAAATATTGATGGCAGAGTCCCTCTCGCAAGTGGAGAGGGTTAAGCAAGCGATGGAGGAAACAAGAGAGGCGGCGGCGGAGTTGCGGTTTCAGGATCACGGCAGCCGTCTCCCCTTCGCCCGCGGCGGCCCCATCTTTTACCCTGGCCTCGTCGGGCCCATCACCTCGGTCCGCGATTTCAAAGCCTCCATCCTCGAAGAACTTCAGGTAATCCTCCACTCCGGTGACCCGGTTGCTCCTAGCGATCGTCACCGGGCTTTACTGATGTTTTGCTTCTATTCGCAGAGTTTGCAGGCCGAATTGGTCTCAACGGAAGATTTCGAGCAAGAGCTCTCGTAAGTTCTCCTTTTCTTGGTCTTTGATGGACTCTCTTTTTGGATTGATGAATCACATGTCTCACATTAGGGTCGATGAGCTTAAGGTACTTACGGAGGAAGAACTGGTGGAGATAGCCCTAAAAGAGGAGGTGGGCTTTCCTTTTCTTGCTGATTGTTAAGATGATAATTTTGGCGTAATAGCAGATGACGCTTTTAAGCATTGTTGCAGGATGTTCCAGGCGTTCATGATTCATCAAGGCTTCTAGAGTGTTCAGGTGAAGGGTAAGCTAAAAACAAACACATCTTTTTTCTTTAAAAAAAAAAACGACACAGGAGTATATAATTGTATGTGTGCCGTACTTTTCAGCATTGTTTTACTACCCTTATTTTATCTGAGGGTTCTTTTCGGCATTATATTATCTCGACTTGCTTTGTCTAAGAAACAGCCTTTTTGTTTGGCGTTTGCACAATTCATGACAATGTTTCTTATATTTCACAAATTTCTTATATCCACTATTCCAGTCTGTAGGAATTTTAGTGAGAAATTGTAATATGCAGCATTAATTTCTGCTTTAACCTTTTATGCCCATTAATTTTCATCATACACTATTTACTTGATGATAAATTATGACTATCATGCTAGTATGTGTTGAGGTTTCTGACTCTTATTTCTCATTACATTAGATGTGTCATAGATATATGAGAATTTACGGGTTACCTGTAGGATATATTTTGACATCTTATAAGATTAAGGAACTTAAATGCTTTCTCTTGTGTTTAATTTGGTGAATTATATCATAACATCAGAATAATTCATGGAGCTATGGTTAAATTATAACTGCACTGCAGAATTGTAGGTGATGCCAGCATTGGGAAAGAAATAGTTTGCTCGACAAGCTCAACAATGGAAAGGAGCAACTTGGAGTCATCTGAAAATTCGAAGGTTTCCCATGCATTGACATGTGAAACTGATGCTTCAAACAAGATAGTGAAGAAGAAGGGAGGGAAAAGAGGAAGGCGCTTTGATAGAGACTGTCGAGCTGCTGAATTGGAAGTATGCTGCCTAATTCTTTATCTAGTTTTGTATGATATGAGTATTGCAGTTTATCCCCCTCTTTGATCCCCTTATTCTCTTTCGTAGATCTAAAGGTAGCACTCTGACTTTGAAAATTTTCTGTACATCTATTATGGGATATATTCACTGCATAATTCAAAGTTCAAACATTTTCTTTCTTCTATTTTGTGCTAAAATCTCTTATCATACAAGATAACTGGATTATTCTTATTGGTAATAGGCTTTTGTCTTTTGGAGATAAGAGTCATAGGTGTTACTACTTGCTTATATTATAGACAATGCATTGCTAGAATATGTACCCGTGTAAGTGGTGGGTCGGACAATTGATATTTTGTTTATGTGCCTATCCTTAATAAAATTTCATGCTTATAGATATATATCTTTATTTTTGATATGATATTTTTATATATGTTATTATGTAATATGTATTTATACATTTATATTATGATTTTGACTGATTTTTAAGAATGACTTTGAAACTTAGAAAATTACTACAAAAAATCTTAAGGTTTTTACTTGATCCATGATCCATTACAATCCTAAGCCCTCTGTAACTTACTATATAATCTTAGTTTTGATTACTTTGGGATTATGTTAGACATTCTATAAATATTGACCAGGTTTGTTACTGTCATGATCTTCCACATTCTTTCTTTATTGCACTTGTGTCAAAAACTCAAACTCTGTATAGTCTTGCTGCTATTTTTTAACAGAGCTGGGAGTTCAGACTTTATGGATAACCTTGGTGTCATTATCATTGGCATGAGTAGGAGGAGCATTGATCCACTTTCTTTGGAGCATCTGGAGTCAACAAGCATTTTAGTCTATGTAAATGATGGTAATAATCAACACTTTTACTTAGTAGAACTAGCCAATTTGCTGATGGTGGACTTTTGAGGGTGTAGAATGTGCTCACAGTTGCATAAAAATGAATTGGTAAACACTAATTTATATGGTATCATTCAAAGACCTTCTAAATAACATAATGGCAAAAGGGTTCGGAGTTTTCAGAAGCATTTGTCACCATGGATAAATGGAGAAGCATCAATTAGGGAGTGAGAAAGGCAGTTGTGTACCAAATTACTGTTCAGTAGACATGTTATATTCTTCATGTTAGAGGTGGATATTGGCATACCTCCACAAATGTGTAATGATGAGCCTGTTCTAATATTTTGTGCCATTTTTGTGAAAGATTATCTTGTAATGGAAGACAGCTATTGCTTTTAATTCTTTGATGAGTATAGCTTATCTCTGATATATTTTTTTAAAGTCTTGCATCAATTATAAATTAATGTTCGTGCATGTGTTCAATGATCAGGGTGATTATTTTGCAAAAGTGGAAGAACTTGCAAAGATTAAAAAAAGGCAGGATGAGGACAAACTAGCAGCGAGACTACATTCATTTAGGTAAGCTTATGAGTTACTATAATTTAAGTGCCCACTTCTAATTAATTTATACTAGCAAAAAACAAGTGTATGTAATGTTCAAGTATAAACTGTATTAAATAATGCAGATATTATTTTATCTGATAGACAGTGAAAAGTTGAGATAATTCATCACCTAAGTTATATTTTGTGTTCTACTTTTACTTAGTACTGTTAATCGTGATTTTATGTTTATGCAGTGGCAACTCCAAGCTTGTTGAAGGGGCAACCTCAACCTCAGAAAAAATTGAGAGGACGAAATCCCTGAGGTTTATAACTACTCCTGTGAAGGTTAGGATCCAGAGCTATGTCTTGGAGTTCATGTTCATTTTGCTCTAGATATGCAGTTAATGTGAGACCCTTGTTTAACATATTTATGTTACATCCCTGATATTGTGACATCCCTGCTGTGTTGATATGGTTCTCTAGGGAGTGAAGTCTTTTTGTTGAAAATAATTGTGTAACTGTTGATTTTTTTAATATTAAACTGCTTATTGGCATATCATTTTATTTTTATAATATCCAGTCTTCTAGTGTCTTCCAGAAGAAATCATGATTGAAAGGTACAGGGTTACATATATTTGACATTGTCATCTTGCTTCACTCTTAATTTTATTGGCAACTTCATGCTTAATTAATTTTTTTATTAATTTATTTTTCATTTTTGCATTAGAAAGTCTTGACTTTCACTTTTGCAACTTTGTGCTTTATTTCTAAATTTTTTATAGATAAGATGTGGTCAGTAAATTGAATGTTTTCTTGAGTATGTAATACAATTTGTTGCATGAATCTATTTTAGAGCATTGTGAGTCATGTTTTGAATATTCACAGTATGTTTGTCACCGTGACAATGTGTTGTTCTCTACTTTTTGCTCAGTGGTGAATTTCCTTTTGTTTGCACAGGTGAAGTCTCTATCACAAGAGCATGTGCCAATATATTTTCCTGAGCTTATTCTTTGTGTAGAGATTTATGCCAAGAAAAGCACCTTAAGAAAGGTAAAACTTGCTACTTATACACTGGAAAATCTATTGCAGAAAAGATAATGCTGTTCTAGTCATTTATTATAGTTGTAGCTATTCTCATGTTTATTATTTTATGGTTTTCAAAATGTTCTTTGGTTTTCTAGTGAATCTGAATGTATTTTAGTGCATGAAGGAGATGCTGTTATATAGTTCATTTGGTAAAGTTGTCTCACTTAATTCATTGAGAGGAAACTGTGATCCTATAATAGTTCTCTTCATCTTCTTCAACGATTTTTCCTGTGATAAACAGCCTTACCTGAAAGGCAAGTTGATCATCGCATCTTTTTAACCCGAAACGACTGAGGTGAGGAAAGGTTCTTTTTGAGAGTACTCCGAGAATAGATCCAGTGAAGACAGGGTAAGCCCTGTAGTTCAGAGGACTAGAACATGTGGCTACGAACCATGGTGTCGGGGGTTCTCAATTATCCTCACTCACAACCTTCCCTTTTGGGAAGGCAAACTGATCATTGATGCCATGGTAGCAATCACTCCTATAACTGTCTAGCCTTTTGGGTGAATTTTGATTCATCAATGATGGTATTAACATTTGAATCCGGGCCTCGTCATATCTATTTTACATCTTTGCAAACCCAAACTCTGTGGGATCTTTAAGAATGGTGACAACTGCATGATCAAAAAAGGGGTGGCCCAGTGCTCAAGGCTTGCACTAGCACGGGATTGTAGACAGCCTACAATTAGGGAGGTGATTTCTGTGACTCGAATTCTGGGCAACTGCTACATGACACATCTATAAACTCTCGGAATCTACATTACAGTGGACCGAGATCCAATATTTTGCATTATATAAAAAGGATGAAGTTGTGTACATGTATTTTAGTGGCTTACTACTGGTAGCTTAGGTTTAAGCATTTTTAGCTGTACTGATATTCACTACTTGTAAACTGATGTCCACTCCAAAAGTTAGTAGTACTAATTGTTTGCTTGTGTTGTTATAATGGTATTTAGCACCTGTGTAGGCTCCCTCATGTTTATTAACAAGAAAATTAATTCAAGATATTACAAAACTTCCATGCGACTTGACCTTGGAATTTAGTGTATTTTTTGCACTTTGTTTGATCATAATTTAGTGTACTTTTTTGCACTTTGTTTAACCTATTTAAGTGGAGCTCTTTGTTATCTGTTTGTGCTGCTTATATGGTTAATTTTCTATTTATCACTCATTTGGTGCTTCTGTATCTCCACTAATGTACACTGCATATCACTGCAGACCCAAGAATTTTTAGTACTGGGTAGCCAAGTCCTAACGGAGCTGAAGGATCGCATCTACTGCTTGACAGATAAGCTAATGGAGATGGCAGGGGAACATGATCCTTCTGGATATTTCCTCATTGAAGTATCGCTTTTTTCTGTTCCTCACTTGTATGATTTATATGCATATTATTTGAGGATGATTTTGCATTTATGACTGTTCTTCATGTAGGATACTTTTTGCAATGATCTGCGGAACCCTTCTTTTATCGACTACAGTAAACCTGTGTTTGACTGGCTTAAGGACAACAGTGATGAGGCCATTGAGAAATGGGAATACATCATGTCTGGTGAGTTGAAGAAGAAGCAAAAGGAGCTTTTAGGTGATGCAAATGTCTCGAGCTTACCAAAGTTTAAAGCTTTGGACATGCATAAGACTCGATTTTCTGACCTGCGGTTCAGATTGGGTTCTGGATATCTTTACTGTCATCAGGTGCACAATTTTTAATTTGTTTGGACAACTCGCAATTATTGTTTCCTTGAGAACACAGCATCATGTTTGAAGCATGTCATTTGGTTCCAACTGTTATGATTCTTGTAAAAAAAATTATAAGAGTTGTATATTAGCAAGCATTATATCTTGAAAATAAAACATAAATCTACAATAGTTAGTAGATTATTACTTTGTAGTCTACTTTGCTTTAAATTGTATATATATTGAGTTATTCTGTTTCTGGTCTCCTGAATGATATTACTATTCTTAAAAGCTTAAAATCAATTCTGATATCATGCCAAAAAAAAGATAGAAACATCCTTTCTTTTATATTTTTATCTTTCTTTAAATTTTTATTAACAAATTAAAATGATTTTTTTTTCATGTACTAGAACTTCCACGGGTGGGTGATGTTCTTTCACGTGTGTGTTCTTAACTGTTAATCTGATTTCAGGGAAACTGCAAGCATACCATAGTGATAAGAGACATGAGATTGATCCACCCCGAGGATGTTCAAAATTGGGCAGATTATCCACTCCTTACATATCAACTGCGACGACATTACAGGAAATGTTCAGTCTGTGACATATACATCGCAACAAAGATGACGGTCGATGATAAGTGGGCTCCGGTGAACCCTTGTTATTTCTGCATCAAATGTTATTTCCTTCTTCACTACAAGGAGGACAACTCGTTGTTATATCCTCACACTGTATTCGATTATTTTCACGAATAGTGTGCATTTTCATGATAGTTACTTGTGTTCATATTTATGCATTTTGTCTCGTAAATGTTGTTGGGGAGGAAGCTCAGCTTCTTTGGGATGTGGACTAGCCTCCTTGCTTTGGACAAATCATGTTCTTGGGTTATTGCCATATGCTTGGTCGGTTAATGTTGTTTCTTTACTTTACCACTGCATATACATGGCTGTCTATTTGGTCATCACATCTTGCCTGGGTGATGTTTTTTTTTCGAAAAAAATAAAAACAAACTATATTGCAGAAGTATTACAAGTGAAATAGGAGGTCAAGAAGGATTTGGGAGCCCTACAGTCATATATTTGTTCTGTATACAAGATTTTGACATTATTACTAATTGCTTAGTGTGCTAATTGAGAATGAGATGCATATTTGTTCTATATACAAGATTTTGACATTAATACTGATTGCTTAGCTTGTGAATTGAGAATGAGATGCATATTTGTTGTGTGTACAAGAGTTTGATATTATTACTGATTGCTTAGTGTGCTAATTGAGAATGAGATGCATATTTGTTCTATATACAAGATTTTTGACATTAATACTGATTGCTTAGTGTGCTAATTGAGAATGAGATGCATATTTGTTCTATATACAAGATTTTGACATTAATACTGATTGCTTAGTGTGCTAATTGAGAATGAGATGCATATTTGTTCTATATACAAGATTTTGACATTAATACTGATTGCTTAGCGTGCAAATTGAGAATGAGATGCATATTTGTTCTGTGTACAAGAGTTTGACATTATTACTTGATAGGGGTAAAAACTGATTTGACATAACATCCTGAGATTTGACGTAATACACCCCCACGTCAGACACCCCTGTGCGGCATACTGCTCCAGGGAGCGAGCATTAACACCGACGCGACATGCACCCACGCCCATCGTACCCAAACGATCTCCTCGGCCGATCCCTTATGACCGGCCGAGGTAGGGGGAGGCGTCGACTGACACTCCCCATACCCTGCAGTAGCTCGGCCTTCCACGCAACGCCCACGACGACGACAGACGCCATCAGAGGTACGGCCCTACTATGGCAGGATGGCACATCACGTAACATCAAACCCACTTATAAATACCCCCTGGCCCCCAACGGGCAGGGGGGAGACACGATCTCACTCAAAACTCCACTCTGCATCACTGACTTGATCGTCGGAGGGGTCGGGCCGAGCCACCGACCCGATCTGTGTGCAGGTACTCGACCGAAGCTGAACCTGCTCGGCGCCGCGGAACTTCCCAGCCAGATCCCCTGCATCAGCCACCACAAGATCCCAAGGGGAGCCGCGTCTGATCCTAACCATTTGGAGCCCTGAACCAGCCGCGTCGACTCCGAGGTCATGACTAAAAAAGTTACTTACCGTAACAGATTGGCGTTAGAAGGAGGGTCGCCCGTCCAAATGTCAAGCGATCAGCGAATCCACTTCGGCGGACCCAAAACCGCTGGGCTCCCCTCCCCGGGGGAACACCCCCCGCATGTTGAATCCCGCGACGAGCGCCCCGCAGCGGTGTCGGAACGCTACTGGCAATTGTTCAACGACCCAGGCTTGTCGCCTCCCGACGGCGCACCCGCCGGCCCGTCGTCAGTATCACCCGAGGCCTTTCACGACCTCGCCCTCCGAGTCCGAGCCCTGACAAGCATGGTCCAAACCATCATTCCGATCGTATCCCAGCGGACCCCTCCGCATGCGACCCGACCTTCGCAACAACGGGAGACCCCTGCCCGGACTCACGCACCGCTTCCAGAGCTTCCCGTCTCACCTCAAAACCCCGCAACTTGGCCCGGGAGCCGGGAAACAGAAGACACGGCGAGCCGCCCCGAGCCTGAGGCTCCGACTGCCGACTCGACGAATGCCCTACGAGCTCAGTTGCGCCTCCTTAGTCAAAGACTCGACGAAGTACAACAGGAAGTTCGTAAGTCAAAAGGAGAGCTCGGGGCGGACGGACATCAAGGATCCCCATTCACCCCCGAGATACAAGAGCAGGCGATCACGCCACACTTCCGCCTCCCCTCGCTGGATGCGTATGACGGCGCCGCTGACCCAGCGGACCACGTGGCCGCTTTTCACGCCCAAATGATGCTATACGGGACTTCTGACGCCTTAATGTGCAGGGCGTTCCCAACGACTCTGCGGGGGCCAGCCCACGCGTGGTACAGTGGCCTGAAGCCCGGCACCGTCGCCTCCTTCGATCAGCTCGCCAAGGATTTCGAGCTTAACTTCTTAGCTTACACCCGACCAAAGCCGTCCATGGCATTGCTCCTCGGGCTCAACCAGAAGGAGGACGAGCCCCTCTCCCATTTTGTGAACCGCTTTACGACGCAAATCCACGGATTGTCGGATGCTCACCCCTCTCTTGATGCAGGCATTCATGATAGGCCTGCGACCCTCCAGGTTCTTCTGGTCGTTCGTGGAGCGACCCCCCACCGCGATCCCAGAAATGCTCCAGCGTGCCAGTCAATTCATCGCCGCGGAGACTTGGATGGCTGGGAAGTGGGAGGAGCACAAAAAGGTCAAATCAGAGCCACCTCGACAGCAACAACCCGCCGCCTCCCAGCGAAGGTTGGACAGACCCGACCCAAGGTCTCCTCTTCCCGCCTTGAATTCATCCCGAACTGAAATATTCCTACACGAGAAGGGGAAGGGCTACTCAAGGAACCTCACCCGATGAGGAGCCCGCGGGAGCTCGCAAACCGTTCGAGGTACTGCCGATTCCATCGGTAGCACGGGCACGACACCGAGCAGTGCCGCGAATTGAAGAGGCAAATCGAGGAGCTCATCCTCAGAGGTCACCTCGGCCAGTACCTCCGGCCGAACAAAGAGCAGTCACCTCGCCCGGAGGGCCCCGTCGAGCGACACATTGATGTGATAGCCGGGGGCCCCGCATTAGGGGGAGGCTCCACGTCGGGCAGAAAGGCGTATGCCCGAGCCGCTCCCGACGAAGCCTCGGGACACGAGCCCGAGCCTGAGATTACCTTCCCAACCGGAGCTGCCGAGCGACCCGACCACGACGACGCCCTGGTGATATCGGCCAGGGTAGCCAACGCGCAGGTGAGAAGGATCATGGTCGACACGGGGAGCTCGGCCGATATACTTTACTTCGACGCCTTCCAGAAGTTGGGCTTGGCCAGGGAGAACCTGAGCCCGATGTGCTCAGCGCTCACCGGGTTAACGGGAGATTCAATATCACCCCTTGGGGCTATTACTCTACCCTTGACTCTGGGGACCCCACCGAGGTCGAAGACGGTGATGACCACTTTCCTGGTCGTCGACCTTCCCACTGCTTACAACGCCATACTCGGTCGGCCAACCCTCAACAAGGCCAGAGCCGTCGTCTCAACCTACTACCAAACCATGAAGTTCCCGACTCGTGCTGGAGTCGGAGAAGTTATGGGAAGCCCCCGAGAGTCCAGGCGGTGCTACCTGACCGCCGTTTCTTTGCACAAGAGGGCCAGGACCGAGCCACCACTGGAAGATCCGCGGGAAGCAAAAAAGCTGGCTCCTCATCCCGAGCTGAGGGGAGTCACAGCCGGGCACGCACGCCTCTCTTTTATGGATGCCTATTCAGGATACAACCAGATCAGGATGGCGCCCGAAGACAGAGAACATACGACCTTCCTCACCAATCAAGGGGTATACTTCTACAAGGTCATGTCATTCGGGCTGAAAAATGCTGGGGTCACATACCAAAGAACGGTGAACAAGATGTTCGCCCATCAGATCGGGAGGAACATGGAAGTGTACGTGGACGATATGATTGTGAAAAGCCAAGGGGCCGGAACGCACATTGCCGACCTAGCCGAGGCGTTCGCCACACTGCGCAAGTTCGGCATGCGACTCAACCCCACAAAGTGCGCTTTCGGCGTCACCTCCGGCAAATTCCTTGGGTTCATCGTACACGAAAGAGGAATTGACGCCAATCTTGAGAAGGTTCAGGCGATAATCAACATGCAGTCCCCCCGGACGATTAAAGACCTGCAACAACTTAACAGAAGGCTTGTCGCCCTGTCTCGCTTCCTTGCTCGATCGGGCGATCGCTGCCTCCCATTCTTCAAGGCGCTCAAAAACCCGAAGAACTTCCAATGGACGTCGGAATGCGAGGAGGCTTTCAAACAAGTAAAGCAGCACCTGACCAGCCTCCCCCGGCTCGCCTCTGTCTCTCCCAGCGAGAAGCTGGGCCTCTATTTGGCGGCCTCCCCGTATGCAGTCAGCTCTGTCCTGATCAAGGAAAGCTCCGGCCAACAACTCCCGGTCTACTACGTCAGCCACGTCCTGGGTGGACCCGAGGAGCGTTACCCGCTGATAGAAAAACTCGCGCTCGCCCTGGTTCTCTCGGCTCGGAAGTTACGCCCCTACTTCCAGGCATACACGGTGGAGGTCATCACTGACCAACCTTTTCGGCAGGTCTTAACCAAATTTGATGTTGCAGGACGGCTACTCAAATGAGCGGTGGAGCTCGGCGAGCATGATATAAGATACGTGCCTAGGACCGCCATCAAGGCTCAGGCGGTAGCCGACTTCATCGCGGAGTTAACTCAGATGGAGGACAGAGATCTCGAGCAAACCCTCGAAGCTTGGACCCTACACGTGGACGGCTCGGCCAACTCAAGGGGTGCCGGCGCGGGACTGGTTCTCCTCGCCCCTGATGGACGCTCGTTCGAGCGTTCCCTCCGCTTCGGGTTCAAAGCCACCAACAACGAGGCGGAGTACGGGGCACTCCTAGCAGGACTAAAGCTGGCCCTCGAGATGCAGGTGGCCGCAATACACGTCCTCACCGACTCACAGCTTGTGGCCGAGCAGCTCGGCGGTGGATACGAAGCTCGGGATGCAACCATGGCGAAATACCTGGCACGGGTAAGGGACCTAACTGCCAAGTTCCCTTACTTTACGTTATCTAATATTCTGAGAGAGGAGAACGAACGAGCCGACGCGCTAGCTAAGCTGGCGTCAAAGCCGACCTCCGAAGCATGGCCAAAGGTCGAGGAGCTCCCTGCTCGCGCCATTAAAGTGGCGGCTACGGCCCCAGGCAGAGCGCCGATCACGTTGGTGCAGGAGCTGCTGCGCTTCAAGCGGGATGGAACCCTTCCCCTCGACGAAGTCACAGCTCGGCGCCTGGGCCGTACGCACGCGTGGTACACCGAGGAGAGCGGGCGGCTTTACAGACGGTCCTTCACCTATCCCCTCTTGCGGTGCTTGGAGCCTGACGAAGCCCAAACGGTCCTGGCCGAAACCCACGAGGGGGTTTGCGGCGAACACATTGGCGGGCGGACCTTGGCACACAAAATACTCCGCCAAGGCTACTATTGGCCGACCATGTGTCGGGACGCGAAAGCTTACGTACAGCGGTGTGGTTCATGCCAGCAACACCCCCGCGCACCCCGACAGCCCGCGGTCCCGCTCAGCCCCATCGATTGCGCATGGCCGTTCGCGCAGTGGGGCTTGAACCTGCTCGGACCCTTCCCACCGGCTTCTAGGCAGTGGAAGTACATAATCGTAGGAGTGGACTACTTCACAAAGTGGGTCGAGGCCGAGCCGCTGGTGACAATCACGGAACATCAGATGGAGAAGTTCGTGTGGAAAAACCTAGTGACTCGGTTCGGGTTGCCCAAGGCCATTATTACGGACAACGGACCTCAGTTCGCCGGCAGAAGATTCCGGGAGTTCTGTGCCGGTCATGGCATCCAACTAAGGTTCAGTTCGGTGGCCCACCCTCAGACGAACGGGCTGGCGGAGGTAACCAACCGAGTGTCCGCAGCCCGATCGGCCTGGACGGACGAGCTCCCCAGCGTACTGTGGTCGCTGCGCACCACTCCCAAGGCCGCGACCGGAGAGTCCCCGTACAGCTTGATGTTCGGGACCGAAGCTGTCTTGCCGCCCGAAATGGCTGTTGCCACCCTTCGGACAAAGAGCTATGACGAGGAAGTCTCGAACGAGGGACTTCGTGCCAGCCTCGACATGTTCGAGGAGTGACGCGCCGACGCGCACCTAAAAGCCCTCTCTTACCAAAGAGCCGTCGCGAGGGTCTACAATAGAAAGGTACGACCCCGACCGATCAAGTTAGGCGATCTAGTCCTGCGAAAGGCCGAGGTCAGTGACCCGACCCGAGTGAGGGGGAAGCTAGCCCCCAAGTGGGAGGGAACTTATTGGGTCACCGAAATGGTCCGACCGGGTACTTACCGGCTCACGACAATGAACGGCTCTCCCTTACCGAGAATCTGGAATGTCTGGAACCTTAAGAAGTTTTTTGTCTGAAGTAAAGAAACCTTTCTCGGAGGAAGTGGTTCGCCCGGAAGAGAAGAAGGCAGTAGTCGAGAGAAGAAAAAGTTTTCTTTTACATAGATAGCTAGCCCCCAAGTGGGAGGGACATTATCGGGTCACCGAAATGGTCCGACCGGGTACTTACCGGCTCACGACAATGAACGGCTCTCCCTTAACGAGAACCTGGAATGTCTGGAACCTTAAGAAGTTTTTTGTCTGAAGTAAAGAAACCTTTCTCAGAGGAAGTGTTTCGCCCGGAAGAGAAGAAGGCAGTAGTCGAGAGAAGAAAAAAGTTTTCTTTTGCATAGAAAGCAAGCCCACTTACAAGACTCGACTTACAAAAAATCAACTAGCAAAAACAAAATACAAAACCCCTCTATTTTTGGGGGACCTCTAGGCGATCGTCGAAGGGGACCTCCTCGGGCATGTCCACCCCCCGGTCCTCGGGATGAGGAGTGAAGGGGTCCTCCTTCACCTCGAGACCTGGGTGACGAGCACGGAAACAAGATGTGGCGATACGGTATCCATACTCAAAAGACACCCGCCCCGTCCGCGTCAGCCCGAGTTCAAACCCCTCCGACCTCTTGTAGGCCTCGAGGAGCTCCTTGTCTTTCGCAGGTCGAAGGCGGGCCTCCTCCGCCAGCACCTCCGAGGCGGCCTTCGCCTCAGCCTTCGCCGCGTCCAACTTTTTGCTGAGGGCGCCTGCCTCCGTCTTCAATAGGCGGAGTTCGGTCCGCTCCACCCTCATCAGTTTCTGGAGCTCCTCGTTCGCCTTCTTTGAGGCCTCGAGCTCCGACCGGAGGCGTGCCGCCCCCGCCTCCGAGTCCGCCGCGTGCTTTTCCGCGGCCGCCACGGCCTCCGGTTCGGCCCCGGCTTGAACCTCCGCGATCCGACGGTGGAGCTCGGCGTTGCGATTGACGAGGCCCCCAATGACTCGGCCTACGTCACGCACCCTGTCCATCAGGGCCGTTGCGTAGTGGAGACCCTACATAAGAGGAAATAGGTCAAGAAGGTCGGCGTCGGACAGACGAACCAGAAAAGCGGAAACACACTTACCCAGATCAGTGACTGGGCCGACGTGTTGAGCAACGCCTCCGATGGCAGGACATACAAGTCCCGAGCCATATCAGGATGGAGTGCCTCTCGGAGGAACGCCGCGGAGGGATCTCCTCCGGCCCACACCTTAGACCCCCAGGACAAACCCTCCCAGCAGGCAACCAGGGGGTCGCTGAGCTCACCGAGCAGGATCTCGCTCGCCAGCCGCGTCAGGTACGGCTCCCCGTCTCCGACAGGGAGCCGGTAGAGGTCGCGCACGGAGACAGGGTGAAGACCCTTCCCGGTCGTACGCTGACTGGGGCCAGCCCCTCCGCGACGAGAACTCGCCTCGGGCCCCCTCGACGGGGTTGTCTTCGCCTTATTCGAAGGGCGCCCAGCCTCGACCTCCAGCGGGGCACCCTCCGAGCCGGGTAGCGGGTCGGTCGGCGGAGCTGGAATTGGAGGTTGCGGATCGCCTGACGAAGCTGGAAGGGAGGGCTCCGAACCCTAATCCCCCAGGAGCGAACGAAGGTTCACCATATCTGCAAGAAGCGGAAGAAGTTAGTACCCGAGGCCAACCACCCGAACGCTCGGACCAAACGTCATTAACGTACCCAAAGGCATCGGGCTGAGGCCCGCCTCGACCAGCCATTGCTCGGTCATGGTACGGATGGCCTGCGACCTAGGGAGAATCTCTTTGAGCCTCCCCAGAGCTTGGCGCTCTGCCTCGCCCAAATAGGGGGTGGTGTTGTCGATCGCTCTCGTGGACCACCGAACCCCGAAGCCCCAGTCCCGTACGCGGCTAACATAAAAAAACCTCCCCTTCCATCCCTTGTTACTAGAAGGGGCACCCCCGACTCGAAAACCCGTCCGGGCTGACAAGAAATAGCCCCACGAACCCTTGCAGAGGCGATAGCAGGAGAGAAAGAGGTTAAGGGTGGGGGTGATGTTGGCGTAATGGCATTCCCCCAGGAATACCACCAGGTAACGCCAAGAGTTCGGCGCCACCTGAAACGGTGAAATCCGTCAGAATGACAGGCAAGACACTATGAGGGGATGAAGAGGAAAACGTAAACCCGCCTCCAGGGCGTCGAGGGTCAGGAGCACTGAGGATATGGTCCTCCGGGATACTATAGCGCACCCGGAGCTCCTCCAGCAAGGCCCCGCTCACGGTGGAATTAATGTCGTGCGGCCACATCAGAGCCTCAAGGGCTCGTGCCGCTTCTCCATCAGAAGACCCAGCAGGGGACGGAGGGGGATTTCCCTCCCCGGCTCCGAGGACGTAAAGAGAAGAAGAGGATGGAGAGGAAGGAGGGGAAGAAGGGGGCGACACCTCAACTGACCTTAAAAAGAGGGAAAGAGTACGCAGAAGACTAGGAAGGGGACTACGGAGGCGACAGCGTAACTCGAAGAAGAAAATACGGCAGCGAAAGATGGAGGCGGAGTCGAGCCTCCGCTATTTAAAGGGGATAGCTCGTCAGAACCAATGCCACTTCGCTTCCCGAGAACGGGTGGCAGCCCACTCGCGCGCGTGCGAAACCGTCCCGTCGCATCGGGAGACCCCCAAAGGCGCTCCGCATTAATGAGGGCCTGACGTGGCAGCCAGCGACAACGCGGTGCGAAGTACGGAGGCACCCAATCATATCAGCCTCGAAAACTGGCAACTTCCAAAAGGGGCAGCCCTTTACCTTCCCCAGGGAAAAAACAACCTGGCCTCCCGTGCTCGCGCGAAGTTAGACGACCAATCGCCGGCCAAAGAACCAAGTACCACCTCGGTCGCAGCCTGCCTGCGCCGAGCACCCCACACACACACTACCTCGGCGCGGCCTGCCCACCTCCGACGTGTCCCTCGGCCGCATGGTGCCCGAGACCACTTCCTCGCGTCCTGCCCGCCTGCTCGTGCTACTCGGCTGCACGGCCCTCGCGACCACACCTACGCGGTCTGCTCGCCTGCATCGTGCTCCTCGGCGGCGTGATGACCGAGACCACACCTACGCGGCCTGCCCGCCTGCGTCGTGCTCCTCGCTTCCATCATCCCCAAGACACACCTGCGCGACCGGCCCGCCTGCGTCGTGCTCCTTGGCTCCGTGTTCCCGAGACAGGGCAGCGCCGCCAGTACGCTTGCGTCATGCCCCTCGGCTCCATAAACCCCGAGGCACGCCTACACGGTCAGCCTGCCCACACCAAACTCCTCGGCCGCATGGTGCCCGAGACCACTTCCTCACGTTCTACCCGCCTGCTCGTGCTACTCGGCCGCACAGCCCTCGCGAACACACCTGCGCGGTTTGCTCGCCTGCGTCGTGCTCCTCGGCGGCGTGATGACCGAGACCACACCTGCGCGGCCTACCCGCCTGCGTCGTGCTCCTCGCTTCCATCATCCCCGAGACACACCTGCGCGACCGGCCCGCCTGCGTCGTGCTACTTGGCTCTGTGTTCCCGAGACAGGGCAGCGCCGCCAGTACGCCTGCGTCGTGCCCTCGGCTCTATAAACCCCGAGGCATGCCTACGCGGTCAGCCTGCCCGCGCCGAACTCCTCGGCCGCATGGTGCCCGAGACCACTTCCTCGCGTCCAGCCCGCCTGCTCGTGCTACTCGGTCGCACGACCCTCGCGACCACACCTGCGCGGCCAGCCCGCATGCGTTGTGCTCCTCGGCCCTCGGCTTCACGCCATCCGAGACCACACCTGCGCGGCCAGCCCACCTGCGTTGTGCTCCTCGGCCCGCGGCTTCACTCCATCCGAGACCACACCTGCGCGGCCAGCCCGCCTGCGTTGTGCTCCTCGGCCCTCGACTTCACGCCATCCGAGACCACACCTGCACGGCCAGCCCTCTTGCGTTGTGCTCCTCGGCCCTCGGCTTCACGCCATCCGAGACCACACCTGCGCGGCCAGCCCGTCTGCGTTGTGCTCCTCGGCCCTCGGCTTTACGCCATCCGAGATCACACCTGCGCGGCCAGCCCGCCTGCGTTGTGCTCCTTGGCCCTCGGCTTCACACCATCCGAGACCACACCTGCGCGGCCAGCCCGCCTGCGTTGTGCTCCTCGGCCCTCGGCTTCACGCCATCCGAGACCACACCTGCGTGGCCAGCCCGCCTGCGTTGTGCTCCTCGACCCTCGACTTTACGCCATCCGAGACCACACCTGCGCGGCCAGCCCGCCTGCGTTGTGCTCCTCGGTCCTTATTGGCTCCGTGATCCCCGAGTCCAACTCTGCTCGGCTTCCTGACTGAGTTGCGCACCTCGATCCCATGTCACGCGAGACGCGTACGCGCGGCCAGCCCGCCCGCGTCGTACGTCTCGGATCCGCATGAACAGCCCACCCGGAGTGAGAAGCCATGCATCTGACTCCCCACCTGCGTTGTGCTCCTCGGCCCTCGGCTTTACGCCATTAGAGACCACACCTGCGCAGCCAGCCCGCCTACGCTGTGCTCCTCGGTCCTTATTGGCTCTGTGATCCCCGAGTCCAACTCTGCTCGGCTCTCTGACTGAGTTGCGCACCTCGGTCCCATGTTGCGCGAGACGCGTCCGCGCGGCCAGCCCGCCCGCGTCGTACGTCCCAGATCCGCATGAACAGCCCACTTGGAGTGAGAAGCCATGCATCGGACTCCCGCCTGCAAAAACCGACGCATAGCTCCTTATGGGGGGGGAATATGATAGGGGTAAAAACTGATTTGACATAACACCCCGAGATTTGACGTAATACACCCCCACGTCAGACACCCCTGTGCGGCACACTGCCCCAGGGAGCGAGCATTAACACCGACGCGACATGCACCCACGCCCACCGTACCCAAACGACCTCCTCGGCCGATCCCTCATGACCGGCCGAGGTAGGGGGAGGCGTCGACTGACACTCCCCATACCCTGCAGCAGCTCGGCCTTTCACGCAACGCCCACGACGACGACAGACGCCATCAGAGGTACGACCCTGCTTTGGCAGGATAGCACATCAGGTAACATCAAACCCACTTATAAATACCCCCTGGCCCCCAACGGGCAGGGGGGAGACACGATCTCACTCAAAACTCCACTCCGCATCACTGACTTGATCGTCGGAGGGGTCGGGCCGAGCCACCGACCCGATCTGTGTGCAGGTACTCGACCGAAGCTGAACATGCTCGGTGCCGCGGAACTTCCCAGCCAGATCCCCTGCATCAGCCACCACAAGATCCCAAGGGGAGCCGCGTCTGATCCTAACCATTTGGAGCCCTGAACCAACCGCGTCGACTCCGAGGTCACTGATTGCTTAGTGTGCTAATTGAGAATGAGATGCATATTTGTTCTATATACAAGATTTTGACATTAGTACTGATTGCTTATCGTGAGAATGAGATGCATATTTGTTCAGTATACATGATTTTGACATTATTCCTGATTAGCGTGTGAATTGAGAATGAGATGCCTATTTGTTCTGTATATAAGATTTAGACGTTATCGCTGATTGCTTAGCGTGCGAATTGAGAATGAGATGATATGAACTTAGACGTAAAAAATATGTCCAACAGAACCTTGTAACTAAAACTTGTGAGGAGACTCATTTTATGGCGTCCAAATTGTAATGGCCCACTTGTTAGGGAGAGGCACTCCAAATCTAGACAAAAACAAATTATCTTGATAGAGATCTTTTTGTTTTGGTTTAATAATAGCATGACAACTGTTTCTTTCAATGAAAGCTACTCATTCATTCATTAAAGAGGATGATTGCAAAGCTGAGGAAAACAAAAAAAAGAAAAGAAAATTACCAAATCATGGGCGGCTTTAGCAGTTCGATAAAACAGTCATACGGGCACCATCATTATTTGGAGCAGCATTGGGTCAAGTTAGCTACTCTGTCTAGAAGTTGCAAGAAGACAAGGATAAGAACACCAAACTCACAACTGCAAAATCTCTTTTCACTTTTCAACAATCATGATAATGGAAAGAGAAATATTGACAAGTTTCCTTGTTTTTCATGTGTTTCTTCTCTTGGCCACAAAAGTAGTACCCAAAAAACCGAGCTTCAAATGTAAAAGATGGAAGGAAAAGATTTTACAGAGGCATATGATGTCACAGTCACAAAATAATTACATTCTTTCTCTCATAGCAAAGGGCTGTACCAACTTTCTTGATGGAGAAAGATTTGTGTCCCCCGGCATCCAACCATTTGGTCAGGCAGCTTGCAGGAAAATCTGAACAAATTTACCGTCCACATCATCGGCATTACGGTCATGAGAACAGAAAGAGTGCAGACAAAATTCACTCCTGCTTAAGAACAGAAAATGGCAAGAGAACTAGAACGGATAAACAAAGGGTTAAACAATTGTAGTCAGTCAACCTCCAGGCAATCACAATGGTACTTTATTGTCATCAAATATTATCTAAACCCCATTGGTTTTCCCCCCTCTTATCCTCGCTTGCCTCCGTGTATAAAAATTAACAACCAATGCCCAAGATGATTTAGAACTTCTATGCATAATTTAGGAAGTACATATAATCAGGTAATCGAGAGGAATGCGAAACCAAGTTGATTTTGACAATGACTCACCGGAAGCACATGTATTCTGGAATTCATGAAGAACTGAGTGCACCATCACGGAGAACTACTCAAGTCGTTTTTGGGTGCCACTTTATGCTACATCCAACACTAGAATGGAAGACAAAGTGATGATTTTACGTCGTAATGAAGCAAAAATAATATATAACAGCAAAATGCAAGTTCTAAACAGCTAGCGGGATATTGGAAGTTCTACCTCGGTTTTTGTGCAGACGTTAGGAGCTGGCCACTGAGAACACAGTCTATTGCGCGACTTAGGTCCCTGTAATAATTTTTACCATATCTCATTTTCAAATATAAACTTTCAAGAAAGGAAATGTTCTCATGAATCTTACCTTCCTGTTATGGGCACATTATTACTAGGTCGTGAGTCATCAAACTGCCCACGATAGAACAGCTCAAATGGCCTTCTTCCATCCTATCGCAAAAAATAGTGTTCATTTAAGGGTAAGTTACTTATATCTCAGTTCGCCTACGTCCATCCTAAAATCCTACTCGTGCTACAAAGTATGACAGGAAGTATCCTTTTTCTTATTTACTCAATTCAGAGTGGATTGTAGTCCTATCTAGAAGTTAAAGAATATAATTCGAAAAGTCAAAGAAAACTAAAACAGATCAACCTATTCCAGTTTTATTCTTGCAACATTCGATTGGTATGACAACCAAGAGACTGCAGAAATCATGGCCCTTTGATGTGTCTGCATGATGATCAGTGAAGAGATAGAACTCTACTCTTGTTGTCATGTGATCAGCACCCATGCCCTAGTAAAAAGTCCTGCCGTGCTCACTAAACCAGAATGCATAACTCACCTTCTTGAAGAGGAAAAACTCTGGTGTACATACAGCTCCAAAAGCCCGTGCAACATCCTGTGACTGAAGAAGGGCACTTGATAAGAGTCAAGGCTGCTAGTAAACGCTGAGAAAAGAATTTCAATTAAAAACTCACAATAAGCAATTTAAATGTAGTCAACAATTTAATGTTTGTTCCTGCTAAAATCCTTTGCAGTTAGAGACCTTAAGATTAAGGTCTCATGTAATATGCACACTCTGAGAAAATAAAAATCATGTGATGATCAGAAGCAGTGAATATGGAAATTAAGTTCCTCATTTTAGTCTATAAGATCAGCAACATATTTACTTCCAATTAAGACAATAAATATGCTTCAAGTGTCACATCCATCACAAAGAGATCAAGATCATGGTTTGCTACTGATAGGGTCTATGATCGGACGAGTATGATACCAGTCCTGTATAATATAGTGTGTCAGTATTTTCCATGAATCAGATCCTACTTCCTGTTGACAAGAATTTGTTTTTGTTATTTGGCTCAGAAGCATTGATGCCTTCCAGCCTAAACTTTGATAAGTCTCAATAACTCACTCATTTCCTTAGGCATCTTCATTCTTGACTAATTTCCTATTTGTACAATCATTGGTAGCCATCCTACTATGATTGCCCGTTAATATGCATTCTTGTTTCTTCGCGAAAGTTTTGGACAACAACAAGAGTACTAAAACAAGGAGTGAGGAAGTATTCAATCCAAAGAAGTCTAAATGTACCTCATCGAACAGATAGGGAAAAGGGTAATTGAACAATTTAGCTTCTTCTGCCATAAATTCTGGTCCATCCTGTAATATCATAAGTTCTTATTAAATTTTCAAAAGCACAAAAGTAAAGGTTGGCATCTTTATGTAATTCAGATAACTTGTAATGCAATAAAAAATATTTATGACATTAAATAATTTAAAAAATTAAATATATTTGCAGCAGAAGCATCACAGAAAATACATCTGTCTTCAATAACAAAAAATATTTTCTTCAAGTTCAAGTCACATTCATTTTTCAAATACTACAGAGACCACAAAATTAAATTTAAGTCCAAAACACAAGCCCAATCTTAACATAAAATTTTATCAGTTCTGTCAGAGCCAATTCACAAGTACATGATGTCATGTCAACAACTTGAATGCAAATTAGATAATACAACAAAAACAACTTATATTATCCCAGTTAATTAGGGTTGGCTGCATGGATCTTTTCTGCAATTGAGCTCTGTTTAGGAAAATATCAGCAGCCAAACAGCAGTCAGATCTATTTGAAAGGAATTAGATGCCAAATTCATTTACAACGAATTCATTCAGTTAGTGGAAGCTGACAATTCAGGAAAAAAAAAACTCATGAAATCGGCAGTAGCTCTTGTTTAAATAACGTTGCATATCCATACTTATGTCACTTGATATTGGATAAATGTTCAGACATGTCAAAGTAGTTGATAGAACTTCAATATAAGTATAACCTGTGGATGGGTGATGGTGGAATTTGAAGAGATGGCAACAACACCCAGCCCCTTCTGCAGCACACAGAGAGAAAATGTGGCCAAAACTTTTGCTAACTGAGTCATGAATGTCTGTTCTTAAAGTTATTTACCTCCATGTAGAAACTTGTAAGTTTGGTAATATCCCTCTTCAAATGCTTAACAAATGGGCAGTGATTGCAAATGAACATCACCTGCAACATATTACATGCACCTTTCAAGATACAGAACAAGATTCAGGATTCAGTTCCTAGAAATAACTCATAGGAAAGAATGTACAAAAGACCACATTAAAAGTTAGCATATTTCAGTAAAAGTACTAGAGATCCGAAATAAAATTTAAAAAAAAAGCCATGTGAACTATGATAAAACTTGATGCTGAGACAACTAAGATGACTAAGTGGGACATGGTGGAGTAAGATGGTGGTGGTGTAGTGAATGTAACAATACCATACGAGCAATGTTGACTAGCCAAAACCGAAGCAACTTAGGTAGGCTTCAAAGCGTCCTTCCCCTCTGACCCCACTCGCATTTGAACAAACAGGTGCACTGCAACTATTTCTCAAGACATGGGTACCGACTCATCCCAAATATCACATTGATGAAGTTTTGTTACTCTCAACCAAGAAATTGCATGCTAAATGCTTGATGAGCAACAAAACCAGTTTAATCTCATCGATGAAGTCTCGTTAATCTCAGCCAAGACATGGCGTGCTACAAGCTCGATGAGCGACAAAACCAGTTTGCCTTCCGACAACGCCAAGATCATCACAACGGAGAGCAGAATGACCAATTCAGCATTTGCTTTGCTTCGAGAGAGGCATCAATAGGAACGGAGACTCACCAGAAGCGCAGGGCAAGACTCGAAATCATCCAAAGTCCACACTTTCCCCGTCAAGGGCTCCGGCAGCTGCAAGAAGAGCCGACACAAGAACTATATCCAGACCGACAACCAAGAAACCAAAAGAAAAGGGTAAGGGGATGGAAGGAGAGGACCTCGAAATGGGGAGCTCTGAAGCCGAGAGAGACAGAACCGGACTCGGTTCTCGCGGCTCGGACTCGGAACGTGGGCAGGTCCGCCCGAGTGGGTTTGACGGCGGGGTGGAGGAGCAGGCGCCGAGATGGAGAAGAAATGGTTCGCCGGGAGGAGGCGATCATCGGAGGCGGCAGTAAAAGAGCGGCGGAGGCGGACCGCAGAAGAGATGGCGAGGGGAGGAGGGCGGCTCGGGTTGCGGAAGCCATGGAGTTGTCGGTAGCCGGTGACGGTGAGCCGCGGGCGACCGCTCGATTTATTTGGCCTTTCACGATATGGCACACGAGCCGATTTAATTGGTTCGATCAAATCAAAATCCGCCGACCCGAACCGGACCGGTTCATTACCACTCTTGATTTCAAGCATAGTAATTGGAACCAAATCAGAAAATAGATTGACCGAGAGAGTCCATTTTTCTCCCCTTAATTCTAATTTAAAATTGATGTAAAGACTCTACCGAACAAATAATAAGAAAGATTTTGGTGCTACAAAACCCGATCAGTAATATATATATATATATATATACACCAAAATAAAAATCTTATATATTCTTTTTTATCTTTCTTCTTTTCTCTCTCTGGTGGATATGGTGACTTCAATGATGTGAGAAGTCATACAATCCAAATGTCTATCTTGAGGGCAATCCAAATGCCGGTTGGGTCGTTGACATTGCTGGGGTCATACAAGTTGACCAGTCTGTGTCCATCACCCTTTCTCGTGTCCCCTCCCAAGCTTCGTCCTGGAGAGTTCGAAGTCATCGAAGTTAGGGGAGAGAGAGGCTCGTATCATATGAACGTTTGGCATTAATCGTATACAAAGTATGTATCTCATGTGCCATATGTTGTGTCTTCTGCATGCCTTAAATCTATCCCCTTGCCTAACTTGGTTTGACCAATGAGGACGGAGAGAGAAGCCATGGAGAGAAACAACTTTGACTTGAAGCAATTGGTCAACACAATATAATAGAAACATCGTGTAAAATTTGGCCTTTGACATGTTGCGTAAATCTATACACAACAAACGAGTCAGACTCGGTGGCTTGGATGCATCTCAGGATGCCGAGTCATAAGGTACAAAGTGAGTCAGACTCATTTCCTCGAGTACATTGTTTTGTATATATGTCTTTACCGAATGAAGGTTAGATGTTTTATGTTCGCATCAATGCCTGTAGGAATAGAATTTGATGGCACTATTTCCACACAAATGATTGGATAAGGATGGAGAGCTTCTTCTTCTTCTTCTTCTCATCAGTATGATCCAAAATGAGGCCACGCACTCTTTGCTGTCATCTGCAGAGTGATCATAACCTGAAGACAACTAATGAAATTTAATGGAGAAAAATGTTTAAGATTAATCTTCTGTGTCATATCCTGCTAAGATTGCTGTCACTGTCAATTTGGCAGATGACTTGAGTTGATGAATAGAATTAAAAGTCAAAGAAAAATTGTCTTGTTACAGCAAAAAAAGTCACGAAAGAATACCTAATCAATGTAGACTCACTCACTACATTCCCATGAAACAAACCCAGTCTTGTCTGGTTTCTTCTCTTGCATCCCTCATCTGGCAGTGCCAACCAACCAAAGGATAACAATGGAGAAGGCAGAGTCATATTTAGTGATCAACTACCAGATATCAATTTGACCGGGAGAGAAGCACAGTCAACACTCAACGGTTGTCTTCATTACCGCTGAGGAATTCCTGCTCAGGATCACCAGTCCTAATCATGTTCAATTCTGCTTCTCGTAGGCTTCTTCGACCATGTTCAGGAAGAAAATTCAGCTAGATATGCATTAAAAAGGATGAAGTCAAGTTCGATCATGTAGCTTTATAGTGTAGTACTCAGATCAGCTCTTCATCGGTAATTGTGGATAGAATTTGATCGAAGCATCAATTAATTAGGTACCACACAGAAATTTCTCTAAAGAGTTCCAGTAATAGTGGATCGATTCATCCCTTAGAAAACAGGAATATTGGTGTGAATTCATTTGGTACTGAGGTATCTGACAAATTTGAGGTCTTTGAAGGCTGCATCCATACTGCGCAGTAAATGCTTCCGAGAACTGCAACAAATGGGAAACCCTTACTCGTTGGTCTCAAGTTCGAGATGCATGCTGTCATCTCAGTTGACTTTGAAGTAAAAGAAGAAGTTCTTGTGGCCTCCTTGGATGAGAAGTAAAAGAACAGATTTATGCGACCAGCTTTTCTTTGGATTATGTTGTCCACTGTATCGGATTATGCCAAATGAAGTCAGCTTCCATGTCTTATGGCCAAGCTGACACATTGTTAGGCTTCCTGGGACCTTTGCGCACACATATTTATCTCTCAGAATCCATGGGGGTAGAAGAACATCAATAAAAGGGGGCCAAATTCCACCAGAAAGAGAGAAGAGTGATCAAACTCACCCCATTCTGGCAGTCGGATTCTGCTTCTCTTCCTCTTCTTCTCGACTTTGGTAGTGTTCTCCTTCCTCTTGTTATCTTCAGCACTGGCTTCTTCCTACAACTTCAGCAATTGAGCTTCTCTCTCTCTCTCTCTCTCTCTCTCTCTCTCTCTCTCTGGGTTTTCTTCCCCTTTTAGAATCATGATTCTCATTGTCATTTGCTGAATCATAATTTTTGGAACATTTCTTTGGTGGATTTAGTTCTACCTGTCTTGTTGTTGCCATTCGTATGTAGTTTGCTTCATGCATTCATGTTATCCATGGTTGTGTATATACTCACATGAGAATGATTTCTCTGCCTGGTAAATGCCAGATGAACCAATCCTGCACTGCACCATGAAAGGCCTTATCGTTGCATGTCATGGTTCCACCGAGACCCGGTATCGATCGGCCGGAGCAGAGTAAGCTCTGCTCTCCTGTAAACTCCCTCACTTCCTCTTTTTGTGTCGATTTGCATGATCTCTCATCCTTCCATTACCTGTCTCTTTTTGTCCAGCGATGACACAGGCAAAAGAAAGCCTCCAAAGTACAAAGTTCTCAGGGAAGACAAGTACAAGTTCCTGTTTTCGGAGAGGAGCTCAAGCTGCAAGTTCGAGTCCTTGAAACTTGCCCTGTTCATCATTACGTGTTGCACGGTCTTAACGCTTGCTTTCTGTCCGATGATCCACAAAGAGCGAGTCTTGTCGCGTTCTGGTTCGAGGTAACACTCTCTTTGGTCTACTTGAATTGGTTGCGGAGGTTTTCGATGTTGAACTCCTCTTTCATGGATTTTTTGTTGTTGCTGCTGCGTAGGTCTCTGTTCGTGGACGTCGCGCGGATGTGGCAAACGATGCTCGCTGATCCTCGATACGTATCAAATTTGGATGTTGTCTGGGACCAAATACCGAGCTTTCTCAAATATGTAAATGCCGACGGAGGAAGTCCCAGGATCGGATTGCTCAATTTCAACTCCACCGAAGCTAGATTATGGAGGCAGACACTGCCACAAGCGGAGGTTTCCTCAGTTCATCTGGACTATGCTGAAACAAGCATCACCTGGAAGGTTCTCTATCCCGAGTGGATCGACGAGCAAGAAGAAAACGAAGTGCCCGCTTGCCCATCCCTCCCTGAGCCCGAGATCGAGGAAGGATCAAGATTTGATCTTGTCGCCGTCAAGCTACCTTGCGATAGGTCCGGCAGCTGGTCCAGGGATGTCGCCAGGTTACATCTGCAGCTCGCAGCGGCCAAGATCGCTGCAGCTTCTGCAGCAGGACACTCGCAGGTTCATGTGCTCATCGTTACCGACTGCATGCCGTTCCCGAACCTGTTTACCTGCAAAAACCTTGTCCAGCACGAAGGAAATCTTTGGCTGTACAAGCCCGATTCAGCGACATTGGAGGAGAAGCTTCGGCTTCCGATCGGGTCATGCGAGCTCGCGATCCCCTTTGAAGCGAAAGGTCAGTGTCTTGTGCCTCTTCTTCTGCTGCAACTCTCGGAAAGATTCATGAGCTGCGTTCCTGCGCGCAGTGCGGATGTACACGGAGTTCGGACGACGAGAAGCTTACGTTACGATCCTGCACTCGGCGAAACAGTACGTGTGTGGCGCCATTGCAGCGGCCAGAAGCATTCGTCTAGCGGGATCAGCGAGGGACCTTGTGATACTCGTCGACGAAGCCGTAAGCGAACAGGATCGAAACGGCCTCGAGGCGGCCGGGTGGAAGGTGAGAGTGATCGAGAGGATCCGAAACCCCAAGGCGAAGCGCGACGCCTACAACGAGTGGAACTACAGCAAGTTTCGGCTGTGGCAGCTCACGGACTACGACAAGGTTATATTCATCGACGCCGACCTGCTCGTGCTCAGGAACATCGATTTCCTCTTCGCCATGCCGGAGATCAGCGCGATAGGGAACAACGGGAGCCTGTTCAACTCGGGCGTGATGGTCATCGAGCCCTCGAACTGCACGTTCCAGTTGCTGATGGATCACATCGACGACATCACCTCCTACAACGGCGGCGACCAGGGGTACCTGAACGAGATCTTCACGTGGTGGCACCGCACCCCGAGGCACACCAACTTCCTGAAGCACTTCTGGGTGGGGGATTCGGAGGAGAGGAAGAAGAAGAAGGACGGCACGTTCGGAGCTGATCCCCCGGTGCTGTACGTGATTCACTACCTGGGGCTGAAGCCGTGGCTGTGCTTCCGGGACTACGACTGCAACTGGAACTCGCAGAAGTTTTGGGGCTTCGCCAGCGACGCGGCGCACGCGACATGGTGGAGAGTGCACGACACGTTGCCGGAAGACCTGCAGAACCTGTGTCTGCTGTCGACCAAGAGGAAGGCTTTCTTGGAGTATAGCAGGAGAAAGGCCGAGAAGGCCAACTACCCCGACGGACATTGGAGGCGGAACATCACCGACCCAAGATCGGAGATATGCTCTGAGGCGTTCTGCAACTGGGAGAGCATGCTGTTGCACTGGGGCGAGAAGATGCCGTCCAACAACAGCCATGCAAGTGTGGGTGGCACTGCAGCTGCGCCTAGCTCATGAAATACTACCTTCTCTCTCGTGTGACTGTTGCTGATATTTAATACACAGGAAGATGATTTCTACCTGCACACACCCTCAATAAATTTCATGCAGTTTCTTAAAGGGTGTAAGTTGTAACAGTCATGTTTTTGTCTCCAATTCTCACAAGTCTATTATATAAATGATTTAAAGAAAAGGTGGATTACTTTAATTGTTTCATATGTTAACCTCAAGATATTCCACCAAGATGGAAGAAATTAACGCAGAGTATTGGTAGTAAAGGGAAGGCTTCAACACTGTTATATCTTTCTATATCCTTCAGCAAGCTGCCTTTAAAAGAATATCCCAAGCCATAAATTCCAAGGAGGTATGATTCTGATAGGTCAACCTGCATTAAATGAATTCTCATTGTTTCTTCCGAGTGCGTAATTGGCATGTCATCATTCCTTCTGGTTTTCTCCTTGCGGGTTGTGGTGTCTTCTTCTTCCATCCACTGACCGCACTTTTGCTGCGAGTGATCATTATGTGTTGGAAGCTGGTGGATGTGGACATCCAACAGAGGAAGTGCATGGACCACGCACCAGTAGATAAGATGATGGTGAAGGAATGGGCCCCTTCAGAAGGGCATCTTTTCTATGATGGTGTGCATGAGTCGGTCTCTGTTACTGCCACTTAGATTAGCACATGCAAGCAACAATGGTGGAGCTCCGTAGCATCTCAGAACATACCATGGAAACCTACAGTCCTCTGGATTTTATTGTGCATATCATAGTGTATTATAATAATATTCCAGCTCAAATCGCATCACAAGACAGCAGATGTTGTTCTATAGATCAAAGGGAATCCATTGATCCCCCTGAATAAAGTTCTCCACGGAGTAGGCTCCTAAATGCTCCGCCGGGATCTGGCTGCTCCATGGCACTCTTGCGGTCACATTAGCTCCGGGACCAGAGCTTCCGAACTCTCCGTAGAACAGCGTCTTCAGCGCGAAGTCAACGCTACCGTTCCATGTCTCCCAGCCCTCCGGTCTCACGATCTCCGCCAAGTTGCAGTCGATGAACACCGTCCTCGAGTACTCCTTCCATGGCCTCCCGAGGTACACGCGGTGGACGTCGGGCTTCGAGCGGTAGAGCGCGAGGTACTCGTCGCTCCCGTTGATGGCGCAGTGGTCGAACACGAAGCCGGTGGACTGGGCGGGGTCGGTGCGGCCGTGCGCGGTGACGGTGTTGGACTCGCCGTGCTCGGGGTTGAGCTGGCGGGGGAGGACGAAGATGAGGCAGTCGTGGAAGACGGTGGCGGAGTTGCCGAAGATGAAGTCGACGGTGCCGGCGATGCGGCAGGACTTGTAGAACTGGCGGAGGGAGTGGGCGTAGAGGGTGTCCTGGTGGCCGAGGAACTCCACCGACTCGAGCACGGAGAGGTCGCTGTCGGAGCGGAAGGCCACGGCCTGGTGCTTGTCCGGCCCGGCGGTGTTGGCGAAGGTCAGGTTCCGGGCCATGAAGCCATCTCCACTCACGCCTGTGGACAAGCAAACAGATGAGAATCGGTTACACTACGCGATAGGAGTCGAACACTTTATGCTGTCCTCTGCAAGCAGATGAGGTCAAGCATCTCGTGACTGTGATTGAGGATACCGTGACCCGTGACGAAGGACAGAGACAAGCTCTGATCGAAACAGCAAGGAATTTGCACCCATGAGAATGCAGTCATCCATGGTCTCTGCCCAGAGACTTCAGATGCACGCGTGGGACAGGTTTTGCTGTCATCAAGGTCTCCTCGCAGGGAAGAAGTAGGTGATGACTGCTGCATCAAGTCATGGCAAGTCATAGCAGTAGGAAGACGTCGTTTTCGTTATTAGGGCTTATGATCTAGTATGCGCAAAGCTTCCGGTGGAGCTCTATAAATTAGATCTACGTCCCGCCATTCAGTGCATGATTCATGCACTGACATGAGTTATCGTCATACTGTAATCTCTTACCAGGATTGGACTGCGGATTCGTAGCGAGTTCTTATTGATTGCACAAAGGAAACTATAAGTGGTACTCACCGACGGTGGCCGTGTTGTAGGTGGAGACGCCGACGGTGTCGGCGTTGAGGGAGCCCGTAATGACCGTTTTGCCCATGCCGTCCCCGATAAACACCAGGTTCGTCTTCACGAACGGCACCCGGACCGTCTCCTCGTACACCCCTTCCTTTATGTAGATCACGTACCGGCCGGCGCTGTGCTCCGGCGCAGCGTCGACCGCCGCCTGAACCGATCCAAACTGGCATCCGCCCTCCTTGCAGACCGTTGCGTCCGGCGGTGTCCCCGGCCGTGGGAACTCCTTCCGGGCGGCCTCTCCGCTTGGTGACGCCACGGTGGCGTCCGGCCAGTACCCGTCCCTCTCGGTCTGCGGCGGGGCCCAGAGCGAGATGTTGGCGCCGTAGCGCTGCAGGGCGGCCACCATGGCGGTGGCGCCTCCGGTGACGTTCGCGAGGTTGGCGAGGAAGGCCATGGCGTCCACCACCTGCTGGGTATCGTTGACGTACTTGAGGGCGGACCAACAATCGTACTGGTAGAGCTCCGCGGCGCCGGCAAAGGCGCGGGCGTCGGCGAGGGCGCCAGCGGGGACCGCCAAGGAGGCGGCTGCGAGGCGGTGGTTGGAGAGGGAGAGGAAGTCGAGGCAGTTGCGCGCAGCGTTGGTGTGGTTGAAGTTGGAGGCGGAGGCGTTGAGGATGGCCTGGGCGTTGGCCCGGGCGGTCTGGAGGCCGTTTGATGCAGCGGAGATGGCGCCGAGGACGAGGTCGAGGGCGGAGGGGTTGGCGGGGAGGGATGGGGAGAGATGGGAGAGGGTCGACTGGCAGAGGTCCGGGGAGCGGGTGGCGCAGCAAGCCTGGCGGATCGCGGGTGAGGCGGTGGGTGCCGCATCCGCCTTGCGGCTGGGGATGGGGGCGTGCCTGTGGTGTTGACGGCCGTGGACGGCGTCGGAGGAGGTGGAGAAGAGGAGGAGGAGGAGGAGCAGCGGGACGAGAGAGGAAGCCATGGTCCGACGGAGCGGCGGATGGACTACCGAATCAATGGGATATCCCTTGTGAAATCTTTCCACACGCAGGGGAAGATTTAAGGTTGTATCACGTGGGCGTGCTCACGGGAGAAATAGGGAGGGTGGACGACGTGGCCATACCACCGCAGAGAGCGGATCAAATTGTTAGAAACTGGAAAATGGAAACAGAGAAAGAAAAGAAGGGCGAATTCGTTATAAAATACTCACATTTTGAGTACTTTTCTAATAATACCCGTCTTTTCAGTTTTTCTAAATAATACGTCTAATTCCAAAAATACTTAATTTTTCTGATTTTTTACTTATTATAGTATTTTGATCTATTATAATATTTTTGACCTATTATAATATTTTAATCATCATAACAAAAACATTATAAAATGAATCAAAACACGTTACAAATCATTTGATATATAATAGTAAGTATTTATACTAATTTAGAAACAACATCATTCAAATAGAAAAAAAAAATTATTATAATATTTTGACCATCACAATAAAAAAATATAAAATCTAATCAAAAATATTATAAATGATCAAAACGAACTCCTAATGTCAACCAAACTATTTACAAGTCTAAAAGTATGATATCTTTTTTACGTGTAATATCAACCAAAGTTAAATTTATGGTGTTAAAAAAGGTTAAAAGATTTGATAAAAAAAATTTAGAGCTATTTTAGGTATTTTAAATTATGAGTATATTTAGAAAAACTAAAACTAAAAAAATTAATTGATAAATACTCAAAATATGAGTATTTTCTATAAAAATTATCGAAAAAAAAAGAGAGTTTCAACTTAATGGGTGATAAGGGGAAAAGTCACCCATAATTGTAGCTCATCATGGGAATAGTTTGCCTATATTATTGAATAGTCCATTGAGTCTAACCTTCTAAAAACCTACTAATTTGTTATTATTTAAGTCGTTATTGTTTACACGTGACTCCACTTTTCACCTCGATCCTAATTTAAACGTTGGAGGGACCAGGTTAGGCACCCTTCTCGATGCTTGTCTTCTTACAGGTCAGCCCACCAACGGACACCTGAGTCACCTTCTCAACCATTTTCGGATTTCTACATGCGACCCAAGACTGAGTTGAATTGACTAAGGCATCACCAATAATCACTATATCATTTTGGTTCTAAAAAGAGGGTCACTATTGTAAGAGCGCCATACTACTGACCCGCTCAATGAACGCTTAAGCAGGATGCTTTGTTATTAACTCATATCATTTTCACATAAAGAGACCAATAGTTGATGTTTTCAACACTTTATACCTTTACTGCTACCCAAATGCCCATACAATATTAGTGATTATTTAATGATCTTGGCTTCTCCTCTCCAATGGCAACACCCACCCATATGCTGGTGTTGACCAAGGTCTTCATGAACCTCACCTAGCAAGTTTAGAGATTGACAAGGATAATGCAATCAGTCATCCCCATGCTTTTGTTCTTGGCTTAATCGGTACCTACTACCCCCTCCCTCCCCAATCTCTCCCCCCCCCCGCCCAATAACCCGCAGCACCTTAGACTCCGATAGAGACACCTTAGCTGGTTGGGACTCATGTGGTCACTTGAGTTGCTTTAACCATTAAATTTAGTGGACCATGTCATCGTAGTCGACAACGCCAGAGTCCGAAGCATAATCGATAGACTTAGAGCATACTCTATGAGTGCAACTTCGATAGATGGACTAGCACTTAGAGGACATGTGCCGTGAGTTCCACGTATCAAAGGTAAGGAACCTGGTTGGCTTCACCTCGATCAAATTCCCCTTTATATGATAAATGCAAAAGGAGCTTGCTCCCCCTTCATCTGATAAAGGCTTAGGCTCTAACAGACTTCATCTCAAAGCTTACATTGCCATGCCCGATCGACGAAGTCGCCCACCCTCCCTATTGTTCATCAATTGGTCGACGAATGCTAAAGGGGGAGGAGATGAACTTATCCTTAAAAGTCATAATGCACAATTCTATAAGCAAGCTCTACGCTTTGGGTTCAAGATATCAAACGATGAGGTAGAATATGAGGCCCCTTTATTTAGCCTTAGGTTGGCAAGGGAGCTTAGCATTTGATAACTAGTGGCTAACCAAGTTTGAGGAGTTTTTGAGGCTTGGGACATGATGATAGCAAAATACCTCACTGAGGTATGGAGGCTTGCCCTTCATTTTTCTAAGTTTAAATTCTTCTAAGTACCTTGGAAGGAAATGCTCAAGCTGACATATTGTCAAGGCTAGCCTCAGCTTGAATAGCAAAAGACATACATATGCAAGTTGACACGTTGCCCATGAGGAGTGTTGACATCTTGTAGGTCTCTCGAGCCTAAGACATGCCCTGTTGAATGGATGATATCATATGATATAAGAGAGATGACATACTCTTGATTAATCAAGCTTCGATGAGGTGAGTTAAGTACCACCAGGCTTGGCATTGCATAGTAAATGATTAGTTATATCATAGGCTCTTCAATCAATTGCTTCTTAAATGCTTATCCCCTCGAGAGGCTAAATATGTTCTAGTCAGGTGTATGGGAGAATGTGCGGTGAGCACATTAGATGTCAAACGCTTGTATTCAAAGTCCTACGACATAAATACTATTAGCCAATATTAAAAAAGATAAGATGACTTATACCCAAAAGTGCGATAGGTGCTAGTGGTATGCAGATCTCGCACCAACTGATGGTATACCTCAGCCTGATCGATTATGGATGACCCTTTTTCGGTGAAGAATGGACCCTCCTTGGCCCTTTTCCATCAACCTCAAGGCAACGCCAATTCATAATAATTATGGTAGACTACTTCACAAAGTAGATTGAGGTCGAACCACTCGTCTCCACCGTCGAAAGACAAAAATTATTACTTGGTTTAAAATCTCGAAAGCCAATATCACCAATAATGAGACACAATTCAATAACCATAAGTTTAAGAAATTCTACATCTTATGAGGCTTAAGAAGTGGGTAAAGGGCACTTAAGCCGAGGAGTTATCTAGCATCCTATGGACCTCATGAAAGATCCAAAAACTAGGTCGGGTGATTTGAGGGTCACAGAATATATTCTCTTTGATCTCTAGTCTTGGATGTCTTGCTTTGAATCAAGCTAGAGCAAGGAGGTATCCATACTCGAAGGAGGATTTACCCGAGTGAACTAGCCCTTTACAACCGATGAAAAATATGTATTTTTGAATAACCTCAGCCTCTCACTTCAACTATAGGGCTACCTTGGCCATAAGCTAGTTAGCTATCTTCATGACCTAGAAGTTGCTAGTTTTAAGTGCCCTACAAACTAATCATATGAGTGATGACACGTGTGACATGCTATACAGTCTTTTTAGTTATTATTATTATAGTATTTTCTCACTTTATATTGGATGATAAATATATCGTAATATCCTTGAATCTGTGCAATAAGAATTGGATCATGATTAGATCGTGATCATGATTATAATTCGCCTATAAACACATATCCTAAATATTTTCGATCATAGGTTACTTGAGAAGGATATCAAGACAACCAAACAAACCGAAGTATATACTCGTCCATCATATGGATACTATGGATATAGTACATGTGCTCATTTGAGAATGAGTTTACTAAATGATCCACTTACGAAATGCTAGTTGGTTAATAATACTTTATCATCAGACAGTAATTTCGTAGTCTCAATTGTGTGTCTGGTCCTTGTACATGAGATATCAAGGATGTCTTGTATAAGTACTTCGCTTTTTGATACCGAATTTATAGGTCTGGAGGTTCTAGATCTGACACAATCGATCATCGAGAGTGGTAGCTAACTTTACGAGGACAATTGAGTGTTAATAGAGGATCATCTATTATCATGAGGGGAATATCCCATATATTCTCATTCAAGCAAATCCCAAGCTAAGGTCGATCGGATTATGATAAAGCCGATAAGTATAAGATTCAGATTGAGAGATAATTCGATTAGAGTGAGACTCAAATAGATTTTGTATGAGCCTAATAGTGTCATGCCCGATATATGATCTCTGAGATATTAGATGGATGAGGAATTATAGAAACATGATAATTGAGATCAAATAGGTCAAATGGATTAGATCTTCTTGTGTCGTCTAGGGACTATGACATAGTGGCCTAATATACTTGTAGTTGATGAGTCAAGTGAATTATTATGGGGATAATAATTCATTGAGTCAAAAAGGAGTTTTGACAAGTGCAACTCGTGACAAGCTTGGTATTGAGCTTAGAGGGTCACACACATATGGTGGATGGCACGTTGAATAGAGGATTGAACATATGATGTCCAATCAGCCTATGTTTTACTAGATCCTTTGGGTGAGACCTAATAGGGCTTAGAGTGGTTATTGGATGAGGATTCAATTTCTATTAAACTATGAATAATTGGATGAAGATCCAATATCCAATAGGGCAAGATCTATTAGGGTTAAGTTTGTTGGGAAATCTTAGGAGTGACATCACATGCGCAGTGGAAGAACAAAAAAAAAATCCCCAATTCCCAAAGATATATTCGTCGTCGTATGAATATTGGTGTGTAAAATCTGCGAAACTTATAACTGTGTATATAATAGATTGTGTTACCTAAGGAGATCGTATATCCTTGTATCCAAGCAGATCTCTAGGAGAGGGTGAAGGAGGTCAAGTGCCCTCCTCTCTAGTAGTGATCCACACAATAGGGCTGCAACGACACTCCTCAAAACTCTAGACCTGCTCTGAGGTGGAGAAGGGGAGGAGAATAGGAGAGGCAAGCAAATGCTCTAGTTTATGAACCACTGAATCCCTTCTATTTATAGAGGTCCCTTGTCAACTTAACCCTAATAGATCCACCCCTATTAGGTTTTGGATCTCCATCCAAATACCCAAGCCTCTCAGATTAGTGGATCTTTATCCAATAATCTCTCATGAGCTCTTATTTGATCTCATCCATGGGATCCAATAATTCAGGGGCTTATTGGATATCCAATAATATAGGGGCTTCGACGGATATCTCATATCCGAACCTCTTCTCATCGCAACGCCTACTATATGTGTGTGACTCTCTAGGCCCAATATCGAGCTGACCATGAGTCATACCTGTCAGAACTCCTTCTGGCTCAGTGAATTATTATCTCCATAATAATTCACTCGACTCATCGACTCCGGACGTACTAGGCCACTACGCCGTAGTCCCCAGATAATACAGAAGAATCCAATCCATTAGACTTGTTTGTCCTCAGTTATTATGTACCTATAGTCCCTCATCCATCTAATATCCTAGAGACCATATACCGAGCATGGTGCTGTCAGACCCATACGGTTTTTTACTCGAGTCATGCTCTAATTGGATTCTCTTGGAAAACTCTTACTCTCTCAATCCGAATGACCTTGGTCAGGAATTTGTTCGGATTCTCTTGGAAAACTCTTACTCTCTCAATCCGAATGACCTTGATCAAGGATTTGTTTGAGCAAAAACACATGGGACATTCCTCTCATGACATCGAGAGTGAATGATTCTCTATCGACACTCAATAGCCCTCGAAAGGTTGACTACCATTCCTGAAAACCGATTGTGCTAGATCTGAGATATCCAAACCTATAAGTCCAATATTAAAGAGTAGAACACTTATATAGGACATCCTTGGTGTTTCAAGTCTAAGGACCAGATACACCATTAAGACTACGGAATCACTATCTGACAATAAGACATCATCAACCATCCAGCATTTCGTAAGCAGATCAATCAGTGAACTTATTCCCCAATGAGCACCTATATTGTATCCCTAGTATCCCCACACGAACAGCTATGAGACCAATTACATCCATCATATGGACGGGTATGCAACACATCAGTCTATCCGATTATTTCGATGTCCCTCTCGAGTAACCTATAACTGAGATTATTTAGGATATGTGTTTAAAGGCGAATCGGTCTCATTATCATAATCTCATCACGATTCGATTCTCATTACACAAATCTAAAGAAATCACAATATATATATATATATATATATATATATATATATATATATATATATATATATATATATATATATATATATATATATATATATATATGCATATATGCAACAAGCAATATGAAGTGATAATATCAAAATATAATAAGTAAAAAGATTGCATGTTAAGTCACACGTGCCATCATTCACGTGATTGCCTTGCAGGACACATATGAGTAGCAATCTCCCACTTGACCTAAAGCCAATCTCACCTATGTGAATGATCTCCATCAGACTCTTGTGACGCTCAAAGACAATATAAGATAACGGTGTTGTCAGTGGATCTGCAATGTTATCTTCAGATGGAACTGTTTCCACTCCTATATCTCTTCGGATCACGGTCTCTCGGATTAGGAGGAACCTCCTTAGAATACTTTTGATGAGACTTGGGTTCCTTCACTTGAGCAATTGCCCCGTTGTTGTCGGGAATATGCTCCTCACTGCTTGGCACGACTCCCAGATCTGTGATGAATTTCTTCATCCACACTCACTCTTTTGTTGCCTCTATTACAACAATGTACTCTGCCTCTGTGGTTGAGTCAGTAGTAGTATCTTGTTTAGAACTCTTCCAACACACTATTCCTCCATTCAAGCTATATACATACCCTGAATTCGACTTGCTATCATCGACATCGAATTGAAAACTCGAGTCCATGTAGCCTTCAACCCTGAGGCTACTACCTCCATATACTAGTAAAAGATCTTTAGTCCTTCTCAAGTACTTAAGGATACATTTGTTGAAAAATCTTTGGGGGCGATATCATATGCGCAACGGAAGAACAAAAAATAAAATCCCATATTCCCAAAGAGATGTTCGTTGTCGTGCGAAGATTGGTACGCAAAAATCTGTGAAATTTAAAACTACATATAAAATAGATTGTGTTACCTAGGAAGATCGTATATTCCTGTTTTCTTGTAGATCTCTAGGAGAGGATTAAGCAGGTCAAGCACCCTCCTCTCTAGTGGTGATCCACAAAGCAGGGCTGCGACGATGCTCCTCAAAACTCCAGACCTACTTTGAGGTAGAGATGGGGAGGAGAATAGGAGAGGCAAGCAAAAGCTCTAGCCTATGAACCACTGAATCCCTCCTATTTATAGAGGTCCCTTGTCAACTTAACCCTAATGGATCCTTCCCTATTGGGTATTGAATCTTTATCCAACTACCCAAACCTCTTAGATTAATGGATCTCTATTCAATAATCTCTCATGGGCTTTTATTGGATCTCGTCCATGGGATCTAATAATTCATAGGCTTATTAGATATCCAATAAGATAGGAGCTCCAACGGATATCTCATATCCGAACCTCTACTCATCGCAGTGCCTACTATATGTGTGTGACCCTCTAGGTCCAATATCGAGCTGGTTGTGAGTCATACCTGTCAGAACTCCTTCTAGCTCAGTGAATTATTATCTCTATAATAATTAACTCGACTCATCGATTACGGACGTACTAGGCCACTACGCCGCAGTCCTCAGACGATACAGGAAAATCCAATCCATTAGACCTCGATCCTCTTGACAATACTCTCTCTCTTGCTCTCGGGCTACCCAAGGACAGGTCCTTGATCCTCTCGACCATCAGTTAGCTAAGAGTTTGGAACTTAGATGAATTAGAAGAGAACATTTTCCTAACTTCCAATTAAAAAGTTGTCTAATGCTTTGAAGATTTAAGAAAAAAAGTGAAAGGCAAAAGGCAATAAGATCAACGAAAGCGGAGCTCAAAGGGCAAAGTGAGCCTACCATGTAAGAGGGGGGCCATCTTATAACCCTCGGAGCATCACTTCACCTCCTAGAGTATTGATTCAACTCCCAAGACTCCCGCTCGACGTAACACTTAGTGATTTTCTCACGAATGAAGGTTTGACCAGGGGAGAGTTAACCTTCCTTAGGTTAAGTATGAAAAATATGCTTGAGATGTCTTCGTTGAGCTAAGCATGAGAAACTCTTTCAAGATGTCTACCTTGGGCTAAGCATAAAAAAAATGCTCGAGATGTTTTCCTCAGACTAAGTATAAAAAATATACATGAAATACCTCTCGTGAGTCAGACACGATAATACGCCTAAAGTATCCACCTTGGGTTAGATAAGACTATATGCTTGAGACACATCCTTGAGGGAGTAGAGACCTTAGAGCCCGACACGATGTATAACAAATTACTTAATACCAAGGGAATACACGGTGATCTTATCGCATATCAACCCACGGATGGACACCCGAGTCACCTTCTCAGCCGACTTTTTACCTTTGTTAGGCACGTCACCCGACGGTGATCCTATTGCATGTCAACCCACGGATGGACACCCGAGTCACCTTCTCAGCCGTTCGTTGGTTGATAGTGTGGACTCGATTATTCAATGGACGGCACTATTCAATGTGACTCAATCATTCCACAACTTGACTGTGAGCTCAAATCTGATCCGAATTGAATTGGGTTGGATCAGATCCAACCCATCAATAGATCCGAAGCGCACCATGATTCCACGCACGGTCGACTCCTTCGACCATCCCCATTCCGATTGCCCAATGGGAGTCGAATGAGTGCATACGAAGTATCGAATCTGCGGGCGCCGTGTGCTCCCTTTATAAAACCTCAACTGCCCCCTTCATCACTTCTTTCCATTTCTCATTGGGTCGACGACGGCGGGCTGATCAACGCTTCCATCAAGTTCCCCCAGGCTAAGTTCGTGATTCGTAAGCTCCGATCTCTTTATTGCCTCTTTATCCTTCGATCGATCTTCGATCTGCGCTGTTTCTTTCATTATCTTAGCAGAAATTTAGGGTTTTTTTTTCTTTGTCTGGCTTTGATGTTGGTCTGTCTTTAAAGCGATCCACTTCTTTTGTTTTAATTATATATCTTTTTTCCTGTATGATTTTCGGGTTTTGTAGCTCTTTTGATCCATGTGGATGGATGGTGTTGAGTAATTAATTCTACTAATCCAGTCGATTGAATCTGAAACTTCTAATAGTTGTAATGTTTTAGGAATTAGGTTGTGCATGGTACTTCGCTTGTAGATGTACATGAACATAAATGGTCATGACCTGTTGTTCTACTCTAGTCCCACATGCTAGAACTACAATATTCATGTATCTTTTGTTTACTTTCATTCCTTTTTTGTGATTCAGATCTTCCAAATCTGGTATGTAAGTAGATACGAAATCGAGTTAGATATATATGATTCAAATTATTAGTTCGCTAATGATCTTTATCCATATATGGTTGTCTGTCAAAGAAGTTCAATATCTAATTTTAGTAAGATCTTATATTTCTTCCCTTGTTTCCTTCTTGACGTTCAATACTTTCCAATGTATATGTGCCGTTACTTGATGATTCTTGTCCTTTAATTGTGTGCAAATTGATTCCTGTCCTTTTTTGAATTTCAGCTCTTCCAAATCTGGAATGTATGTATTTCTGAACTCGAGCTAATTATATACGATTCATATTATTAATTCACTAATGATCTTTATCCTTATATGGTTGTCTGTCAGAGAAATTTAATATATAATTTTAGTAAGATCTTATTTTTCTTCCCTTGTTTCCTTCTTGACGTTCAGTACTTTCCGATGTATATGTGCCCTTAATGATTCCTATCCTATGATTATGTTCAAAATTGAATTCTGTCTGATTTTCTGCAATGATTTAAATAGTGTCTTTGTTACCATCATTGCGTTAGATTTCTTTGAGTCTACATTCTTCCTATACTGAATGATTATTACACTTTGCAAAAATTATATCATACTTGAAGTGTTGCATCAGAGTGTCATGTCATTATTGCCAGTATCGATTGGCAATGACCTTGTCATTTGTCTTGTAACATTTCTTAGTGTTTGCATTTTTAGTATTTGTGTCCAAGCAGTATGGTCTTCATCTGTTATGTTTGCAATACAATCTACTTCTGCCATCAGATCTCCCATGTTAATGTTCTTGATTAGGCAATATTCTTTTTTTATCTTTGGATGTTCTTTAAAATGGTAAACCTTAAATTTTCATGTTCTTTACAAAGTTCAGGCTCAATTCCTGTTACAGATCTTGTTTCTCATTAGTATGAATCTTGTTTTAATCTCGTCCTGTAGTATATTAATTTTTCTGTTTCTCAGTCATGCCATATGATGTTGCTGTCGTGTTTACAATCGTCTACAATGTTTTTTGAATTTGACCTCTTCCTTCTTATTGCTTATTGAATTGTTGTTAATTTAATAAAATGTGTGGTTTTTGAATTTCTTGTAACATTAAGTTGCTGCTTACAGGATTCTGCTTGCATATCAAATGTCTTTTGACATCAGAAAGGACTATCCTCGGTTTCTTTGGTGTGACTTTTGGTTTGTATGCCGTAGTAGGTTGTGGTGTTCTCGTCGAGTAAAATTTCGGCACTGGACATGATAGATAGTCAGAGGTTTTGGCTTGGAACTGGACTTAATAGATAAGGAATTTGTGAAATTTAGGTTAAAGATTTGATCGGTATAAATTTTTAGTTCTGAGTTTATAAAGATTATTACTGCTATGAAATTGAGGACAGCCTTGATAAGTGCAGTATTTATTCTCGTTGGACTAATCACATTTCAAATCTCATTTAGTATAGACAGGAAAAATCTTCATTTTGATGACGAAGGCCTTCCTCCCACCGGGCTTTCGTTTTCACCCAACTGATGTTGAACTTGTTTGGTACTACTTGAAGAGAAAAATAATGGGAAAGCCTTTTCATTTCGAAGCTATTGCAGAAGTTGAACTGTACAAATTTGCCCCTTGGGATCTTCCAGGTACTATATATTTACATCTGATCCTTTTTCTAGATACAAATATTATCTCGCTTCTAATATGTTTAACTTCAAAATGCCTAGATTTGCATAGTTATTATTTCTCAATGATCGACTATGATCACCTAAGCAGCCCTGATTCAGTATGTTTCTTTTGTATGCACTTCTCTTTTTTCTCTTGGATCAGTGTTGTTCCTAAATGGTACTTCTTTTTTCTCTGTGCAGACAAATCTCACTTGCGTAGTAAAGATCTTGAGTGGTACTTCTTTTGCCCTCGAGATAAAAAATATCCTAATGGCTCTAGAACAAATCGTGCAACTGGTATTGGTTACTGGAAGGCTACTGGAAGGGATAGATATGTGATTCATAATTCTCAGACTGTTGGGATGAAGAAGACTCTTGTTTTTTATGAAGGGAAGCCTTCAAAAGGCAAAAGGACTGACTGGGTGATGTATGAGTACAGGCTATTAAATCGGCAATTGGTTGAGGCTGGATTCTCACAGGTTTTGGGTGTTTCTTAATTAGCAAATCAGTTATATTTCTTAATTCCTTTGCTCTCTCATTGTGTGTGTTAATTGTAAGACATTAAAAAAATAGTGTATCACCATTAATGATTTAGGGAATGTCAATGTACGTATGCTTACCCCAGCAAGTTAAGGGGTTGTTTGTATGACTTGAGCCTTGGTAGTTCAAGTCATAAAAGAAGCAAACATGCATAATTTACATCCATGTTTAGGTAAAGAGGTTGTAGTTTGCTAACTAAGGAACATTTTAGTTTTCTGGAAGCGACATTCCTAGGCACCTAGGATATTGTTTGATATATATGATAAGTCCAATTCCTGGGTTCATTCGGTCTATTTTACAACATGTTCATGAGGCTGCATTCCATGAAAAATTTTAATTCGCCCTATGAAAACTGAACAAGCATGTTTAGGAACAACTTGTGCAATTGACAATTGTCTTGACAATCTAAATCTCTGAAAATATTTTTCTTCATGGAATTTGGGACTCCCATGTACTGATCTTGTTTGCAATATCATTACGTAGAAGTTTTCTTGTCAGTTTCAGTCAATTTGACCATTTGTTTAACAAAAAAGAATTATTATGTTACACTTGATTACCATGCATTTTCTCATGTATGAAACTCAACTTCCTCATTCAACATTACAGGAAGCATATGTTCTCTGCAAAATTTTTCAAAAAAGTGGTCCAGGTCCTAAAATTGGGGAGCGATATTGTGCTCCATTTAATGAAGAGGATTGGGAGGATGACACAATCACTGAGAATTCATTTCCTCTTCCTTCTGTATCTTGCCCAAATCCGGAACCATTAGTCAATCAGACTATACTGTTGGATCCTCTTAGTCAGCAACCTGTGGCCTCCAGTCATGTTGAGGTGCCTTCTGATCGTGATCTTCTTGATGCTGATGGAATATGGCTGGCCGAGGTGGCAGAGATTCTTAATAGCTCTCCACACATAGAGGCTGCTGGTGACACATTCATGGTTTGATTTCTTTTCTGAATACGTTGATGCAAATTCATGAATTTTTGATGTTGTTTGTGATCATCTTTGTTAGTTTCCTTGCAGATGTCTGACT